>NC_090028.1:13293566-13640233 GCF_037176765.1 Anolis sagrei | reverse complement strand
TTGGGGGAAAATAGACCTTGACATATGCGAGTTGTAGTTACTGGGATGTATAGTTCACCTAAAATCAAAGAGCATTCTGATCTCCAACAATAATGGAATTGAAACAAATATGGCACACAGAACTCCCATGACAAACAGAAAATATATATCAATGATTAGTGGGGGGGGGGGGGGGGGGGATAAAATACTGTTTGCTTACCGTTGAAAATTACCTAGGGCCACCTCTGCACACAGAACTCCCATGACCAACAGAAAATATTGGAAGGGCTTGATAAGCATTTACCTTGAGTTTTGGAGTTGTAGTTCACCTACATCCAGAGAGCATTGTGGACTCAGACAATGAGGAATCTGGACAAAACTTGGCACGAATACTCAATATGCCAAAATGTGAACACTGGTGAAGTTTGGGGAAAATAGACCTTGACATTTGGGAATTATAGTTGCTGGGATTTATAGTTCACCTACAATCAAAGAGCATTCTGAACCCCACCAATGATAGAATTGGCCTAAACTTCCCACACACTGTGTTTTCTGGTGGTCTTTGGCAACCCCTCTGTCAACCCATCGTTATCCCCCCAGGGGTCCTGAACTCCAGGTTGAATAATGTTGTGTTAGAGTGCATGATATTTTGTCCAATCTGTCCAATTTTTCACCAAAAGCTTCTATTGTTTGCTACTCGCTTTCTGAGTCCAGGAGTAGATGAGGACCTTTTGTATCTCACAATGTTGAACCCTTTGTGAGATGCAACTAAACAGTTAAGTGAATTGCCTTGAAACTTTGTCATGCTCAACACTAAGAATCGGGGAGTAGGGTGTTTTTCAATAACAATTTCATGTGGTTTTGATATGTTACGGTGAATTATTAAATAATAACCATGACACTGAATGGCAAACTCCTTGCATCCCAAAGGACATGGTATGTAGTGTTCACCCTTCTTGTCCTTTGGAGACACTATTTTAAGCCACGGGATCAATAGACCCATTACACTTCCTAAAAATAAAGCAGGATCTAGAGTCATCACAAGAAACTTGTGTGCTCAGGGCAATTGCTTCATCTTGTGGAGTAAACAATTCATGAGGTTGGCTTTTCAGAGAGGAAGGAAGGGAGAAGCACAGCAAGTTGTGCGCCTTCAAGTTGCCTCTTGAATTTCAGAGAGGTTTCTTTAAGGGAAGGAATTGAAGATGGTTTGCATCATTTGGAATTCCTTGCCATTCCCAAGTTTATTTTGTGTCCAAAGCATTGCATAAATAGATAAATCTAAAACTGATAAAATAATGAGACCACATGCTGCTAGTTAGTTTTAGACCAAAAATCGAGCATTGTGACCGCATTGTAGCTCTAAACAGTTCTTCCTCTGTGCATGAGGCAGGGCATTGTGGGCAAGCATACAGATGCTGAGTTGTTTGTTCTGCTCCACAGTCACACAAAGTGAAGGAGTCTTCTTAGTAGTACCATTTTGCCAGGGTGTCTTTTGATCTGTCCATCCACTTCTGAGTCTGTTCAGGGACTTCCAAGCTGCCCATTCTTGATTTGCCCTTGGAGGAAAACCCTCGTGGGGGGGCATCCAGTTGGAATTGCCTGATTTTGCTGCCCACAGGAATATTCTTGCTGTTGCTGGAGGAACATGTAGAGGAGTGGTGGTTCCCATGGAACTTTTTCTTTATTTAAGTCTACTGGGAGGAGTCTGATAGCCATATAGCAGTGGTTCTCAACCTATGGGTCCTTGGGTGTTTTATTATTATTATTATAACTTTATTTGTACCCCGCTAGCATCTCCCAAGGGATTCCATGTGGCTTACACAGGCCGAAGCCTCAAAAAACACAATACAACAATACAATACCCAAGCAAATTAAAAACAGTTAAGCAGGAAAACAATAACAGTGACAATACAACAAAACACTATTAAAACCAGGCCGGCTGAATAGGGGTACAAGGTTAAAAGTGCTGATGTGGCAGGAGGGATGTGGGATTAAATATAAGTACAGTGTGCAGTGTGCAGTGATCTTGGTTCTACTAAGGTGCTTCTAGGATTTGGTACTGGAGGTTTCTAATCTGAAAAGGCACATCGGAACAGCCAGGTTTTCAATTCCTTCCTGAAGACTGCCAGCGTAGGGGCTTGTCTGAGATCTTTCGGGAGGGCGTTCCAGAGTCGGGGGGCCATCACAGAAAAGGCCCTGTCTCGTGTCCCCACCAAGCGCGCTTGCGACGCGGGCGGGATCACGAGCAGGGCCTCTCCAGATGACCGTAGTGTGCGTGTGGGTTTGTAGACAGCGATACGGTCACGCAGGTAGGGTGGTCCCAAACCGTTCAGGGCTTTGTAGGTGAGCACCTGCACCTTAAATTGGGCTCGGAAAATAAACGGTAGCCAGTGGAGCTCCTTAAACAGGAGGGTTGACCTCTCTCTGTAATGAGCTGGAATTTCCGAGCCGTTTTCAAGGGCAGCCCCACGTAGGGCGCATTGCAGTAATCCAGTCTAGAGGTGACCAAGGCATGGACCACCCCGGCCAGATCGGCCTTCGCGAGGTACGGACGCAGCTGGCGCACAAGTCTCAATTGTGCAAAAGCCCTCCCGGACACCGCCGACGCCTGAGCCTCAAGCGTAAGTGATGAGTCCAAGAGGACACCCAAGCTATGAACCTGTGGCTTCAGGGGGAGTGTAACCCCGTCCAACACAGGCAGCCACCCTATACCCCGGTCCGGTTTGCGATCGACCAGGAGGACCTCTGTCTTGTCGGGATTGATCTTCAGCTTGTTCGTCCTCATCCAGATAGACACAGCGGCCAGGCACTCGTCCAACACCCGAGAGGCCTCCTTGGAATTAGGTGGAAAGGAGTAGTAGAGTTGTGTGTCATCTGCATAGAGATGGCACCCAACTCCAAAACTCCGGATGACCTCTCCCAGCAGTTTCATGTAGATGTTAAAAAGCATGGGAGACAGAATAGAGCCTTGCGGGACCCCACAGGTCAAAGGCCAGGGATCCGAGCAGGCGTCTCCCAGCTTCACCATCTGGGTTCGTCCCTGTGTTTTGGCCTACAACTCCCAGAAAATATCTGAGGACCCAAAGGTTGAGAACCACTGACATATAGCCATTCCCAAGTATTAACTAGCTATGACCCTGCTTAGCTTACAAGATGAGATCTGGTAAGATTAAGCTAGAACAGTGGTTCCCAACCCTTTTTTTACCAGGGACTTTGACCAGGGACCACTTGACCAGGAACTACTTGACCAGGGATCACTCTGACCAGGGACCACTCTCCAACATTTAAAGAATCATAGAATCATAGAATCATAGAATCATAGAATCATAGAGTTGGACAAGGCCTCATGGGCCATCCAGTCCAACCTCGTGCTGAGAAGCAGGAAAATAACATTCAAAGCACCCCCAACAGATGGCCATCCAGCCTCTGTTTAAAAGCCTCCAAAGAAGGAGCCTCCTCCACCCTCCAGGGCAGAGAGTTCCACTGCTGAATGGCTCTCACAGTCAGGAAGTTCTTCCTAATGTTCAGATGGAATATCCTTTCTTGTAGTTTGAAGCCATTGTTCCATGTCCTAGTTTTCAGGGCAGCAGCCAACAAGCTTACTCCCTCCTCCTCCCTATGAGTCCCTCTCAAATATTATATTAGTACCAAAAGAGTTACGAATCAGTTTTTGGTCAACTTTAGATTTGGTTTGGGGTGACTTTTCAGAAAATTGCATTTGATAGACCACATCAGCTCTAGTTTCTGATACAGAACATATCCTATGGTCAGCGACAGGGAAGGAGTGGCAAACGGTGCAAAAAGAGCGGAAATAAAATAAAATAAAGAGGAAAGACACTCACAGACCAGATTTTCGTCCTCATGACAATGATAGAATCGGGTCAGACTTCCCACTCAGAAACCCAATGACCAACACAAAATACTGTGTTTTCTGATGCTCTTTGGCAACCCCTCTTATTTATTTTATTTATTAAAGCATTGCATAAATTAGTATAAAACTGATAAAAATAGAAGGAGTGCAGGTGGCTAAATATCTTTTGATCAAAAATGGGCAACAGTAATGGCATTGTCTGTAGCCTCCAACAATTCTTCCTCTGTACATTAGGCAGGGCATAGTGGACAAGCATACAGATGCGGAGTTGTCTGTTCTGCTCCACAGTCACATAAGGTGTGGGATTCTTTTAGGCAACCCCTATGACACCCCCTCATGACCCTCCCAGGGGTTGAGAAAAACTGGACTAGGACATGGAGCAATGGATTGAAACTGCAGGAAGAAGAGATTCCAAAACATTAGCAAGAATATCCTAATTGTAAGACCTGCTATATGTCAGGATATATTGTCTTGGAAACAGATGGATTCACCTTGGAGATGTTAAAACTAAGGTTGGAGGGCCATCTGTTTGAAGTGCTTTGATGATATATTCCTACATTGCATAGGGTTGGGTTGGATGACACTTGTGGTCTTTTCCAACTTTGTACTTCAGTCGAAGGATGTTGCAGTTTAGTGCATTTCCGTCAAAGAGATGCTTATGACCACTTGGAACCATGGCAGATAGAAAAGGAGAAAGAGATGCACACTTATTTACAGAGTCAGTGTGCTGTCACGCGCTGGGCCTATAGCAAATGGCTTTTGAACAGGACGTGCTCTTTGTGCCCAGCGGGAAGCTGGGGTGCCTCACCTGAGAAGCCCTAAGGATTTTCCTATACAAAGTCATTAGAAGCTTGAAAAATTTAACAAGCTCCTTTATTATTGCTTAGGTCTTCAACAAATTAAACACATGCTTCAAAGCTTTGAATCAACTGGTGGCTTCCTTATTCTTGTCCACAAGGGACAGGCAACTGGCTTCGTGAACTGTTTCTTTTCTTTCTTTCTTTCTTTCTTTCTTTCTTTCTTTACTATGCTTATATACCGCAATTCTCAGCCTACTGGCGACTCATTGCGGTGTACAACATGAAAAGGTGCAAAAAAAAACAACATACAATAAAATAATCCACAATACATAATTATCAAACATCATCAAAACATCATCCTTACTACAAGATCATTCCGAGTCGTCTCATCGTCAAATTCACAATCCGATACCATTTCCGTAATTCCATTCCTATGGTCAAGTTACCAGTCAATGCACTTCTATTCAAAAGCCTTCTTAAACAGCCAGGTCTTCAGCTTCCTGCGGAAGATCAACAGGGAGGGGGCTAACCTGATGTCTACGGGAAGGGTGTTCCACAGCCGAGGAGCCACCACCGAGAAGGCCCTATCTCTCATCCCCGCCAGCCGTGTCTGAGACGCAGGCGGGATCGAGAGCAGGGCCTCCCCGGAAGATCTCAAAGTCCTCGTGGGCTCATAGGCCGAGAGGTGGTTAGTTAGGTATCTTGGGCCGGAACCGTTTAGGGCTTTATAGGCCAGTGCCAGCACCTTGAATTGAGCCCGGTAGCAGATGGGCAGCCAGTGGAGCTGGTAGAGCAGGGGAGTTGTATGCTCCCTGCGCCCCGCTCCTGTTAGTATCATGGCTGCCGCACGTTGGACCAGTTGGAGCTTCCGGGCCGTCTTCAAGGGCAACCCCACATAGAGAGCGTTGCAGTAGTCTAGACGGGATGTAACCAGAGCGTGGACTACCGTGGCCAAGTCAGACTTCCCAAGAGGAAAACCCTTTCTTTAAGAGGAAAACCCTTTTTAACCCCTCCTTGGGCAATCTACTTTCTAAACTTTGCTGGTGTGGGCTCTACTCCTGGCTCCAAACTGCTTCTTGGGTCCTGAGTAGACCTACCAGTCAAGGCTTTGTAGATTCTCCAGCTGGAGTCCTTTGGAACTGTTTTCCCCCGGAATTTCCCCTGGATGCTATGATAAACGAAGCTTCTCTACAGGTGGAGCTAATCCACGTCCTGTAGCTAAGCTTTCCAATGTAAGACTGACCTAAAATGGCTCCATCTCCTCCCAGAGCCCTGGGGAAAGGGGCGGAACCAAAACTTAACAATGATTGATGGGTCATTGGCCCTATAATTGCAAACCAAGGGAAGCCACCTTATTGCAAAATGCATGGAACCTTGGAATACATGCAAACACTCAAAGAAAGAAAAGGAAGCTGGAGCTTTTGGTGCAGCCGTACCAGCACAGTCAATATTATCTTCTTTGCACTTTTCCTTTTGGGGAAATAAAGGAGAAGGAGATAAAATTACTGACTTTTGAACAATGGTATGCTAATGGGAATCCCCACCACTGCGGAATGCTTAACCCTGTGCAAAATTCCTCCTCCAGTGGGCTGGATAATGCTGAGCCATGCTGACTCCTCCTCAATGACAGTGTTAATTGCCATTGACTGTAATAGAATATGAATAGCCCAGCCACTTGACACCAACTTAATGGTTCTGACTTTTCAGTGGCTGAGCTTGTTAAGGCTAGAGGGGAAATCGGGTCAGAGAAGAGATAAGAGCCCTTGTGATTCCATTGAAAAAGATTAAAGCCTTTGCGCCTTTGAAGTGGCACTTGTGAGGTTTGCCATTTGTATGAAGTCATGTTAAAATGGGAAGCGATGAGAATGTTTTGCAATTCCAGAGGCCCCATTAAAGCCTTTTCTCTCTGACATTCCCTGAATAGTGTTCGGGTCAATGGCAGAACAAGAAACAACAGTGGGGAAGCTCACATCTCAAAGATGTGAAGAGGAGATAATCACACAGCCCTTAGGATTTGCTCCCGGGGCCACATGACCCTGAACCAGATCTTTACATATTGGCTCCATGAAGTTGGTGGCAGTTCTGGGCCGTTCCTCAGGATGTTGGAATTACGCTGCGTTTCCCAGGCAGCCTTGGAAAAGCACTTGCTGATCTGAGGTTGCCACCTGAAAGCATTTATTTACAACAGAGGTCCCCAACCTTTTTTTGACCAGGGACCACTTTGACCAGGAACCACTCTACAAAACTATTACCAAAAGCGTTTTTGGTCAACTTTGGATTCAGTTTGGTTATTTGGGTTTTGTGTATGTGTCAGGAGCGACTTGAGAAACTCCAAGAGAATTCACCATGTTGCCCAGGGGAGAGAATTCATATTAATATAATATATGGTATATACATATAATATTTATAATATTATAATTGTCATGGTTGGTCCTGAAAAGGTCTGTTGGTTGTTTTGCTTGCTTGCTTGCATGCTGGTCGCTTCTGTGGCGAGAGAATCAGCCGTCTACGAAGACGTTGCCCAGGGGATGCCCGGATGATCTGCCCTTGCGTTGTGCTACTCTGCTGCTGAGTACGCAAGCCCAGTGTGAAACACATCTCACCACACTAAAACAGTGGATGTGGCTCTTAATGAGACATGCCGCATTATCACGGGGTGTCTGCGCCCTACACCACTGGAGAAATTACACTGTCTAGCCGGTATTGCACCACCTGACATCCGCCGGGAAGTAGCAACCAATAGTGAAAGGACCAAGGCAGAGACATCGCCAGCTCATCCCCTGTTTGGGTATCAGCCAGCACGTCAACGACTTAAATCTAGAAATAGTCTTCTAAGATCTACAGAGACACTCGCTGGAACACCTCAGCAAGCGAGAGTCCAAGAGTGGCAGGCTCAAACCCAGAACCTCAATCAATGGCTGATACTAAATGAGAGACTCACAAATCATAAATCATAACTCCAGATATACAGACAGGGTGAAGAGGGGGAAAAAAGGGGGGGGGGATTTATGTATCCTGTATTGCACATCTATGAAACTCAATAAAAAATAATTAAAAAAATAATTAAAAAAAACTAAATGAGAGACTCCCTCCTGGGCACACAGAGGACTGGGCGACTTGGAAGGCACTGAATAGACTGCGCTCTGGCACCACGAGATGCAGAGCCAACCTTCAGAAATGGGGCTACAAAGTGGAATCCACGACATGCGAATGTGGAGAGGAGCAAACCACTGACCACCTGCTGCAATGCAACCTGAGCCCTGCCACATGCACAATGGAGGACCTTCTGGCAGCAACACCAGAAGCACTCCAAGTGGCCAGATACTGGTCAAAGGACATTTAACCAACTACCAAACTCACAAGTTTTGGATTTTGTCTGTTTGTTTGCTTTGTTCTGTTAGAAATGTAATATAATGGCCTGGTTGCTCTGACACGACAAATAAATATTATAATGCAATCTAATACTAACAATATGATATTATAATTACTAATAATATTACAATATAATGGTATAGTGCAATACAGTAATATATAATACTGATATTGTACCATGCTAATCTATATAAATAAAAATGTAATGTTCGTTTGTGCTATTCACAGAACTCAGAAACCACTGGGGCAATTGACACCAAATTTGGACACAAGACACCTAGCAACCCAATGTATGTCCTCCACTCAAAAATTGATTTTGTAATTTGAGAGTTGTGGTGGCTGGGATTTATAGTTCACCTACAATCAAAGAGCATTCTGAACTCCACCAATGATGGAATTGTACCAATCTTGGGACACAGAACTCCCATAACCAACAGAAAACACTAGAAGGGTTTCATGGGCATTGAACTTGAGTTTGGGAGTTGTACTTCACCAACATCCAGAGAGCACTTTGGACTCAAACAATGATGGATCTGGACCAAACTTGGCACAAATATTCCATATGCCGAAATATGCACACAAGTGTAGTTTGGGGAAAATAGACCTTGGCATTTGGGAGTTGTAGTTGCTGGGATTTATAATTCACCTACAATCAAAGAGCATTCTGAACTCCACCAACGATGGAATTGTACCAATCTTGGGACACAGAACTCCCATAACCAACAGAAAACACTAGAAGAGTTTCGTGAGCATTGAACTTGAGTTTGGGAGTTGCGTTTGGGATTTATAGTTCACCTACAATCAAAGAGCATTCTGAACTCCACCAATGATGGAATTGTACCAATCTTGGGATACAGAACTCCCATAACCAACAGAAAACACTAGAAAGGTTTCATGGGAATTGAACTTGAGTTTGGGAGTTGTAGTTCACCAACATCCAGAGAGCACTTTGGACTCAAACAATGATGGATCTGGACCAAACTTGGCACAAATATTCCATATTGCAAAGTATGCGCACAAATGTAGTTTGGGGAAAATAGACCTTGGCATTTGGGAGTTGTAGTTGCTGGGATTTATAGTTCACCTACAATCAAAGAGCATTCTGAACCCCACCAACAACAGAATTGGGGCAAATTTCACGCACAGAACTCCCATGACCAACAGAAAATATTTAAGACCATCCAGTCCAACTTCATCACCAAGGCAAGAAAATGTAATCAAAGCCCTCCTGACAAAGAGCCATCCAGCCATAGATATAGATAGTAGGGCTGGGCGATTTCATTCGTTAATTTCTTAATTTGTTATTAATTTGGTTTTTTTTTATAATGAAGCGATATTGAACCATTCAGGAGCAACTAAAAAACGAAACGAATTTTTCAATTCGTTTCGTAATTGTTTTGTAATTGTTTCGTAATCGTTTCGAAATCGTTTCGTTATTATTTCCGCATGTCTGGTGCAAGTTTTAGGGTTGCTGTTTGTTTTCTCAGTGAAAAAAAATATATAATTATCGCACCAACAGTCAACAACAGAGGGAGAGGGAAGCTTCAGAAGTTCCCCCTGTCCCATTTGGAAGTTTTTTTAGCATATTGAGCGATCGCGTCCGCCATTAACGAATCAATTCATTATTGTTTCGTAATTGTTTCGTAATTTCCGAAATTTCGTAAATTCCGAACTTTTTTTAAGGAAAATTTCTGAATTCTTTTAAAAATCGAAACGCAAAAATCCCCTAAAAACGAATCGAGTTTAGAAACAAATTTTTCCATGGTTTCCCAGCCCTAATAGATAGATATGTTTCCCACACACACATATAGTATCATAGATTTGAAAGGCATTCCTAAAGAAGAACAATTATATGTTAAATGTTCCCGAGTAGGCAAACCAGACAATGTCCACATCAACACTGACAAAGAAACAACAATAAATGCTGTTTACCCACAAACATAAAGAAATTACATATATTAGAAACCAACAATTTCTCATTACTTTATTTTTCAGATCACCAGATTGGGCCACAGCAACGCGTGGCAGGGGACAGCTAGTAAATAAATAAATAAGAGGAAAAAGGGGTGCTGCATTTGTCGTTTCTGGGCCATCGGTATCCTTACTTCTTTCATTAAACTAGCAAACTAGGGAAGAAAGCTGCAAAAGGGTTGTTTTTTTTCATTATTATTTTTTTTTACCCTGAGCTCTACTTAATCATCAGCATTCTTGATCAAACACAGGGAAAAATGTAAATCAGGTTCATTAATTCTGTTGGCAATAAACAGGAAGAAGGAGTAAGCTGAACATGAAATAATGTGGCTTTTTCGCCAAACATTTGGAGGTGGGAATGCATATGGAGAGTCTGGGTAGTTAAATGACCCTTCAGATGGTGAGTGACTCGAGGAACACAAGGGTTTATGTATGGATTAGCACATTGATAGGCCCTGAGTAGCAAAAGACGATGACTAATTGCCTGACAGAGTAGCACTCCATTCAACTTGGTCACTGAAATTAATTTCTGTTTTCAGGACTGGCAGAAAGCAGCTGTGGAATTTCAGTTCAATACTCAAATTAACTGGGAGTCTAAATTATTTCTTTGCACACACCATATTAAAGAAGCAGGTTCCCAAATTGATCTAGATTTTTATATAGTGAAGGCCAGGTTGATTCCCTCGCTTTCATCAAGCTGTCTTGTGTTTTGAAACTGAGGAATTTTAAAACTTGGGTTTTCCCATTTTGACTTCACTCTTATGTTGCTTGGCCTCTTGTAGCCTGGTTTTTATTTGTGAAATAGGGGCCCCCTTTGGTTTTTTTTTTCTGTGTGTGTGTGAAACTGCAAGTCACTTCTGGTGTGAAAGAACTGGCTGTCTGCAAGGACGTTGCCCAGGGGATGCCCAGATGTTTGATTTTTACCATTCTCATGGAAGGCTTCTCTCATGTCTTTGCATGGAGAGCTGGAGCTCATCTTGGAAAGAAGTGACGAGCTGAGTGCCGCAGGGTTCTGTCCTGGGCCCGGTCCGGTTCAACATCTTTATTAATGACTTAGATGAAGGGCTAGAAGGCAGGATCATCAAGTTTGCAGACGACACCAAATTGGGAGGGATAGCCAATACTCCAGAGGACAGGAGCAGGATTCAAAACGATCTTGACAGATTAGAGAGATGGGCCAAAACTAACAAAATGAAGTTCAACAGTGACAAATGCAAGATACTCCACTTTGGCAGGAAAAACGAAATGCAAAGATACAGAATGGGGGACAATGCCTGGCTCGAGAGCAGTAAGTGTGAAAAAATATTGGAGTCCTCGTGGACAACAAGTTAAACATGAGCTAACAATGTGATGTGGCAGCAAAAAAAGCCAATGGGATTTTGGCCTACATCAATAGGAGCATAGTGTCTAGATCTTGGGAAGTAATGCTACCCCTCTATTCTGCTCTGGTTAGACCACACCTGCAATATTGTGTCCAATTCTGGGCACCACAATTCAAGAGAGATATTGAGAAGCTGGCATGTGTCCAGAGGAGGGCGACTCAAATGATCAAGGGTCTGGAGAACAAGCCCCATGAGGAGCGGCTTAAGGAGCTGGGCATGTTTAGCCTGAAGAAGAGAAGGCTGAGAGAGGATATGATAGCCATTAGGGCTGGGCGGTTTCGTTTCGTAATTTCGTAATTCGTTAAAAATTCGTTATTTTTTTTTATAACGAAGCGATAACGAACCATTCAGGAGCAACTAAAAAACGAAATGAATTTTTAAATGAATTTTTCGTTTTGTATTCGTTTCGTTATCGTTTTGAAATCGTTTTGTTATTATTTCCGCATGGGGCAAGTTTTATAGTTGTTTGTTTAATCAGTGAAAAAAAATTATAAATATCACACCAACAGTCAACAACAGAGGGAGAGGGAAGCTTCAGAAGTTTCCCCTGTCCCATTTGGAGGTTTTTTAGCGTATTGCGCGTCCGCGTTCCACCATTAACGAATCGATTCGTAATTGTTTCGTAATTGTTTCGTATTGTTTTTTAATTTACGAAATTTCGTAAATATCGAACTTTTTAAAAGAAAAATTTCAGAATTCTTTTAAAAATCGAAACGCAAAAACCCCCCCAAAAACGAATCGATTTTAGAAACAATTTTTTCCGTGGTTGCCCAGCCCTAATAGCCATGTATAAATATGTGAGAGGAAGCCACAGGGAGGAGGGAGCAAACTTGTTTTCTGCTTCCTTGGCGACTAGGACACGGAACAATGGCTTCAAACTACAAGAGAGGAGATTCCATCTGAACACGAGGAAGAACTTCCTGACTGTGAGAACCGTTCAGCAGTGGAACTCTCTGCCTCTTTGGAAGTTTTTAAACAGAGGCTGGATGGCCATCTGTCAGGGGTGATTTGAATGCAATATTCCTGCTTCTTGGCAGGGGGTTGGACTGGATGGCCCATGAGGTCTCTTCCAATTCTTTGATTCTATGATTCTGTGATTCTATAATTTCCACATTCTTCTTCCGGTGATTTCCAACTTAAGGATAATATCATCAAACACACGAAGAAACACTAAATGTACATTTATAAAATGGGTTTGCATGTCTTTTTTCTTTTTCTTCCTTTTTTGGCAACTTTTTTGGACCCTGTGATGAAAAGATCCATCCTAGTTTTCAGGTATCTTTAAAGTATTATTATAATGCAGTCCAACTTCCAGACCCAGAAGGCATCAGAAATCTACTTCCAAATCTGCATCCTGTTGAAGGAAGGCAGGTGTATGCTGTCAAAAAAAGTGTGCACAGAATGAAAAGCTCTGGGTGGAAGCATTTTATGACCCAGTTTGTTTTTACTATCTACTCTTTCATTTCCTGGACAATGTTTTAATATTTGAGCAGCCCTTTGGGGTGAGCAGTTTAATACTTCTCCAAGGCTGTATTTCCTCCCCTTGATATATACCTCTCTAGATGTAAATCACATACCCTGCAAGGCTGAATAGAGGAAAACATGGAAACCAAACTTGCCTATTTACAACTCACTTCTTCCTATAGCACAGTGGTTCTCATCCTTCCTAGTGCCACGACTCTTCATTTATTTATTGACTAGCTGTGCCCTGCCACGCGTTGCTGTGGCCTATAGTAAAACTTATCAAAGTTGAGGTAGATATCTGGACTATTATGAAAGAGAGGTCCCTACCTATTCCTTCCCCCTTTTCCTCCCCCTTTCTCTCCTTTCTTCCTTCTCTACCTCTTTCTTTCTTTCACTACTTGGTTTCATCCTTCTCTCTTTCCTTCATTCCCTCCCCCTTTCTTCCTTTGCCTTTCTTCCCTCCCTGTTTGCTTCCTTCTTTCACTTTTTATTTCCTTTTATTTTACCACCATCATAACAATAACAATAATGCAATGCATTGCCTCCGGGACCTGACACCTCTCCCATTCCCCCTAAAAGGGTCTCATAGGAACAATAGCATAATAATAATAATAATAATAATAATAATAATAATAATAGAAATAACAACCTTTACCCGCCACGTGTTGCTGTGGCCAATCTTCCCTCTTTCTCTCCTTTCCCTCCTTCCTTCCTTCCTTCCCTCCCATCTTTCCTTCTCCTCTTCTTTCTCTGTCTCTTTCCTTCCTTCCCCCTTTTTCTTTCTTTTCTGCTGTCTCTCTTTTCTTTCCTTCCATCTTTCCTTTTCTTTCCTTTTCTTCTTCCTTCTTTCTCTAACTTTCCTTCCTTCCCCCTTTTTCTTTACCTCCCTTTCTCTTTCGTCCTTCTTTCCTTCCTTCCTGTCTTTCCTAGATTTTGACAGGGCGGGAAGGGGCGGGGTGGGGTTTGGAGGTGGCGTGAAGTAAAAGGAGGTATGATTGGGGCGGGGGAGTGATGGAGCGTGGGGTTGCGTGTGTGTGTGCGGCGGCGGGGGGAAGGGGGTTGCGTGTGTGCGTGCGGCAGCGGGGGAGTGATGGAGCGTGGGGTTGCATGTGTGAGTGCGGCGGCGGGGGGAGTGGGGTTGCGTGTGTGCGTGTGGCAGCGGGGGGAGTGATGGAGCGTGGGGTTGCGTGTGTGAGTGCGGCGGCGGGGCGAGTGGGGTTGCGTGTGTGCATGTGGCGGCGGGGGGGTGATGGAGTGTGGGGTTGCGTCTGTGTGTGCGGCGGCGGGGGGAGTGGGGTTGCGTGTGTGTGTGCGGCGGCGGGGGGAGTGATGGAGTGTGGGGTTGTGTGTGTGTGTGCGGGAAGCGGCGCGGCGGGGCTTGGAGTGGGCATGGTTTCCGCAGAGGGAACGTTGGCTGGAAGGCTATGTGTGCGCGCCAGGGAACTTGCGGCTGGGCGCCAATGCACATGCTCAGTTGTTTTGCCGTTTTGTGAGTGTGTTGTTGTGTTGTTTTTCATTTTGAGTAGATATGTTTGTACCTTGTGGGTTGTGTTATGGGCATGGGAATTTTGGTTAAGTTTCTTTGGGGTTTTTTTTGAGTTTTGTTTTTTTGCCGTTTTGAGTGTGTTTTTGTGTTGTTTTTCATTTTGAGTAAATATGTTTATGCCTTGTGGGTTGTGTTATGGGCATGGGAATTTTGGTTAAGTTTCGTTGGGGGATTTTTGAGTTTTGTTGTTTTGCCGTTTTGTGAGTGTGTTGTTGTGTTGTTTTTCATTTTGAGTAGATATGTTTGTACCTTGTGGGTTGTGCTATGGGCATGGGAATTTTGGTTAAGTTTTGTTGGGTTTTTTTTAGTTTTGTTCTTTTGCCGTTTTGTGAGTGTGTTGTTGTGTTGTTTTTCATTTTGAGTAGATATGTTTGTACCTTGTGGGTTGTATTATGGGCACGGGAATTTTAGTTAAGTTTCATTGGAGGGTTTTTGAGTTTTGTTTCTCCGTTGGATGCCCCTAACAAATTTATATATATAGATTGATTTACAACTTTTATATCCCGATCTTCTATAACCTCCATAGAGGGACTCAGACCAGCTCATAGCAAGGATTCAATGCTTATAGTACAATCTAAAAACATCATACAATAACAACAAGTTAAAATACATATTGATTAAAATTACAAATAAGCCAAATCGACAAGACAAAATCATGTCCAACTCAGTCCATATGTGTGGTCGATAACTTTGTTCTATAGCCAGTTTCAATCATTATTCTGGGAATGCTTCCTTCCATAGCCAGGATTTCACCAGCCTCCTGAAGGACAGGAGGGAGGGGGCAGATCTGATCTCAATGCAATATTCCTGCGTCTTGGCAGGGGGTTGGACTGGATGGCCCATGAGGTCTCTTCCAACTCTTTGATTCTATGATTCTATGATTCAATCGGGAGAGAGTTCCATAGCAAAGGGGCCACCACAGAAAAGACCCTGTCTCTCATTCCCATCAGATGCCCCCGGTGGCGCAGTAGGTTAAACCCCTGTGCCGGCAGGACAGAAGACCGACAGGTCGCAGGTTCGAATCCGGGGAGAGGTGGATGAGCTCCCTCTGTCAGCTCCTGCTCCTCTTACAGGGACATGAGAGAAGCCTCCCACAAGGATGATAAAAACATCAAATCATCCGGGTGTCCCCTGGGCAACGTCCTTGCAGACGGCCAATTCTCTCACACCAGAAGCGACTTGCAGTTTCTCAAGTTGCTCCTGACACGAAAAAAAAAATCCCCATCAGATGCGATTGTGAATGTGGCGGGACTCAGAACAGGGCCCCACCAGAAGATCTTAATTGTCTTGATGGTTCATAGGGGAGAATACATTCGGAAAGGTAAACTTGGCACATAGAACTCCCATGATCAACAGAAAATACTGGGTCTAGTGGGCATTGACCTTGAGTTTTGTTGGGGTTCAGCCTCCGTGTGAACCTGAACCTGATTCTCTGATTGTATTTCCTGATGCAACTGAACAGGCTACTGAACATGAATTTGCCCCTGATGGTTTGGAAACTGTTGATTCTTAAGTCAGTGGCTTGGAAAGTGAAACTACGCATCCTGATGGCAATGTTTCTGAATCAAGCGGTGATAGCTCTCCAGAGGAGCTAGCACCTGCCTTTTTTAAATAAGGATAGAAAATGACAGATTTGGAAAACCAGGAGTGAATCGCAGAGTCTGCGAAGGTCAAGCAGATTAAAGGAAAGATAGGCACAGGCTTCAAAGCCTGGAGGTTTGTCCCGAAACAGTTTCTTTAGTTTTAAGTGTCTCTCCCCGGGCTCTCTCGTTAGATCAAGCATCGTTTAGACTGAGGCATCACCTTGGCAGATTTCCCGGTTCCCATGGCCTGCATTCCCAGAGGCTTCTAGTTTCCAAGTATGGTTAGTGAGATGCTAACAAGTTCCAGGTTTTTATAGTGTTGCTTGTGGAATTTTGATCTAGTTCATAGATATTCCTGACTGCTGAATTTTACTGTGGCTTTTTGGACTTTGTATTTTCCTCTATTTTGTAACCATTTTTCATCAATAAAAAAGGATTGTTTTTTTTCCTACAGTCAAGTGTGGTGGTCTTGTTTCCTGATCTGGGTTGCAACAAGTTTGAGAGTTGTAGTTCATCTCCATCAGGAGAGCACTGTCGACTCAAACAATGATGCATCTGGACCAAACTTGGCACAAATACTCCATATGCCCAAATGTGAACACTAGTGGGATTTGGGGAAAATAGACCTTGACATTTGGGCATTGACCTTGAGTTTGGGAGTTGTAGTTCACCTCCCTCCGGAGAGCACTGTGGACTCAAACAACGATGGATGCATCTGGACCAAACTTGGCACAAATACAATACTCAATATGCCCAAATGTGACCACTATTGGGGTTTGGGGAAAATAGACCTTGACATTTGGGCATTGACCTTGAGTTTGGGAGTTGTAGTTCACCTCCATCCGGAGAGCACTGTGGACTCAAACAATGATCCATCTGGACCAAAATTGTCACAAATACTCAGTATGCCCAAATGTGACCACTATTGGGGTTTGGGGAAAATAGACCTTGACATTTGGGCATTGACCTTGAGTTTGGGAGTTGTAGTTCACCTCCATCCGGAGAGCACTGTGGACTCAAACAATGATGCATCTGGACCAAACTTGGCACAAATACTCAATATGCCCAAATGTGACCACTGGGCGAGTTTGGGGAAAATAGACCTTGACATTTAGGATTTGTAGTTGAGGGATTTATAGTTCACCTACAATCAAAGAGCATTCTGAACCCTACTAACAAGAGAATTGGGCCAAACTTCCCATACAGAACACCCATGACCAACATGGTCTTTGGCAACCCCTCTAACACCCCCTTGCAACCCCTCCAGGGGTCCCGACCCCCAGGTTGAGAAACATTGTTATAGCGGGAATTAGTGCTTTAGTGTCTGGTCATATTTCCGATGCATTAGCAAAGTACATGAACCAGCTTATGCACTCACTTCGGAAACTAGTTAGTGAACATTCTCATAGATTCATAGAATTACAGAGTTGGAAGAATTTGATATAATCGGGGTTCTTGGTATCCTTGATGAGCAAACATATTAATTCATTAGCTACATAATCCCCCTACTGCCCAAAGTCTGAAAATTTGAGTATGCTCTGTGGATCTCTGCAAAGTGAAACTCCTTTTTAAAAAACTGCCAAAACACTTTCCTCCTGACAGGAAGTAAACATTAAAATAATCTTTAATCCTTTGTCTGGTCTATTACCATTAACAATTGATGCCCTTTAATTTTGTGGGATTTTAACTACAAAATGGAATGGCTAAGTAGTGATAATTGGGTTTGGAATTACACGGTCATTTATATCTACCGAAATGCAAGCGGCTGGGAGGGGGACATTAATTATTTAACATTTCCTGGCTGTGGTTCCCATTATAGAATTTACTGATCATGGTCTGTAGCAAACAATTATCACCAAATGGGAATAAACAAATTGGGTGTGCGACGGCTTATTTATAAATGTGTACTTTATTTAGACGGCGTTGGGTCAATTTGCATTTAGATATTTGGCGTTTGACGAGACAGTGTTGCCATCTGATTATTTCCAAGTGCTATGGAGTATTTGTTTTGGTTGATTCCCTTCCCATACATCTGTGATTTCATGAAAGCAACAATACCACGTATATATGTTCAAAGTTCTTTTGATAACTTATTTATTTATTTATTTACGACATTTATATTCTGTCCTTCTCACCCCGAAGGGGACTCAGAGCAGCTTACAAGGTATATATTAGATACAATATATTATATTATTAGCATAGTACACTATCAGTGTGACGGCGCGAGTGGTGCCACCTATGTATAGAACTGTTAGTTGTAAGATTTAAATTGTTGTATCATGCTTAATCCTGCCCCCTTTTACCCTGCTTATGTATAGTTGTATGGATTGGTTGCTTGTAGCTGTCAATCAGTACTGTTTGGCTCCACCTCTTCCTGCAGGAGGGGAGAGCTTCCTTTTTCTTCTTCATTCTGCCATCAGTGTTCATACCACATGGACGTGAGTAAAAGACTTGATTCTTAAGGACCCTGATCTAAGTTACCTCTTAGCACCAGTTCTGAGGTTTTTTACCCTTGGGACTCATGCTTTATGTCCAGATCGTCCTGGATAACATTGAGGAGATCCCAAGCGCCTTCAAGCCGGTTCTTTTGGCACCAGAGGAAGATCCTGAGTCTTCAAAACATAGGCCATCTGAACTGGGGTTGTGGTTTGCTCAGGGTCCTTTAGAATCAAGTCTTTTACTCACGTCCATGTGGTATGAACTCTGATGGCAGAATGAAGAAGAAAAAGGAAGCTCTCCCCTCCTGCAGGAAGAGGTGGAGCCATTGAGGAAAGAGGAAACTTGGTGAGGCTTCTCAGCTTCAAACCCCTTGGACCCAGGACTAATTGAGACTATAACGTTTGTTTTTCTTCACCCCCTAAAGTTTTCCAGCTCATTGCTGTGAAGAAATGACTTTGTGATAAATAAAACTTATCTTGAGCTATTTACAGTGTTTTGGGTTTTTGGGAGTTCCAGTTTCCTATAGGAGGGCAAGAAGCAATCCCCTGGGGGAAAGGTGCCACGTCCATCCTTCATTAAGATTAATAGCCCCCAAGCGCGACGGCACAATCAGCATTAAACATTGTTATATTGCACCATACCACTATGTTGTAATAGTATTAGTAATATTACATGTAATATAAATATATAATTATAATATCATATTGTTATTATTATACTAGCCGTCCCCCGCCACACGTTGCTGTGGCCCAGTCTGGTGATCTGGAAAATAAAGTAATGATAAAGTGTTGGTTTCTAATGTATATAATTTTTTTTCTGCTTGTGGGTAAGTAGTATTTCTTGTTGTTTCTTCGTCAGTGTTGATGTGGAGATTGTTTGGTTTGCCTGCTCTGTAACATGCAACATATCATTGTCCTTCTTTAGGGATCCCTTTCAAATCTATGATACTATATGTGTGTGTGTGAATCATATTTATCTATCTATAAAATGATCAAGGGTCTGGAGAACAAGCCCTATGAGGAGCAGCTTAGGGAACTGGGCATGTTTAGCCTGAAGAAGAGAAGGCTGAGAGGAGATATGATAGCCATGTATAAATATGTGAGAGGAAGCCACAGGGAGGAGGGAGCAAGCTTGTTTTCTGCTTCCTTGGAGACTAGGACGCGGAACAATGGCTTCAAACTACAAGAGAGGAGATTCCATCTGAACATTAGGAAGAACTTCCTGACTGTGAGAGCCGTTCAGCAATGGAACTCTCTGCCCCGGAGTGTGGTGGAGGCTCCTTCTTTGGAAGCTTTTAAGCAGAGGCTGGATGGCCATTTGTCAGGGGTGATTTGAATGCAATATTCCTGCTTCTTGGCAGGGGGTTGGACTGGATGGCCCATGAGGTCTCTTCCAACTCTTTGATTCTATGATTCTATCTATATCTACTTAGTATTTTTAATATAGGGAGCCACTGATAGCACAGCCAGTTAAACCTGTGAGCTGCTGAACTTGTGGACCAAACGGTTGCAAGTTCAAATTCGGGGAGGAGGGTGAGCTCCTGCTGTTAGCCCCAGCTTCTGTCAACCTAGCAGTTCGAAGACATGTAATTGTGAGTAGATAAATAGGTACCGCTTCAGCAGGTAGGTAACGGCACTCCACGCAGTCATGCTGGCCACAGGACCTTGAAGGTGTCTACGGACAATGCTAGCTCTTTGGCTTAGAAATGGAGATGAGCACCAACCCCCAGAGTCAGACACGACTGGACTTAATGTCAGGGGAAAACCTTTACCTAACCTACTTTTAATGTAGCAGAATTAAAATTGTCACAGATACATTCTCTGCTTCACGTGCTTGTGTATATATTCTTAAAACAAAATGAAGTCTCAGTAAGTGTGTTATGAATACGCATAAATAGTGGACCTGCTATTTATTTATTTTTTCCATACTTGGCACTTTTATGGCACTGGCTTTTAAATTAAAAAAAAAAGAACATTTGTCAGCAAGAATGAAAAAAATAGCCTTAAACAATACGCTGAAAACCAGTTGTTATCTACTTATATGTCTATTCTGATAACTTTCTGCATAAGCACTTTTTTTTTGTTTTCTTTCGTCTAAGTAAAATCTTTCCTTCACCTAAATTGGATTCCAGATCCAGGAAGAGGTGGGGAATCGTAGGATGAAACGTAACCTCATCCCTACTAGGTAAAGTTGTCCAATTATGCACGATGTCAAAAGTTTCCAACATTTGAATGTCTCCAAGGGGCTACTCTTTTTCAGCCATAGTAATTGATCCTTTAGGAGTCTCCATCGCAAAGCTTCACTTTTAATTTTAGAGTATTCATCAATCTGCGTTCAAGAGCAGCCTTGGGCAACTGTGTGAGTGCAGAAAAGAAAAATATCCTCTTTGAAAACAAGAGGGAGGGGAGCAGAAATTTCGTTTAGCTCAACTCTTTCCAGGATCCTCCTCGTTGACAAACAGAATTTTCACCAGTTCTCAGTAAATAGAAAGCAACATTATCCTGAGAAATTGCGATGTACGGAGAGCTAATGCATAATGAGACCATTTGCTTGTATATTTGTATATATACTAGCCGTCCCCTGCCATGCGTTGCTCTGGCCCAGTCTGGTGATCTGGAAAATAAAGTAACGAGAAAGTGTTGGTTTCTAATATATGCAATGTCTTGATGCTTGTGGGTAAACAGTATTTATTGTTGTTTCTTTGTCAGTGTTGATGTGGAGATTGTCTGGTTTGCCTACTCTGGAACATATAATTGTCCTTCTTTAGGGGTCCTGTTCAAATCTATATCTGCATGTGTGTGAATCATATTTATCTATCTATATCTATGACTTGATGGATCTTTGTCAGGAGGGTTTTGATGATGTTTTCTTGCCCTAGTGAAGGGAGTTGGACTGGATGGACTTAAGTATTTTCTGTTGATCGTGGGGGTTCTGTGTGGGAAGTTTACCCCAATTCTGTCGTTGGTTGGGTTCAAAATGCTCTGTGCTTGTAGGTGAACTATAAATCCCAGTAACTACAACTCCCAAATGTTCAAGTCTATTTCCCCCAAACTCCATCTGTGTTCATATTCGGGCATATGGAGTATTCGTGCCAAGTTTAGTCCAGATCCATCCTTGTTTGAGTCCACAGTGCTATCTGGGTGTAGGTGAACTACAAATCCCAAACTCAAGGTCAATGTCCACCAAACCCTTCCAGAATTTTCTGTTGGTCATGGGAGTCCTATGTGCCACGATGGGTTCAATTCCATCGTTGGTGGGTTTCAGAATGCTCTTTGATTTTAGGTGAATTGTAAATCCCAGCAACTCCAACTCCCAAATGACAAAATCATAATTTTTGAGTGATGGTCACTCCTTGTGTTATGAGACATTTTGTTGCCAAGTTTGGTGTGATTTCGTTCATTGGTTCTTTTGTTTTTAGGGTACTCATTACGCACAGAGCATTTATATATATATATAGATTGTATCTTTATTCATTACAGCACACACAAAAATCACAAAGATACACACAAGACATAATGCAAGCAATACAACAGAGTCTCTCACTTATCCGACATAAACGGGCCGGGAGAATGTCAGATAAATGAAAATGTCGGATAATACAGAGTCTCCTACTGCTACTCATCCATCGCGGTGCTAGACACAGGGGCGGCTCAACCCATTACGCAAAGTAAGCATTTGCAATATAGTTGATTTTACCCAGGGGCACTCTTGAGGGAAAATAAACCTTGACATATGCGAGTTGTAGTTACTGGGATGTATAGTTCACCTACAATCAAAGAGCATTCTGAACTCCACCAATGATGGAATTGAACCAAATATGGCACACAGAACTCCCACGACGAACAGAAAATATATATCAGTGATTGGTTGGGGGGGGGGGGGCAAAATACTGTTTGCTTACTGTTGAAAATTACCTGGGGCCGCCTCTGGCTAGACACCTAAAATACTATCAACGGTGACTTAAAAGGTTAAGGCAAAGCAATGCTGCGGGTCTAGAGCGGTTCAGCAGGAAGTGCTCAGATGCAGAAGAGGAGTGTGGAAATTACAGAGGGAAGGAGGGAGGGTTCTTCTACTTCCGGTCCTGCCTCTTTTCCCACTTTCCTTCTTCTTCCTCCTTCTCCTTATCTTGCCTTTTTCACTTATTGGGAATGGAGAGGGAGTTGGGGAGCATGCCTTTAATGTAAGGAGAAATGCTGGAGGAAAAAGGGGGCGTCAAATAAGAGCATCAGATAAGAGTTGAAGGAGGAAAACCATTATGGTTGAATGTTGGATAAGGGAAGGTTGGATAAGCGAAACTCTACTGTGTGTGGATATTACATGTGGGCAAAATTCAACACTGGGATATTGGTGGAATAGATGTATGCATATAAACACACAATTTGCCACAATGGGTAGATAGAAGTTGCTTTGGCAATCACAACTCAATCTATAAATGGTTTTGAGGGAGAAATACACAACTCAAGTTGGGGGAAAGATTGTACTCATTTCACATTTAAAAATTAAGGTAATCAGACTTTTAATTTATGTTGAATGTTTCCTTTCCAAACTTTGGGAAGGATGAAAACCTGTGGGAACCAGAAACTTACTTAGATATAATTGTGCTGTCACGCGCTGGGCCTATAGCAATTGGCTTTTGAACAGGACATGCTCTTTGTGCCCAGCGGGAAGCCGGGGTGCCTCAGATGAGAGGCCCTATGGGTTTTCCTATACAAAGTCTCAGAAGCTTAAAAGTTAAACAAAGTTCTTTATTATTGCTTAGGTCTTCAACAAACAATCTTAGATCTTCAACAAATCAAACAAATGCTTATTAACTTGTCTACAAGGGACAGGCAACTTGCTTGGAGAACTATTTCTTTCCTTTACGAGGAAAAACCTTTTTAAACCCTCCCTAGGCAATCTGCTTTCTAGGCTTTGCTGGTGTGGGC
This sequence comes from Anolis sagrei, assembly GCF_037176765.1. Classification (NCBI taxonomy): domain Eukaryota; kingdom Metazoa; phylum Chordata; class Lepidosauria; order Squamata; family Anolidae; genus Anolis; species Anolis sagrei. The sequence goes on along the minus strand of NC_090028.1, from coordinate 13,616,901 downwards.
TCTACTCCCGGCTCCAAATTCCTTCTTGGGTACCTGAGTAGACCTACCAGCCAAGGCTCTGAAGAATTTCCAGCTGGAGTCCTTAGGATTTTCCCCACAAAAGTTGTAGGTCTGTTTCTCCAACCCCAACAAGGGTTGTGCTGTAAAGCCGTTTCTCTTAAAAGCCTTTCTTTAGAGACTGTTCTTAAAGCTGTGAGGCTGTAAATTCCCCAGCTAGAGCTTTTTGGATTGTTATCCCCCGGACTTTGTAAGAAATGAAGCTTCTCTACAGCTTCTTTTCACGTTCTGTAGCTGAGCTTCCAATTGTAAGAATGAACTAAAATGGTTCCCTTTCCCTCCTGAACCTGGAAAAAAGGGCAGAACTAAAACTTAATTATGATAGACAGGTGGCTAGCCCCATGACTGCAACCTAGCAGGAACCATCCAACTGCAAAATGCATGGCCAGAACAAGCACATGCAAAAGCTCAAAGAATGAAAGGGAGTTTGGAGCTCCTGGTACAGCCGTACCAGCACAATAATTACACTATTTTATATATTACTGCTATAAAGATTACTATATAATATATTACTATTACTAATATATTATTATATAATACAAATTAAATAGACTCATAGCATAGAGTTGGAAGGGACAGTCCAGAAGTAACGAGAGAAAGAGGGAGGGAAAGAAGGAAGGATGGAAGGAGAGAAGGAAGGAAAGAAAGAAAGGTAGAGAAGGAAGGAAGGAGAAAAGGAACAAAAGATAGAAAGAGGGAGGGAAGGAAGGATAGAGAGAAGGAAGGATGTAATCAAAGAGCAAAGAAAGGGAGGAAAGAAACAGGTAGAGACGGAAGAAAGAAGAAGAGAAATAAGAAGAAAAAGAGCATAGGAAGGAAAGAGGGAGGGAAAGAAGGAAAGAAAGAGGGAGGGAAGGTTGGCCACAGCAACACGTGGCGGGTACAGCTAGTAAATAAATATATATGGAAGTAGGCTTTGGAAACTGATGAGCATAAAAAAATGACATGACAGAGAAATCTGCTGTTCTGAAGAAAGAATTCCGACAGTGAATATATATGTTCCTAGAGCAGTGGTTCTCAACGTTCCTAATGCCGTGACCCCTTAATACAGTTCCTCATGTTGTGGTGACCCCCAGCTATTAAGTTATTTTCATTGCTACATCATAATGGTAATTTTGCTACTGTTATGAATCGTTATGTAAATATCTGATATGCAGGATGTATTCTCATTCACTGGACCAAATTTGGCACAAATACCCACATTTGAATACTGTTGGGATTGGGATGGGAGGATTGATTTTGTCATTTGGGAGTTGTAGTTGCTGGAATTTATAGTTCACCTACATTCAAAGAGCATTCTGAACTACACCAACAATGGAGTTGAACCAAACTTGGCACACAGAACTCCCATGACCAACAGAAAAAACTGGAAGGGTTTGGTGGGCATGGACCTTGGGTTTTGGAGTTGTAGTTTGCCTACATCCAGAGAGAATTGTGGACTCAAACAATGATGGATCTGGATCAAACTTGACACGAATATTCAATATGCCCAAATGTGAACACTTGTGAAATTCGGGGAAAATAGACCTTGACATTTGGGAGTTGTAGTTGCTGGGATTTATAGTTCACCTACTACCAAAGAGCATTCTGAAGCCCACGAACGATAGAACTAGGCCAAACTTCCCAGACAGAACTCCCATGACCAACAGAAAATACTGTCTGTGATGGTCTTTGGTGACCCCTCTGACACCCCCTCGCGACCCCTTCAGGGGTCCCGACCCCCAGGTTGAGAACCACTGTCCTAGAGCATAAGCAAGGTCTTTTTATTTTAATGTTTTCCCCAGGATCCTGTTCACTAACATAGGAAACCAATTCATTTGTTCATCGGAAACCCTTTCTAAATGGTCAGTGTTTCTTTGCGTTCTCCTCGTTCAATAAATTGCATTGTTGTTTTGGTAATATGCAGATATGCAGCCTTCCATTTGTTCAGGCTGTTTGCTCTTCTGGAAATTAACGCAAACAAGCCACCAGCCTATGAAGTATGATTGCAGTAATACACATATTTCCTCATGCTAATTGAGGAGGTTACGAGAAACATGAACATCTGTGTAAATAACTGAACTTAAATAAATTAGGGTTTCTTTAAAAATGAAATCCGCTGAACATGAATAGTCACTTAAAGCGTAACTGGAATTGACTGTGTCGTGTATCAGCCTAATAGCGAGAGCCGCGGTTCAATACAATGAACTTGGGAAGGTTTTCTTAATGAAAGAAGTGACGTTTTCTGTGCCTTCGCGGCATTCATCAGATTGCAACAGTGTTCATTACACTACAAAGGACTGCCAATGTGAATTGTTAGGATCATCCGTTAGGTAAGCCTGATGGGGACAGGAGATAAGCGAAGGCATGAGCCGCTTTGGCTTCTTAACAAGCATATTCAAAAGCAATGCTGATGACCTTTCACCGATGCATTAGGATCGCCGCTCTGGGCAGCCCGTTCGCTCTGGTTTGATTTGCGCTAAATTGCGCTCGCCATTTAATAATCTCGCGTCTGCATGCTAACTGTGTAATGTGTAAGGCCACAAGGTTTAATTCAGTTTTGTTTAAATAACGGCGGGTGATATTGGGAAGAAGAAAAGCACCGCACCTTTCAATTAGGGCTAATTAGGCTGTTAAAACTGCCCTGTTTGGTGGCACTAATTTGGAAAGGTGCTCAGACAGAGGGTTGGTATCTTCAGAGAGAAAAGGAGCCTGGAGCCAGTGGGAAAAAGGGAATGAAGCCGTCCCTCTGATTGGCAAGGTCGGAAACAGCGAGGCCCAATGCTCTCGTAAGGAACAGGTACAGTAACTCGTATGAGATTTATTTGTTTATTTATTTACTTACCTTACTTATATACCACTGTTCTCAGCCCGAAGGCGACTCACAGCGGATCACAACAAATACGAACAGCAAAAATTCAGTGCTACAGTATAAAAACAGTTAACAACCTAACACATTACTCAATTAATAAACAGTCACTACAATACCCATTCACTGTCGTCTCGTCATCAAAAACATGTTCCAGATTCATCATCCATTGTTCCATTCCAGTGTTCATTAACCAATCATTGCACTAATTATTGGAACGCCTGCTCAAACAGCCAGGTCTTCACTTTTTTGCGAAATACCATTACAGATGGTGCTAGTCTAATGTCCGTAGGAAGGGCGTTCCACAGCCGAGGAGCCACCACTGAGAAGGCCCTATCTCTCGTCCCTGCCAGCCGTGCTTGAGAAGCAGGCGGGATCGAGAGCAGGACCTCCCCGGAACATCTCAGAGTCCTGGTGGGTTCATAGGCAGAGATGCGGTCGGATAGGTAGCTTGGGCCAGAACCGTTTAGGGCTTTAAAGGCCAACGCCAGCACTTTGAATTCAGCCCGGTAGCAGATCGGTAGCCAGTGGAGTTGGCTCAACAGGGGGGTTGTATGCTCCCTGCGCTCCGCTCCTGTTAAAATCATGGCTGCCAAGCGTTGGACTAGTTGGAGCTTCTGAGCTGTCTTCAAAGGCACCCCCACGTAGAGAGCGTTGCAGTAGTCTAAACGGGATGTAACCAGAGTGTGGACTACCGTGGCCAAGTCAGACTTCCCAAGGTACGGGCGCAGCTGGCGCACAAGCTTTAGCTGTGCAAATGCTCCCCTGGTCACCGCCGAAACCTGGGGTTCCAGGCTCAGCGATGAGTCCAGGGTCACACCCAAGCTGCGAACCTGCATCTTCAGGGGGAGTGCGGCCCCATCCAACATAGGCTGTAACCCTATGCCCTGTTCGGCCTTGCGACTGACCAGGAGTACCTCTGTCTTGTCTGGATTCAATTTCAATTTGTTCGCCCTCATCCAGACCGTCACAGCGGCCAGGCACCGGTTCAGGACCTGGACAGCCTCCTTAGTAGCAGGTGGAAAGGAGTGACAGAGTTGGACATCATCTGCGTACAGATTTGCATCACTTTTGCTCCTTGCGTCTCTAATAAGGGCATGGCTGCATTTGCTACCTAGAGAGATTAGAAACAGAATTCAGGATAAAGATGAGTAGAAAGGTAGACTTAATTCTCAGAGCATCCTGCTCAGTACTCCAGTATCTCCATTTATTTATTTGTTTACAGTATTTGTATTCCGCCCTTCTCACCCTGCAGGGGACTCATGGATTATATGGATTACAATCTATATAAATAAAAACGTAATGTTCGTTTGTGGGATTAACAGAACTCAAAAACCACTGAACGAATTGACACCAAAAGCAGCCCCACGCTTCCCATTGAAATACTAATCTATATAAATAAAAATGTAATGTTCGTTTTTGGGATTAACAGAACTCAAAAGCTACTGGGGGAATTGACACCAAATATGGACAACATACACCTAACAACTCAATGCATGTCTTTTACTAAAAAAAAAAATGACTTTGTCATTTGGGAGTTGTAGTTGTGATTTATAGTTCACCTACAATCAAAGAGTATTCTGAACACCACCAACGATCGAATTGAACCAAACTTGGCATACAGTTCTCCCATGACAAACAGAAAATACTGGAAGGGTTTGGTGGGCAGTGTCCTTTGGTTTTGGAATTGTAGTTCACCTACATCCAGAGATCACTGTGGACTCAAACAATGATGGATCTGGACCAAACTCTACACAAATACTCAATATGCCAAAATGTGAACACTGGTAGAGTTCGGGGAAAATAAAATCTTGACATTTGGGAGTTGTAGTTGCTGGGATTTATAGTTCACCTCAATCACAGAGCATTCTGAACCCCACCAATGATAGAATTGGGCCAAACCTCCCACACAGAACCCCCATGTGGGCCACAGCAATGCGTGGCAGGGGACATCTAGTCTATATAAATAAAAATGTAATGTTCGTTTGTGGGATTAACATAACTGAAAACCCAATTAACAGATTGACACCAAATTTGGGCACAAGGCACCTCTCAGGCCAACGAGTGACCATCACTCATAAAAACACTGAAAAACACAGCAGAAAAGACTTAAAAAGTAAAAAAACAAAACAAAAAACATTACAGCGCATGTGCAAAACTATATATATATACACACACACACACACACACATATATATATACATATACACAAATATATATACACACACAAAACACATATACACAGACAGGGCCACAACAACGCATGGCAGGGGGCAGCTAGTCTATATAAATAAAAATGTAATGTTTGTGGGATTAACAGAATTCAAAAACCACTGCACAAATTGGACACACTACACCTACTACCCCAAGGACTGACCATCACTAAAAAAATGGATTTTGTCATTTGGAATTTGGAGTTGCTGGGATTTAGAGTTCACCTACAATCAAAGAGCATCCTGAACCCCACCAATGATGGAATTGAACCAAACTTGGCACATAGGACTCCTACAACCAACAGAAAATTGTGGAAGTGTTTGGTGGGCATAGACCTTGAGTTTGGGAGTTGTAGTTCACCTCCATCCAGAGAGCACTGTGGACTCAAACAATGACGGCTCTAGAGGGAGCTCAATCAGCTCTCCCCGGATTTGAACAACTGGCCTATTGGTCAGCAATCCTGTTGGCACAAGGGTTTAACCCATTGTAACACTGGGGGCTCCCTGTGGTGCAATGTGTTAAAACCTTTGTGCCGGCAGGACTGCTGACCGAAAGGTTGGAGGTTCGAATCTGGGGAGCGGGGTGAGCTTCCGTCTGTCAGCTTCAGCTTCTCATGCGGGAACATGAGAGAAGCCTCCCACAGCCTGATAAAACATCAGAGTGTCCCCTGGGCAACATCCTTGCAGACAGCCAGTTCTCTCACACCAGAAGTGACTTGCAGTTTCTCAAGTCGCTCCTGACACAGACACACACACACACACACACAAAATAGGTTCTTGTGGGGTTTTTTCGGGCTATAGGACCATGTTCTAGAGGCATTTCTCCTGACGTTTCGCCTGCATCTATGGCAAGCATCCTCAGAGGTAGTGAGGTCTGTTGGAAATAGGACAATGGGTTTATATATCTGTGGAATGGCTGGGGTGGGGCAAAGAGCTCTTCTCTGCTGGAGCTAGGTGTGAATGTTTCAACTGACCACCTTCATTAGCATTTGAAGGCCTGGCTGAGCCTGGGAAAATCCCCTGTTGAGAGGTGTTAAGATGTGCCTGGTTGTTTCCTCTCTGCTGTTTTGCTGTCGTAATTTTAGAGTTTTTAAATACTGGTAACCAGATTTTGTTCATTTTCATGGTCTCTTCCTTTCTGTTGAAATTGTCCACATGCTTGTGGATTTCACACAAAATAGTTATACATAGGTGTACTTAAAAATCACAAAACATGCTCAGGTGTACACTTTCTCTTTCTCCACTGTCATTATTAATAAATGTTCACTTTCTCTTCGGATTTAATTGCCAGCCCACCTTTGTTTACACAGCCAAATGGTTGAATCCTGATGTTGCTTCTGGAAACGTGTTTTCGTAGCATTCGGAAAGCAGTCGCCGCTCACACGCAACACACCAAAACCAGAGAGAGGCTGCACTAAAGACCATTATGCCCCCCACCCTCCCTGGTCCACATTTCAGCGTTCATCATTTGTACCGATTATGGCATGACAGCTCTTGAGTTTCCAATGATAACAGCCATCTGACTTGATCTGAGTTCAATGGATTTTCTCTGAAATAGAATCATCGCCTTTGTGATGGATAGAAAAAGTAAAGCAATACATCCTGATAAATGCTCCTGCGTTTTCCCCCCTCCCTCTCCACCGCCCGCCCCCTTCCCCACTTCCCTTTCGGTGACCTTGTACAGTCTATAAGCAAGCCGAGCCGAGCCTCAGCCACTGCTGAAATGCATCAGGACTTTGAAATTTAAGTAGCTCTGAAACCCATCAATGGGGTGAAGGGAGAATGGCCTGAGAAAAACGATGGATCATGCTTAGAGGGCTCGCAGGGAAAACCGGGTGCGCTGAAGGTCAATACGCAGACATGTCCTGAAGGAATGGCTCAAACACTCATTCTCATTCACATCTCAGAGCAGTGCTGTGCAGAGAGAGCGGTCGGACAGTAAAATAAAACAAGACTTTCAGAGCATATCATTACTTTCTGAATGGCACAAGACAGGAGAGTAGGAAATAGCAACTACCTTATTGGAGAAAACCGGCACCTATCCACCCAAGTGGTAGGGAGTGGCCATTCCAAGGACGTTAATCTAAAAGTCTGAATATCTTTATTATTTGCAGATCTTTGAGGATGGGGATGTTGGCATGACATGAGAGTTATGGAAAGGATGTACGCAGAGAGAACACATTTGAATGTCTGCTTATACTGAGAGGAGTAATGCCTCCCCACTCCATCCCCCATTACTGCTCAAGCAGGGAGGTTTGAGATGGTGGAACAGAAGCTCTCCGAAGCTCTAGGTGCTCTTACCGCCTATTACAGAGAAAACCAGCTGATCCCTAACCTATCTAAAACACAGACATGTGCCTTTTATCTCAAGAACAAAGAAGCATCCCGAGCTCTGAAGATCACCTGGGAAGGAATCCCACTGGAGCATTGCAGCGCACCCAAATACCTTGGAGTCACTCTGGACCGTGCTCTTACCTACAAGAAGCACTGCCTGAACATCAAGCAAAAAGTGGGTGCCAGAAACAATATCATACGAAAGCTGACTGGCACAACCTGGGGATCACAACCAGATACAGTGAAGCCATCTGCCCTTGCGCTGTGCTACTCTGCTGCTGAGTATGCATGCCCAGTGTGGAACACATCTCACCATGCTAAAACAGTGGATGTGGCTCTTAATGAGACATGCCGCATTATCACGGGGTGTCTGCGCCCTACACCACTGGAGAAATTACACTGCTTAGCCGGTATTGCACCACTTGACATCCGCCGGGAAGTAGCAGCCAATAATGAAAGGACCAAGGCAGAGACATCTCCAGTTCATCCCCTGTTTGGGTATCAGCCAGCACGTCAACGACTTAAATCTAGACATAGCTTTCTAAGATCTACAGAGACACTCGCTGGAACACCTCAGCAAGCGAGAGTCCAAAAGTGGCAGGCTCAAACCCAGCACCTCAACCAATGGCTGATACCAAATGAGAGACTCCCTCCTGGGCACACAGAAGACTGGGCGACTTGGAAGGCTCTGAACAGACTGCGGTGCTTGGAAGCTGTGTCGGACTGGACGAGAGCTAACAAATTGAAACTGAATCCAGACAAGACAGATGAAGACGGAAAATAAAGTTGGGGCAATAACACATCCCTGTTTGGCACCTGATTCCACCTTAAATGGGTCACTTTGGAGCCATTGCTGTCCAAGACAGTTGCCATCATGTCATCATGGAGGAGTCGCAGGATGTTCACAAATTTGTCAGGGCACCCGATTTTTTGGAGGATGGTCCAGAGAGCGCTGCGATTCACTGTGTCGAATGCCTTTGCAAGGTCAATGAATGCCATGTACATATATGTAAGACTTCCTTAATGTTTCGTACGCCAAATTGATATGCACTGGGACAGTCGTGGGCTGAATTCCAAACTGATTTTTCAGTCCACTCACTTTGTAATTCACTTAAGAAAAAGGGGGAGGCAAGGTACCAGTCAAATTGGTGCACCTTTCTGAACTGCTTTCAAACAAGATTAAATAAAATTAGTACATAAATTTGAACCCGCAGTTACCATGCCTAAAGCAGGAATTGGCGAACAATTTAAGGGTCTAATTAGCATTTTATGCAAATCAGTTATTACTGTTCTCTACTTCCTTAATTATCTATGTTATTTCAATACAACCCTTTCTTTGATGTCCCAATTCTATATTTAAATAGTGCAAGATTTCTATCATATCCGCCCGCTGAGGTTTCCTCCATGCAAAAAACATGCCAACAGCAGCTATTTTAGAGACTACTGGGAAATGTCTAATTGGTTAATCCCATTTGAGTTATGAAGGGTGTATTGCCACTCACGGAAAATCAGAAACACGTAAAGTGCACGCTAGGAGAAGTTTACTAAAACCTGCAAGATTCCCCCTGAATTGCAGGCTCAAAGACGTTTTGTCTTATTGAGATCCACAGGGAGATGGTGTAAGAAATATATTTCAAAATATATATATTTAAAGCCTTCAGATTTCTTTGAAATGTGCTAAATCATTGATTCTTAACACAAATCTTTTCAATTATGATGTGAAGGCATCCTCCCTACATCACTGTGAAACAGTGAAATGAACACAGGGGAAGATTTCTTTAACACTTGAGTGATTCACTAGGGCTGGGCGGTTTCGTTTCGTAATTTCGTAATTCGGTAAAAATTCGTTATTTTTTTTATAACGAAGTGATAACGAACCATTCAGGAGCAACTAAAAAATGAAACGAATTTTTAAATTCGTTTCGTAATTGTTTCGAATTCGTTTTGTATTCGTTTCATTATCGTTTTGAAATCGTTTCGTTATTATTTCCGCATGTCTGGGGCAAGTTTTATAGTTGTTGTTTGTTTAATCAGTGAAAAAAAATTATAAATATCACACCAACAGTCAACAACAGAGGGAGAGGGAAGCTTCAGAAGTTCCCCCTGTCCCATTTGGAGGTTTTTTAGCATATTGCGCAATCGCGTCCGCCATTAACGAATCGATTCGTTATTGTTTCGAAATTGTTTCGTAATTTCCGAAATTTCGTAAATATCGAACTTTTTAAAAGAAAAATTTCGCAATTCTTTTAAAAATCGAAATGCAAAACCCCCCAAAAAACGAATCGATTTTAGAAACGAATTTTTCCGTGATTGCCCAGCCCTATGATTCACAAGAGACGGGGACATGTTGGGGGAACCAAGCAGAGACTATCCTTTTGACTGTGATTCAAGCCCTCTGCACATATATTACCATGTTTTGCAAGCCAGCAATATTGTGCTGTCGCACGCTGGGCCTGTGCATAAGACTTTAGACAGGACATACATTCTGAGTGCCCAACGGGACGCCGGGGCTGCCTCAGATCAAAGGCCCTTAGATTCCCCCAAACAGAGTCTTTAGATTGCTTAAAGTAAATCCAACAAAGTTCTTTTTTGATGAAAACAAACAGGTAATTTAAAGCTTTCTTAACAGTCTATTTCAGTGGTTCTCAACCTTCCTAATGCCGTGACCCCTTAATACAGTCCCTCATGTTGTGGTGACCCCCAACCATAACATTGTTTTTGTTGCTACTTCATAACAGTCATTGTATTACTGTTATAAATTATAATCTAAACATTAGATATGCAAGATGTATTTGCATTCACTGAACCATACTGGGCAAAATACCAAATGCACCCACATGCAAATGCTGGTGGGGTTGGGGAAGGACTGATTTTGTAATTTGGGAGTTGTAGTTGCTGGGATTTATAATTCACCTATAATCAAAGAGCATTCTGAATTTCATCAGCGATGGATTTGAACCTAATTTGCCACACAGAACTCCCATGACCAACGGAAAATCTTGGAAGGGTTTGGTAGGTATTGACCTTGAGTTTGGGAGTTCTGGTTCACCTATATCCAGAGAGCACTGTGGACTCACGCAATGGTGGATCTGGACCAAACTTGGCACAAATACTCAATATGCGCAAATGTGAACACTGGTGGAGCCTGGGGAAAATAGACCTTGACTTTTGGGAGTTGTAGTTGCTGGGATTTATAGTTCATTACAATCAAAGCACATTCTGAACCCCACCAATGATAGAATTGGCTCAAACTTCCCACATGGAATCCCCATGTCCATCAGAAAATACTGTGTTTTCTGATGGTCTTTGGGGACCCCTCTGACACCCCTTCGTGACCCCCTCAGGGGTCCAATCCCCAGGTTGAGAAACACTGGTCTATTGGCTCTTGCAATCTTGTTCACTGGGAACAGGCACTATCTTCATTACTGTATACTAACTAATGGGGAAATCCTTAACTTCTAATCTGGGCAGTCTGTACTTGCCTCGGTTGGCGTGGAGCCTCTGCACCCGGTACCAACTGTGTCTGGCTTCCGCGAGTGACCCTTACCAAGCAGAGCTTTGTAGACTTCCAGGGGAAAAGAAGGAGTTCAGGTTTAGGTGATGGCTGGCTGAAGTCCCTCAGCAAAGGAGCTGTAAGGCTGTATGATCCTCGGCCAAGCTGTGGGCTGTATAACCCTGGCCAAGTTGTAGGCTGTATATCTCCCCGGCCAAGCTGCAGAAGACGAAGCTTTCTACAGGAGCTCTTCGTTTTATGTCCTGTGCGAAAGGCTTCTCTGTGTGAACTGAACCCAAACTGGCTCCTTTTCCCTCCAAAACCCCAAAAGGGGGCAGGACCAGGGAACCTAACTATAATTGACAGGTGGCTTGCCCTATGATTGCAGCCAAAAGAAGCCACCTATCTGCAGAGTCCCTGAAACTTGGGACCATAACAAACATTAAATGCAAAGCAAACAAAGTTGGAGCTCCTAGTGCAGTTGTACCAGCACAAATTTCATATTGTGGGTTTGTCACAGTCTTGTGACATAACAACCCCAGGTTATTGTAGCATTTTATAGATGCTGTTAGACAATCTGTTATGAATGTGGTTCAGATTTATAAACTCTACAGCAGTGGTTCCCAGCATGTGGTCCATTGACCACCAGTGGTCTGCAAGAACTAAAATATAGTCCACAGCCTCACTGTTACTACACCGCTCATGAAACCCTCTTCTAGTGCCAAGTGTTAACAAAATCTATGGATAATAACACACCCCAACCATTTTTTTTGTAGTGTCTTCGTTTTTAGGCTTGATCCTGGGGCTATTTTGGATGCTGATTCAGAAAATTGCATTGGATAAACCACATCAGCTGTAGATAATTAAACATGGTTTTCTGTGGGCGAGCAGATGGAGACTACTGGATGCAATATGTTCTGTATCACAAACCAGAGCTGATGTGGTCTATTCAATGCAATTTTCTGAATCAGCACCACAAATAACCAGATTGAATCTAAAGTTGACCAAAAAGTGATTTGTAACCCTTTTGGTACTAATGTGAGAGAGTGTTCCCTGGTTAAAATAGCCCCTGGTCAAAGTGCCCCCTGGTCAAAGTGGCCCCTTATCAAAGAGGCCCCTAGTCAAAGTTGCCCCTTGTCAAAATGGCCCCTGGTCAAGGTGGTCCCTAGTCAAAGTGACCCCTGGTCAATGTGGCCCCTGGTCAAATGGGTCCCTGATCAAAAGGGTCCCTGATCAAAGTGGTCCCTGGTCAAAGAGGTCCCTGGTCAAAGTGGTCCCTTGCCAAAGTGGTCCCTGGTTTTAAAAAAAGGTTGGGAACAACTTCTCTACATTCTAATGTATCGGCATTATTTGCTCTGGAGAAACCTGCTGATACTGTGTCTTGTGTTTTCAAGCGTTTCTCAATCTGAGGGTCGGAACCCCTGAGGGGGTCGCGAGGGAGTGTCAGAGGGTCGCCAAACAAAACACAGTATTTTCTGTTGGTCACTGAGGTTCTATGCGGGAAGTTTGGCCCAATTCTGTCGTTGGTATGGTTCAGAATGTTCTTTGATTGTAGGTGAACTATAAATCACAGGATCTACAACTCCCAATTTACCCAAACTCCACCAGTGTTCACATTTGAGCATATTGAGTATTTGGTCCAGATCCACCACTGTTTGAATCCACAGTGCTCTCTGGAAGGAGATGAACTACAACTCCAAAACTCAAGGTCTGTTGATCATGTATTTTCTGTTGATGGGAGTTCTGTATTCCAAGTTTGGTTTAATTCCATTATTGGTGGAGTTCAGAATACTCTTTGATTGTAGGTTATCTATAAATTCCAGCAACCACAACTCCCAAATGAGAAACTCAATCTGCCAACCCTTACCAGTATTCGGTGTATTTTGTGTATCGGGCATTTGTGCCAAATTTGGTCCAGTGAATGAAAATACATCCTGCATATTAGATATTTACATTACGATTCATAACGGTAGCAAAATTACAGGTATGAAGTAGCAACAACATAATTTTATGGTTGGGGGTCACCACAACATGAGGAACTGTATTAAGGGGTCGCGGCATTAGGAAGGTTGAGAAACAATGAGCAACATAAACTTTTCCAGATCTTTATTTTAATCTGATTTGATTTGTAAAATGTAGATTTGTTAGACACTTGCAGATAATGGGAGTCTGAACTTGCACTGCATTTGAAAAATAAGTGCAGAGTAGGACTTTTATCCTCTCCACTTTTATAGCTGAATGTTGAGGATCACGTCTCCTAAAACTTTAATTTGGAGTAAGACTAATGTAATAAATCCCTTACCTTGACAAGCTAGCTTAGGCCTAAGAGAGTGGGCCAGGCAAAGCCACGGCATCTATTTTGGAGAAGGGAGACAGGGAGATGCCATCTTAGGTTAGGTTTGCCTTAAGAGACCATGTTCTAGTCTTGGAGGGAAAGTTAGAAGGTGAAGATTGGTTAGAACGATGGGGGCAGAGCCTAAATAATCAGAAGGGAAAAAGTGACTTTTAAAACTGAGGCTTGAGTTCCCAGATTGCCAGTAGAATTTGCTAGTGAGTTTGGAGTTGGAGCTTGGAAAGGGTAGAACAAAGACGTTGGGTGTTAGTGAGAGCAGTTTAGGGTTTAGAAGAACTTTGGGTCAGTCTTTTTGTTTAGTATTCAGAGTAGCTATAGAGAAGTATAGATAGAATACTGTGTGGAGTAGAACCCCGTTAGTCAGGTTTTGACTAGATTCCTAAGGGGGATTTTTGTGGGAGTTACTTTCAGAGATTTATTTCCTGAAGTAATTTTCTCTGTTGAAACTTTAAGACTTGTAACCCAGAAGTTTTTAAGATCTCTTCTCAAATGTAACCACAAGCTTTTTGATGCCAGTATTTTACTGAAACCATCAAGATTTTGTACCTGAATTATTCAAGCCTGTTCAATAAAAGTTCTTGTTATTTTTACCAACTTATACCAGCCTCAGTGTGAATACCTTTGTGGTAAAAGTGTTATTCAAGTCAGCTTTTTACCAGCCTCTAAGAAAACTAGGGTAACACTCTCAATAATACCTCAGCCCGTGCATTAGTAATATGGTGGCAGCGGAAACCTTTTAAAGAATCATCTTAAGTGTCTCAGTTACAGTGGTTCCCAGTTCCTAGCTTTAAATATACAGTTGGTTTCAACAACCATAGAATCATAGAATCAAAGAGTTGGAAGAGACCTCATGGGCCATCCAGTCCAACCCCCTGCCAAGAAGCAGGAATATTGCATTCAAATCACCCCTGACAGATGGCCATCCAGCCTCTGCTTAAAAGCCTCCAAAGAAGGAGCCTTCACCACACTCCGGGGCACAGAGTTCCACTGCTGAACGGCTCTCACAGTCAGGAAGTTCTTCCTCATGTTCAGATGGAATCTCCTCTCTTGTAGTTTGAAGCCATTGTTCCGCGTCCTAGTCTCCAGGGAAGCAGAAAACAAGCTTGCTCCCTCCTCCCTGTGGCTTCCTCTCACATATTTATACATGGCTATCATATCCCCTCTCAGCTTTCTCTTCTTCAGGCTAAACATGCCCAGCTCCTTAAGCCGCTCCTCATAGGGCTTGTTCTCCAGACCTTTTATCATTTTAGTCGCTCTCCTCTGGACCATACTCCCTCTATATTTTTGGTGAGCTAATCTGTAGTGGTGTCATCGTTATAATTTGGTAGGCTGCTTTGTGGTCATTATAATTTTTGGTGAAGCAGCATTTTTATTATCGAATAAAGTTCCCTACTTTTCCCTACAGTTCATTATAACTGACCTTCCATTGCTCTTATTTGTTACACTGTGATTCTGCCTATTTTCCTATTTTGAGTTTTCACCTTCGGTTTATAAGGCTCATGCTGTCACCGAACAAGTTCCTATATTGGGAGAAAGTCAGGTTAAAAATGAAGTAAATAATGTTTTTTTGGGGAGAAAAATATGTGAAAGCTTCCAAGCTCAAGTAATATAGCCTAACTTCTAAAGTGTCCACCTCTCTGGAAAGAAGTACATTGTTCCTACTCTGAAATTATACAGTCAAAAATCATCATCATGTATTTTCATCAGGATGAAATATCGAGAGCACTGCTTAGTGCAAGGTTTTATTAATGATGTGCTGTCAGAAGCTGGATGCTCTGCATATTTGCATATTAAACAGCCGAGTGAAGAAACATTCCTTTTATTGCTGCAGGGAATAAATCAGTTTAAAGCAAGTTTTCATCATTTATACTCCTTTCTGCTAAATCTTCTTTTATTGAAATAAATTGTTGAAGTGCTTTGCTCATTCTTTGAATACTGATGAAATTTACCTTGATAGGGACTCCCTGAAAACATAATATTTCCTTAAAGGTGCAGTGATTCTTTTTGATATGAGATTTTAATTATCTCTGAGACAATTTGTAAACACTGAGCCCAGTGAAGAACGATCGGTATGTCCCTAAGTGAACTAATTTCCAAAAACTACTGCACCTATAGTTGTTAAATTAGTCTTTTAGGTCATAAAAATTTCTCCCTTTCCATAATAAGACTTTTATTTGACTTATCCTGTTGGTGTTATCTTTGTGAAAGCGGAATTTTGGGGTTTTAATAATTTTCTGATTTACTTGAATGAAAATATGCATTTATCTTTGGAGCACAATTCTGCATTTCTGGTTCTAATAATGATAGGTAAAGGTAAAGGTAGTCCCCTGACATTAAGTCCAGTCATGTCTGACTCTGGGGTGTGGTGCTCATCTCCATTTCTAAGCCGAAGAGCCAGCGTTGTCTGTAGACACCTCCAAGGTCATGTGGCCGGCATGACTGCATGGAGCGCCCTTACCTTCCCGCTGGAGCGGTACCTATTCATCTACTCACATTTGCATGTTTTCGAACTGCTAGGTTGGCAGAAGCTAGGGCTGACAGCGGAAGCTCACGCCGCTCCCCGGGATCGAACCTACAACCTTTTGATCAACAAGCTCAGCAGCTCAGTGCTTTAACCCACTGTGCCACCCAATTTCTACGAAGGTCACATCGTTTACAGGAGAGACAGGCCCAGACGTCAAAGTCAAGGGGCGTTTCAAAGAATAGCATCTTTGGTTTAAGAGGCCTCCTGCCGGGTGCCTCTTTAGATCAAGCAACGTTTGGGACTGTGGCTGTGCCTTGGCAGAATTCCTGTGTTTCATGGCCGGTAATCCCAGAGGCTTAGTTATCAAGTTCATGGTTAGTAAAAGGCTAACAGATTCCTGGTTCTTGTATTGTGGCTTTTGAAATTTTGCTCAAGTTCAGAGATTCTACTGACTGCTGTGTTTTTCTGTGGCTTTTTGACTTTGCATTTACCTTTCTTTTGTAACCAATGTTTCATCAATAAACAAGGATTGCTTTTCCTACAGTCCAGTGTGGTGGATTTAATCTTATGGTCTCGTTTCTTGAACTGGGATGCAACATCATCCTTGTTCCAGCGGACCTCTGTATTTCCATGCTGGACACAAAGATACGGAGGTATACTGCCCAAATTTCACTTTAATGGTCATGGTTCTGTCCTGTTGAATATTGGGATTTGCAATTTAGAGAGCAGTATTTTGAATTATCAGTTGGAGAACTCTGGTGCCTTATCTTCCTGACTGTGAGAGCCGTTCAGTAGTGGAACTCTCTGCCCCGGAGTGTGGTGGAGGCTCCTTCTTTGGAAGCCTTTAAACAGAGGCTGGATGGCCATCTGTCAGGGGTGATTTGAATGCAATATTCCTGCTTCTTGGCAGGGGGTTGGACTGGATGGCCCATGAGGTCTCTTCCAACTCTTTGATTCTATGATTCTATATCTCTACAGTTCTATAGGGCACTGCCATGAAAGTAAAAGCCAAAACATAGTACTATAATTATGTCATGCAAAAGGGCCATGAATTCTCATAGGCATTGGGAGTGCTGCTTCTATTTCTCTTTAGTCGTACACACAAGCAGGCTAATTCCTGTATATCTGAATCCAAGACATTGTAAGCACAATGTCTCTGGAGCATTGAGATAGCTCAATGGAACTTGTTTCATATATTTGCAACATAATCTCTACTTGAAGTTCAAACCACTTCTTTATTCCACCTTTATTCTTACATTCAAAAGAAAGATAACAAATATTGCAATGTAATACCTGAACTCGATTCTCTCCGTTGCTGCATTTCTTTAGTTCTAAAATTTGCTTATTTTATATTGCCTTTGAATAAAAATCAATTTGCTGCTGCAAGCGTGCAAATTCCAGGATCAATAGAAATGCTCCTATTGCAGTCTCTATGTTGTCTGATGATGGCACCATGGCTTTAGAAGTCTGTGAGAGAGCTGGGAGGATAGCCATGAAGCGGGAAGATAGGGAAGATAGAGGAGAGTTGGCAGTTTATTTAGTGAGCTCTTTGTTTATTGAGCTTAAAAGGAAGGCGGCCGCTGCTTCGCATCACCTGGATTTTCCCAGTTCTAACTAAATGTCTCCTTGCGAATTGAAAATTAAGAGTGCACTGAGTTTGAGGGAGGAAGACAATGGAAGAAATGAAGGGAAATACAACATGGAAAGGGGGAATTCCTGGAATAATGGTCAACTAAGAACAATTGGTATAATAAAGTCAAGTCCTATTGGGCTCTTTATTAAGTTGGAACAATTGGGTCATTTGCCAACTTCTTTATGCTTCCATAATAATAATAATAATAATAATAATAATAATAATACTTTATTTGTACCCCGCTAACATCTTCCCAAGGGACTTGGTGCGGCTTACATGTGGCCGAGCCCAAATACAACAATACAAGGAATAATAACAACTAGGCCTGTGCGGTTTCGTTCGTTAATTCGTTATTTCATAATTAAATCGTTATTTTTAGCATATCCGACGCGATATCAAAACATATTTTCAAACCCGGAAGGGTTTGAAAATATCGAAACAGCAGCCCCATTTTTTTTACGAGCTTCAGCTCGTGTCGTTAATGGGATGGAGGCTGCTGAGTGCTGCTGGTGCCTGGGAGCCAATCCGGCGCTCCCAAGCACCCCAGCAGTGAGTGCAGGGTGAGCGGAGCGCGCGCGCGCGCCATCCAATCGGCTCGGGCTCCTGCGCCCTCCTCCTCCTCCTCCTCCTCCTCCTAGCACTTCCTGCAACACAGCTGGGAGGAGGAGGAGGAGGAGGAGGAGGAGGAGGGCGCAGGAGCTGATTGGATGGCGCTCGCAGCGCGCTCCGCTCACCCTTACAACCGGCCTCCGCGCGCCATCCGGCTCCGGCTCCTGCGCCCTCCTCCTCCTCCTCCTCCTCCCAGCTGTGTTGCAGGAAGTGTCAGGAGGAGGAGGAGGAGGAGGAGGGCGCAGGAGCCGGAGCCGGATGGCTTGCGGAGGCCGGTTGTAAGGGTGAGCGGAGCGCGCGCGCGCGCCATCCAATCGGCTCCTGCGCCCTCCTCCTCCTCCTCCTCCTCCCAGCTGTGTTGCAGGAAGTGCTAGGAGGAGGAGGAGGAGGAGGGCGCAGGAGCCCGAGCCGATTGGATGGCGCACGGAGGCCGGTTGTGTGAGTTTTCAGGGCTGTATGTATGACCATGTTCCAGAAGCATTCTCTCCTGACATTTTGCCCACATCTATGGCAGGCATCCTCAGAGGTCTGTTGGAAACTAGGCAAATGGAGTTATCTAATATCTATGGAATGTCCAGGGTGGGAGAAATGAAAGCCATTCAATGCTAATCAAGGTGACCATTACTGCAACATTCACACTTACAAAATGTTTTGTAAATATTAACGAAATTTCGTAAATAACAAAACATTTTTTTGGAAAGTTTTGTAAATATTTTAAATATCGAAACAAAAAAACACCCCAATTACAAATCGATTTTAGAAACAAATTTTTTCTTGATCAAACAGACCTAATAACAACAATACCCACACGCTCACTTCGGTCATCTGGAGAGGCCCTGCTCGTGATCCCACCCGCGTCACAAGCGCGTTTGGTGGGGACGCGAGACAGGGCCTTTTCTGTGGTGGCCCCCCGACTTTGGAACACCCTCCCAAAAGAGCTGAGACAGGCCCCTACGTTGGCAGTTTTCAGAAAGAATTTAAAAACCTGGTTGTTCCGATGTGCCTTCCCAGATTAGGAATCCCCATCACCAAGTCCTAGAAGCACTTTAGTAGAATCAAGATCACTGCACACCGCATTTTATAATCCTATATCCCTCCTGCCACTTCAGCACTTTTTAATCCTGTACCCACTGCTCTGGCCAGCCCAGTTTTTAAAGTGTCCTGATTTTGTTACTGTTGTTGTTTATTTTGCTCACTGTTTTGATTTGCTTTGGTATTGTTGTTGTATTATGTTTTACTGTATTGTGTTTTGAGGCTTCGGCCTATGTGAGCCGCATCGAGTCCTACGGGAGATGCTAGTGGGGTACAAATAAAGTTAATAATAAAATAATAAGAATACATGCAATTAAAATTTTAAAAAAACATAGACAATAAAATATGCAACAATTAACAATAAGACAACACACAATAAAAACAGTGGGAAGGCCAAATGTAAAGTTAAAATTGGAAATGATGCCAGGACATGGGCGAAAAGGTGAAAGTGGCGTTTGTGGAAAAAGTACAAGCAGACCTAATATGTAAAGTGCTTTGGAGGACAAAGTGCTATGGGATCATTATTCTGGGAAGGCACACTGGAACAACCACGTCTTCAAACTCCTCCTAAAGACTGCCAGAGTTGGGGCCTGCCCGATGTCCTTAGGGAGTGAGTTCCAGAGTCGAGAGGCCACCACCGAAAAGGCCCTCTCTCTCGTCCCCACCAATCACGCCTGCGATGCAGGTGGGATCGAGACCAGGGCCTCTCCAGATGATCGAAGAGATCGTGTGGATTCGTATACAGAGATGCGGTCATGCAGGTAGGCGGGTCCCAACCCGTTCAGGGCTTTGTAGGTAGGAACCTGCACCTTGAATTGGGTCCGGAAAATGAATGGCAACCAGTGGAGCTCCTTAAACAGGAGGGTTGACCGTTCCCTGTAAGGAGCCCCAGTTAACAACCTGGCTGCCGCCCGTTGGACCATCTGGAATTTCTGAGCCGTTTTCAAGGGCAGCCCCATGTAGAGTGAATTGCAGTAATCCAGTCTAGAAGATTACTCTTTTATTCTTTTGACCAGGGGATATTTATAGGAAAAAATGTTTAAAAATGATGGACAGAGAAGTTTGGGACATCATCATCATCCTTTTTATGTATTACCCGTCTTTCCCTTTGACTCCAGGCGGGGTACAATACAGCTAATTAAAAGCGTCTATAAAATCTCATATTAAAACATATTTAAAATCCAATCATAAAAGCATATATTGAAGCACACATATAATAAAATATGTGAGACAAAAGTTTCAAGCATACATATATTAAAATACAAGAGACAAAACATCATAAACACAAAATGTGGTTTCCTTTGTACATGATTGTACATGATTTGTTATTGCAGAAAGCAGCATTATCTGCACGGAAAATGATATTTCTATGCAGAGAGATTGTTTGCTGTACAGACTATTTTGTTTCCTGTGAAAATACTGCTGTACCTAGTAAGCTTGTACAATTTGGTGGCAAGGCGATCCGTTTTTGGTATCCAAATTTGGTTGGGTACCCAGATCTATTTTTGGGAGCTTCCCGAAAACTGGCTAATGAAAAAATCTATTTTCGGTTGGGCCGAAAGATCTGGGAAGATCTTGACGCATTGATGACAATGGGGAACTTACGAGTCTCCCTTTTCCATTTACTGGAATCCTTTCTTTTCTTCTTTTCATGGGAGTCTGGGTTTCAGCAACAAGGTTAAGGAAGCACCTTTCCTGAGACTCTTTCCTTTCTACCTTTCAAGGGAGTCTGGATTTGAGAAATGGGGTTAAGGAAACATTCTTCCTGAACTCGCTTTCTTTCTTTCTTTCTTTCTTTCTTTCTTTCTTTCATTCAAAGGAGCCTGGGTTTGAGGAACGGAGTTAAGGAAGCACTTTTCCTGGGACCCTTTCCTTTCTTTCCTTCAAGGAAGACAGGGTTTGACGAACATAATTAAGGAAGCATCCCCCTTGGGCCCCCTATTCTTTCTTTCTTTCTTTCTTTCTTTCTTTCAATGGAGCCTGGGTTTTAGGAACAGAGTTAAGGAAGCATGTGCCGTGTGCTGCCGAATAGAAGGGAAGAAGCCATGACTGGCAGACATATGGGCCGTTTTGGGCAAAAAAAAAGAAACAAAAACAAAATCATGCCAACTGAGCCCTTGCCGTTATGACCGTCTGGAGAAGCCGAACACACCAAAGAAGCTGAAGGAAAATGGCTAAAATGGATCTGTGCACAAGTCTAGTACCTAGACATTTATAATGAATACTGAACAAATTTTGTATGTGGTTTTATGTAGAAACAAGTATTTTCTGAGGAGAAGAAAATATTTCTGCAGAAAAGAAGGAATATTTTTGTAGGAAACATATTTCTGAAGAAATGTTCCTTCCTGAGTTGAAAATGTTGTTTTCTGCATAGAAATGCTGTCTTCTTTGTAAAAAAAAAAAAGTGTGCATATTTTGTGCAGAATAACTCTCAAATTGCAAGTAACCTTTTAAAATTGTGTGTTTTTCGAAGACTTTCACTCAGCAAGAACATTGTTAACTTTACTCCTTACTCCATCCGGGAAGAAATTTAGTGAATAACTTTTGAGATAGTTCATGAAGTACAACTAGAGGTCAATTTACAGCCAACCCACTCTTTCTTTGATTTTGGTGCGTACAGAAATAGTTGATCCTATTACACTGTTCAACGGAGAAAAAGTTGCGGGCCTGAAAATAGTTGTTCTTTTATGATTTTGGGGTGCTGACAACGAAAATGACATTTAAAAATGTATATTGGCTCTAGTTTTTATGACATAAGCAATCACGTGATCACGTATGGATGAAAAAATGCATGTTGCGACTTACACTATGGAAGATTCTAGAATATTCTAGAAAGTTTGATGACACAGTATTAGTGCCGTGGGCAAAAGCCAGAAAGCCCTATATAAGGCCAGACTTTTGAACGGTGAGGGTCAGTCAGTTGAAGACTGAGACCGTATTGTTAAACATCATTTTACATTGTGCTTTTTACTGTAGTTATGCCTCACACATGTGTCAATAAAGCACTATGGAAAAAAGATATCAAGGCAAATGGACTCCGTCAATGCTGTCAGACTACTGCTGGAGCATTGTAAGAGACAATCCTTTCCTTGAATACAAAAGAAAAGTCAAGAGAAGCAAACAGGATATAAACTAAAGTCACGATTAAAGCGACATTTAAACTTTCAGACTTTTCAACTGCATTAGGCCTACTAATAGAGTTTCTTGCTGCACAAACATAAACAATAGACTAATTAAATAAATATTTCTCATGTATAAACTATTGGCAATATAATTTGACTAAAATTTAGTAAATATTCACAGTTTATATACATGCAGTAAGGTTAGGCGCATTATCATAATATTAACAAAGTACCTATTGTGGAGAAAATTGAAATAGCTGCTGCATAAAAACCAGAGCCAATTAACACATTTAATTATTATATTTGAATTCAGCATGTTAAATTTATTAAGAAACGGCACATTTCGTTTCCGCAACTGAGAAAAACTGAAAATTTGTAGAACAGCGTTATTATTATTATTATTATTATTATTATTATTATTATCCTCAAAAATATATTCATTTTGCTGAGAGCCTTGTTAGCTCTATGTTTTCTCCGTATATGCATTTCATATATACATTGATCAGTTAGGCACTTGAAAACATTTTAAAACAAATGATCAGGTGCAAATAATTTTCCTTATATTATATATTCTTTTTGTTCTCAAAAGACTGTGGGTAAGATGTATTCAAGTATTTTTAAGTAATTATTTTTGTGGTTATTTTAAAGTAGCTTGGCATATAAATCATAGTTTTGATTGGTTCTTAACAATTTAATAACACAAAGATCATGTCAAAACGCTTATCAACTAGTGAAATGCAATATTTACTTAATGTTTTAGTCTCCAAAGTTGGACTCAAGTACAATTTTTTATGACTTAGAAAAACATCCAGGAGTATCACATAGTGTTTAGCAAGTTGTTTTTTTTTTTGTCGTGTCAGGAGCGACCTGAGAAATTGCAAGTCACTTCTGGTGTGAGAGAATTGGCCGTCTGCAAGGACGTTACCCAGGGGACGGCCGGATGATTTGATGTTTTATCATCCTTGTGGGAGGCTTCTTTCATGTCCCCGCACGAGGAGCTGGAGCTGATAGAGGGAGCTCATCTGCCTCTCCCCAGATTCGAACCTGCGACCTGTCGGTCTTCAGTCCTGCTGGCACAGGGGTTTAACCCACTGCGCCACCAGGGGCTCCCGAGGTTTAGCAAGTTAATAATAATAATAATAACAACAACAACAATCCAATGCAAAATAAGTAAAATAAGCAGAGTTCCATTGCTGAACAGCTCTCACAGTCAGGAAGTTCTTCCTCATGTTCAGATGGAATACCCTTTCTTGCAGTTTGAACCCATTGTTCCTCGTCCTACTCTCCAGGGAAGCAGAAAACAAGCTTGCTCCCTCCTCCCCATGACTTCCTCTCACATATTTATACATGGCTATCATATCTCCTCTCAGCCTTCTCTTCTTCAAGCTAAACATACCCAGCTTCTTAAGCCGCTCCTCATGGGGCATGTTCTCCAGATCCTTGATCATTTTAGTTGCCCTCCTCTTTCTACCTAGTTCTTTCTGAAAATACATAGACACAAACGTGCATTTACATACATTTAATTGTCCATGCTTTTTACAATTGCTTCTCAGTTTCTCCTGTTTTCCCCAAGATATCACTTGATCTTACCATAGAAACGTGGACTCTACGGTCAGGTTTTAACCTTCCCAATCCCACTACGTCCAGCTCTGAAGTTTCATTGACAAGAGATTTAAACTAGAACAGTTAACAAATTAAAAGGGGGACAGGTTAAGCATCCTCTCTCATGCTAGGAAAAAGCCAGCACTTTGTCTCTAATTTCATTTCATCTTTTAAGAGTAGGTTTGAATTGTTTAAACAGGGTAAATAGTAGGCTTGTGCAGCTTCCTTTGGCCAATCCAGCTTGTTCGGTTGGCCGCAATGGCAAGGGCTCAGCAACGTTTTTTTTCCGTCCGGAATGGACTATGTGGTAGCCAGTCACGGCTCCTCCTCCCCTCTTCGGCACAAGCCTAATATATAGTGTCATCCCATTTTAACATTAACATTTGTTATATTTCTATTGAAAAATCTAGCACTTACACAACAGGGAAAGGGGCAATATTGACTGCTGCAAGTTGCAAAATGTGCATGAATATGCCCACGCATCACTTGCTGCTCTTTTAGCCCTTTAACAAAAACATGTGCCATCTGATTTCTTAATTCCTACACTGAAATTGGCTTTTTCTCCTACATGGGGATATTTCCAAAACTGTTAAAAATCCGATAATCTTTGCCTGCCATAGGTTTTTCTGCTGGTTGTCCCATTTGCCCCAGTATTTTAAGTGTTCCTCCAGATGAAACAAAATATTTCAGGAAATGCTGGGATTCGTTCCTATACAAACCAATTTTATTAGTGATCCCCAGATGACATTTTCCCTGTCCTGGTATATTTCCAATGAACTCCAAAATACATTTCATTCCCATTTGCCAAGCAGGTTTTATTTTTAACTAAAATTAAATGAATCAGTTACTTGCCTGTGTTTTTCTACTATTTGAGAAAGAGTAATGATAGCTGTAAGTAAACACTGCAATGATTTCCAAGGCATAGATTCAAGAGAAATCAAGGGGGTAAATTTATTTTTATTTATTTACAACATTTTTATCCCGCTCTTCTCAACCCCCTCGGGGGAGACAGAGGGGCTAACAATGGCAACAATTTGATCCCGCAATTAATCTATCTATCTATCTATCTATCTATCTATCTATCTATCTATCTATCTATAAATGCTCTGTGCATAATGAGTACCTTAAAAACAAAAGAACCAATGCACAAAATCACACCAAATTTGGCAACAACACATCTCACAACACAAGGAGTGACTATCACTCAAAAAATTATGATTTTGTCATTTGGGAATTGTAGTTTCTGGGATTTATAGTTCACCTATAATCGAAGAGCATTCTGAACTCCAACAATGGAATTGAACCAAACTTGGCACACAGAACTCCCATGACCAACAGAAAATACTGGAAGGGTTTGATGTGCACTGACCTTGAGTTTGGGAGTTGTAGTTCACCTACATCCAGAGAGCACTGTGGACTCAAACAATGATGGATCTGGACCAAACTTGCACAAGCACTCAATACGCCCAAATATGAACACAGATGGAGTTTGGGGAAAATAGGCCTCGACATTTGGGAGTTGTAGTCACTGGGATTCACAGTTCACCTACAATCAAGGAGCATTCTGAACCCCACGAACGACAGAATCGGGGCAAACTTCCCACACAGAACCCCCATGACCAACAATACTTTAAAAACACACATAATCGTTGCAACAAGAAAACTAACTATCCCTACTCATACGACCTAAGAGAACGTTGGATGAAAATGACCCATCAATGGTACCTAACACCATTATTATTATTTTTGTTGTGTCAGGAGCAACCTGAGAAACTGCAAGTCGCTCCTGTTGCTCCTAACACCATGCAAGTTGGCAAAGTTCTCAAAAAATATATGTAATAAATGTTGGAAATGTGGAACTAAGGAGGGGACCTTCCACCATATGTGGTGGTCCTGCAAGAAGGTGAAATCCTTCTGGAAAATAATACAGGAAGCATGTCAGAAAATATTGAAGAGTGAAATCCCCTTTAAACCCAAATGTTACCTATTAGGACTAACCAATAGTGAATGGGATAAGAACACAGATAAATTATTCATTTATTTAACAACAGCAGCCCATATCCTATTGGCGAGAGTATGGAGACACAATACCAACAAAGGAAGAGTGGATGGAAAAGATATTGGACAATATGAACATGGATCACCTAACATACATATTAGCTTGTGCACGAAACACACCTATTAAAGCAACAAACTGGAACCCCGTTAAAGATTGGTTAAAGGAAAACAAGATCAAGATACTAATATGATCAGACTAAATAGGAAGAATAAGATTAATAATAGTTTAAATGATATATTAACAATAAGGGGAATGAGAGAAAAGAAGAAGAGAAGAAGGGATAAAGAAAGGGAAGAAGGAAGAGAGAATAAGAAGAAGATAGGAAAGGGGGAAAGAAGGCAAAAGAAGAGATAAAAGAAGGGAAGAACAGAAAAGGAAAGAAATAGGAAATTACTAATGCTCGTAAACAAGAATGTCATGCTAGAGAAGAGTGGAAGTCTCAACCATCCACTTGTTTTTGTTTGCTTTTGTTGGTTTTTTATTTTGTTTTTTTCCTCTTTTCTCTTTCTATTTTTCTATCCCTTTTTTCTCTATTTTCTCTAATTTAATCTTGATTTTACAATTTTATTTTTTGAAAATTTAATAAAACTATCTTTTTTTTAAAAAAACACACACATAATCATAAAGCCATTTCCGTTATAACAATCATATGGTCCGATCCAATGTTCACAGTGCCGTTCTGTGTCTGCTAGCCAAAAGCCTGGTTCCAAAACCACATTTTCAGTTTTTTTCTGCAAGAAAGGAGGGAGGACATCAATATAATTTCTTCAGGGAGCAAATTCTACAAGCAGGGGGGGTCACCACCGGGAAGGCCTGGTCCCTCGTCCCCACCAGATGTGTTTGCGAAGCTGGTGGGACCGAGAGCAGGGCTTCCCCGGTGGATCTTAGACCACGAGGCAGAACGTAGAAGTGGAACGTAGAGGGAAATACGTTCGGACAAGTAAGCTGGACCGGAGTCGTATAGGGTATCTATAAAAGAAAATGTTTTGAATGCTCAGTCCTAATTATTGCTATGGTACGTACCTGCAAAACAAATAGAGAATTGACACAATTGATGCAAAAATAATTATAGACAGTATACTTGTGTGCAATCGAGCTCAAAGTTTCCAAAATGTAGAAGTCTCCTTTTTAGCACATCCCAGTGGCGCAGTGGGTTAAAGCCCTGTGCCAGCAGGACTGAAGACCGACAGGTCGCAGGTTCGAATCCGGGGAGAGGTGGATGAGCTCCCTCTATCAGCTCCAGCTCCTCATGTGGGGACATGAGAGAAGCCTCCCACAAGGATGATAAAAAAACATCAATTCATCCGGGCCTCCCCTGGGCAATGTCCTTGCAGACGACCAATTCTCTCACACCAGAAACGACTTGCAGTTTCTCAAGTCGCTCCTGACACAACCAAAAAAAGCACATCAATTTCACTGTCCAATGGGGAAAAAACTCACCATCCAAAACTAAGATTATGATCTTCAATATCTCCCCTTTGAAACATAGGACAGGTTAACAACAGCCCATTTGTTTCTACAGTATACTGGGTGAAATACCGTGGGGTGAATCTACACTGTAGAATTAATGCAGTTTGACACCACTCTAATTGCCATAGCTCAATGCTCTGGAATCATGGGAGTTGTAATTTGGTGAGATCTTCAGCATGGTCTGCCAAAGAGGGCTAGTGCCTTACCAAACTACAACTTCCAGGATTCCATAGCATTGAGCTATTAGAGTGATGTCAAATTGTATTAATTCTGCAGTGTAGATGCTCTCTCAGATTAAGGCGGTTCTCCTGTATCCATTGGTTTCTTAAAGGTATTAAGTACTCAGTTAAGTGGGACTATGCTTTGTGCTGCTGATATAGTGCAGGCTTTAGATATTTCACGTATTATTTGATTAATACCCATAATCAATTCCCTAATTTCTTGGAAAAGAGTGTTCAGTGCCAATGGCATTTCTGTAACGGCCCCCATGCGTGTCCTGATGCAATGAATGTGCCTGTAGTGTTTAGCCGAGAGAAATGATTTGCAATTATCAAATATTTTTAATGGGATTGAAGTTGCTTTCATACCAGACAGTGAGGAAAGCTTCTATAGTTGCGGAAATTGCAGTTCAGTGTTCATATTACAGTGAGCTGTGTTGGAAGAAGGAGAGTGTTAAGGTCAGTTAATTTTTACTGCAGCCTTTATTTTGAAGTCAACTTTAAAGCTGCATTAAATGGTCAGTGTAGATGTGACCACAGCCCAGCACCCACACAACTAGAAGATAGTGACTCCGTCCAGCTGACTTCAAGATTTAAAGATCTAAGAACCGCGGATACCAGGAGTCCATGCCCGGTACTTACCAACTTACTTACTTAGGCGATCCCTCATTGGACGAGTAAGATAGTCTTCCTTGATGACTACTTTTGTGGGTTTGTAGGTGGATGTGGAGCCCTATTCTTGACCCGCATCTTCTCCCACAGTGAAGGCATTGGTTTCCAGGTGGAAGGCGGTCCCTGTCGGGGTTGGCTTGACGTGTCTTCCTCCTGGCATGTTTCTCTCTTTCACCCTCCACTCGTGCCTCCTCAAATTCTGCAGCACTGCTGGTCACAGCTGACCTCCAGCTGGAGCGCTCAAGGGCCAGAGCTTCCCAGTTCTCAGTGTCTATGCCAGAGTTTTTAAGGTTGGCTTTGAGGCCATCTTTAAATCTCTTTTCCTGTCCACCAACGTTCCGTTTTCCGTTCTTAAATTCAGAGTAGAGCAACTGCTTTGGGAGACGGTGGTCAGGCATCCGGACAACGTGGCCGGTCCAGCGGAGTTGATGGCAGAGGACCATCACTTCAGTGCTGGCGGTCTTTGCTTCTTCCAGCACACTGACGTTTGTCTGCTTGTTTTCGCAAGATATTTGCAGGATTTTCCGGAGGCAGCACTGATGGAATCGTTCCAGGAGTTGCATGTGACGTCTGTAGACAGTCCACGTTTCGCAGGCATATAGCAGCGTTGGGAGGACAATAGCTTTATAGACAAGCACCTTGGTATCCCTACGGATGTCCCGGTCCTCAAACACTCTCTGCTTCATTCGGGAAAATGCTGCACTCGCAGAGCTCAGGCGGTGTTGTATTTCGGTGTCGATGTTGACTTTGGTGGAGAGGTGGCTGCCAAAGTAGTGGAAATGGTCAACATTTTCTAATGTTACGCCATTAAGTTGTATCTCTGGCATTGGGGAGGGGATGGCTGGTGACTGCTGGAACAGCACTTTGGTTTTCTCGATGTTCAGTGACAGGACAAGCTTCGTGTATGCTTCTGCGAAAGTGTTTAGTGTGGCTTGTAGATCTTCTTCTGAATGCGCACAGATGACATTGTCATCAGCATACTGGAGTTCTATAACTGATGTTGTTATAACCTTGGTACCTCTGTCTTGTCTGGATTTAGTTTCAATCTGTTGTCCCTCATCCAGTCCGTCACAGCGGCCAAGCACCGGTTCACGACCTGAACAGCCTCCTTAGTAGAGTTGGGTGTTGTGGTCTGCTGATGATGACCCAACATCAGCAGACCACAACACCCAACTCTCTTTTCATATGCTTACATGTATATCTAAACGATTCCGCCCCAACTTTCCTATCTGATCGTGTCTTTCCTTACGAAGCTTCCAGGAATTTAAGATCATCTGGGGCGGGCCCTGCTCTCGATCCCGCCTGCCTCACAGGCTTGCTTGGTGGGGACGAGGGACAGGGCCTTCTCAGTGGTGGCCCCTCGGGTGTAGAACTCTTCTTGAAAGGTAATTAGATGTCCCTGCCTGTTTCCTCTCTGCTGTTTTTGCTGTTGCAATTTTAGATTTTTTTAATACTGGTAGCCAGATCTTGTTCATTTTTCTTGTAATGATGATGTTTTTACTGTATTTTATTGTACTATTTTAATCTGTAATGATGTTGCACTCTGTTGTACTTTTATATTATTGTGTTTGCATATATGTTGTAAACCGACCTGAGTCCCTCATTTGAGGTGAGAAGGACGATATATAAAACTTCCAAATAAATAAAATAATTAAATCATTGTGGGGTCACTGAGACCCCTTGGATGGCAGGGGAACAACTTTAGTTTGCTGCGTATGTGTTTGTATTTGACATACTATAAATCTCCAGGGTGGGGTGTGCTGTGTTCGATAACACAACACAACCACGCTCTGGTTACATCCCGTTTAGACTACTGCAACGCTCTCTACGTGGGGTTGACTTTGAAGACGGCTCAGAAGCTCCAACTAGTCCAACGTGCGGCAGCCATGATACTAACAGGAGTGGAGCGCAGGGAGCATACAACTCCTTTGCTGCACCAGCTCCACTGGCTGCCGATTTGCTACCAGGCTCAATTCAAAGTGCTGGCGTTGGCCTTTAAAGCCCTAAACGGTTCTGGCCCAAGCTACCTATCCGAACGTATCTCTGCTTATCAACCCACCAGGACTCTAAGATCTTCTGGGGAGGCCCTGCTCTCGATCCCGCCTGCATCACAGGCACGGCTGACAGGGACGAGGGACAGGGCCTTTTCTGTGGTGGCCCCTCGGCTGTGGAACGCCCTTCCCATGGACATTAGATCAGCCCCTTCGTTAATGGTGTTTCGAAGAAAACTAAAAACCTGGCTGTTCGAACAGGCGTTCGGTAAAAGAATTGCAATGTACACGATGAATATAGGAAACGGAATTATGGAAGACGAATTGGATCACGATTCTAGTTACGAGACGTTCATGTGTTGTTATTGATGTGTCATTTTATATATTATGCTGTTAATGGTTTTTAAATTTTGTATGCTGTTGGATTGACTTTTACTCTTGTTTTAAACTGCGTTGAGTCGCCTACAAGGCTGAGAAATTGCGGTATACAAGCAAAGTAAAGAAAGAAAGAAAGAAGGAAAGAAAGAAAGAAAGAAACCTATTAAAAAAATTGAAATACAACAGTCAAAGTAGTCTCAAACGACATTCATTCTGCAGTTGTAGATGCATCCTTACAGCGGCCTTGTTGGCAAAGAGGATTCTAAGAATTTGCAGCCCTTAAAAGTGACTTTTTTACGTTTTGGTCAATTGGAACAAATGGTTGTATTGCAGTCACTAAAGTGGCTCGAAATGCACAGAATCTGTCTTTAGCACGGAAATGATTTCAAAGGGTGTAGTTATAAGCCGGGCGTTTTTAGCGCTGCCAGGTGAAGTCAGGAAACGCTCTATTTACTCTCCTTCTATTGACTGGCTGCATTCAGGCAAGGCTGCCAGTGCGTTGACATGGAAAGCATCAGCGACGGGACCATTTCAAACCACTGACATTATCCTTCTCTATTTGCAAACTGAATCGCTCCTGTACGCACCAGTTACTTTTTATGGAGTGTTTGTGCTTTGGCAAAGCTTTAAAAAAGTAAGGAGTAATGCAAAGGAAGTTATCATAGAGAAGCTGTCATTTTTTTTAAAAAAAGCAAAGAAATCATTCTGCTTTATTTGTTCTTTTTCTTCTTTCATTTGCTCATTGAAAGAAAGAGAGTGAAAGAGCCTGAATAATTTTGAAGGTCAATAGAACGTATTAAAGAAATGCAAGCACTTTGTCTCTTAGTGTGTCTTTCCAAGGCATTGCAAATAGACCTTGCATATTTTCAATTTTTTTATTATTCTTATTCTCATTCTTATTATTAGCTGTACCCGCCATGCTCTGCTGTGGCCAATCTTCCCTCCCTCTTTCTCTCCTTTCGCTCCCCCCTTCCTTCCTTCTTTTCCTTTCATTTCCTTCTTTCCTTCTCTCCTTCCTTCCTTCTCTACCTCTTTCCTTCCTTCCCCTTTTCTTTCTTCCTTCTCTACCTCTTTCCTTCCTTCCTTTGCTTTCATCCTTCCTTCTCTCTTTCTTTCCTTCTTTCCAGCTTTCTCTCCTTCCTTTGCTCCCTGTTTCCTTCCTTTCCTTTTTTCTTTCTTTCTTTCTCTCCTTCCTTCCTTCCTTCCTTCTCTCTCTACCTCTTTCTTTCCTTCCCCCTTTTCTTTTCTTTCCACTTTCTCTCCTTTCTTCCTTCTCTATCTCCTTCCTTCCTCCCTTCCTTCCTTCCTTCGCTTTTTGCTTTCATCCTTCCTTCTCTCTTTCTTTCTTTCCTTCTCTCCTGCTTTCTCTCCTTATTTCCCTCCTTCCTTCTCTCCCTCTTTTCTTCCTTTCCTTTTCTTTCTCTCCTTCCTTCCTTCCTTCTCTACCTTTTTCTTCCCTTCCCCCCTTTCTTTTCCTTCCACTTTCTCTCCTTTTTTCCTTCTCTATCTCTTTCCTTCCTTCCTTCATTTTCTCTTTGCTTTCATCCTTCCTTCTCTCTTTCTTTCCTTCTCTCCAGCTATCTCTCCTTCTTTCCCTCCTTCCTTTGCTCCCTGTTTCCTTCCTTTCCTTCTTTCTTTCTTTCTTTCTTTCTTTCTTTCTTTCTTTCTCTCCCTCCCTCCTTCCTTCCTTCCTTCCTTCCTTCCTTCCTTCTCTACCTCTTTCTTTCCTTCCCCCTTTTCTTTTCCTTCCACTTTCTCTCCTTTCTTCCTTCTCTATCTCTCTCCTTCCTTCCTTCCTTCCTTCCTTCCTTCCTTCCTTCTCTACCTCTTTCTTTCCTTCCCCCTTTTCTTTTCCTTCCACTTTCTCTCCTTTCTTCCTTCTCTGTCTCCTTCCTTCCTTCCTTCCTTCCTTCCTTCCTTCCTTCCTTCCCCTTCCGGCAAAGCTGGCTGTAATTCTTAGTAAAGCTGTGGAACTGCTTTCCCCCGAAGTTTGTGAGAAACAAAGCTTTCTACAGGTGGGAGAAGCTCTCATGTCCTGTAACTGAGCTTCTAAACTGTAAGACTGAACTAAAAACTTTCTTTTCCCTCCTAGAACCCTGGGGAAAGGGGCGGAACTAAAGAACTTAACGATGATAGACACGTGGCTGGCCCTATGGCTGCAGCCTGGAAGGAACCACCCAACTGCAAAATGCATGGCCAAAACAAACACATGCATAGAAAGGAAATTTAGGTTTCTGGTACAACTGTACCAGCACACCTTGTAAAACTACAACTCTTACGATTCCATAGCATTGAGTCATGGTAAAGTGGCGCCAAAGTGCATTAATTCTACAATGTAGATGCACATTTAGAGTAAGAACTTTCTTTATCACCATATCCGCCATTAATATAGGGATCTCTTGTGGCTACAACCCTAGGGAACTACTAGATGCCCTCTAAATTCTTGTGCATAACATTATGCAACTTCTATAGCCACTGGACACCAACGTGCTTCATTGTCTCCTCCACCATAGACACCTTGTCGGAATTCAATCCTTATATTTTTCCTGTTATATACACACAAACATTTGTGTATAGTGTTCACTTTGTACCTTATCCGTCCACAGAGACCAGCAATAACCGCCTGCATTGTCTGGCAAGAGTGAAGGCTGTGGTCCAACGCATCTGGAACGCATCCATTTGGCGACGGCTCTTGTATCATCAGCATTAGCTCCTCATTCATTTACTTAGCTTTCCCATAGAAATATGGCGGCTAATTTGTCTGTATTTTCTCAGCACTTGTTTTAATGTTTATAGGCATTAAAAGAAGGCAATTTTTTTTTTTTGCTTATGATGGCACAAGTGGGTAACATTGCCAGACTGCAAACATTTGGGTTTCTCCAGTTTTATGGCAAATGGTTCAAAACTTAGTTTTTATTTTGCCCGCATATGTATCAATATTCAATTTATGGTCTGTTTATTTATTTTAATGTCAAGCCAAAATGATGAAGGGAAGAGGTTTGGAGGTGCTTGCACTGCACATTATGTTGTTATGCAGATGTTCAGTGGTGCTATTTAGATTTGTGTTGTGTGGGATGCTCTTTTCTCACCAGCCAGATCACTTGGGGTGGGACTGGGGAGGCAAGAGAGATTTGCAGTTCACACATTTTTTGAATGGGGCGAGCAATGGAGGCATGCTTGCTTGCACAAAGAGTTTATTTGGTGCACAGAAAATGCTTGTTCTTATTAATTTCAGTGTTTCCAAAATTCAACCCAGTACAAGGAAGATGTATTGTTGAAGGCTTTCATGGCTGGAATCACTAGGTTCTTGTGGGTTTTTTCGGGCTATAGGGCCATGTTCTAGAGGCATTTCTCCTGACGTTTCGCCTGCATCTATGGCAAGCATCCTCAGAGGTAGTGAGGTCTGTTGGAATTAGGACAATGGGTTTATATATCTGTGGAATGGCTGGGGTGGGGCAAAGAGCTCTTCTCTGCTGGAGCTAGGTGTGAATGTTTCAACTGACCACCTTCATTAGCATTTGAAGGCCTGGCTGAGCCTGGGAAAATCCCCTGTTGAGAGGTGTTAAGATGTGCCTGGTTGTTTCTTCTCTGTTGTTTTGCTGTTGTAATTTTAGAGTTTTTTTAATACTGGTAGCCAGATTTTGTTCATTTTCATGGTCTCCTCCTTTCTGTTGAAATTGTCCACATGCTTGTGGATTTCAATGGCTTCTCTGTGTAGTTTGACCACAGCAAAACAGCAGAGGAAACAACCAGGCAGATCTTAACACCTCTCAACAAAAGATTTTCCCAGGCTCAGCCAGGCCTTCAAATGCTAATGAAGGTGGTCAGTTGAAACATTCACACCCAGCTCCAGCAGAGAAGAGCTCTTTGCCCCACCCCAGCCATTCCACAGATATATAAACCCATTTTCCTATTTCCAACAGACCTTACTACCTCTGAGGATGCTTGCCATAGATGCAGGCGAAACGTCAGGAGAAATGCCTCTAGAACATGGCCCTATAGCCCGAAAAAAACCCACAAGAACCTAGTGATTCCAGCCATGAAATCCTTCGACAATACATTAGTGATGGATTAATTAGCATTGTCCTACCTGTCCCTCCTCCTTCTGTTATCCGTGTCCCCTTTTTTATTGGTGCTGTGCTTTTTCTCTTAAGGAAGTTTCAATGGCTTCTCTGTATAGTCTGAGATGCTGGTTGTTGGTGTGGTCCAGCATTTCTGTGTTCTCAAATAATATGCTGTGTCCAGGCTGGTTCATCAGGTGCTCTGCTATGGCTGACTTCTCTGGTTGAAGTAGTCTGCAGTGCCTTTCATGTTCCTTGAGTCGTGTTTGGGCAATGCTGCGTTTGGTGGAAGATGGTTACAGTGAACAAATCTCCGCTGATGCACATTCAATTTGGTTTTGTTCCATATTACTTGTAGATGGTCCCAGTATTTTCATTGACATGCAGGCCCGTAGCCAGGATTTTGTTGGGGGGGGGGGCTGAGTTTGGTTGGGGGGGGGGGGGGCTGAGTCTGAGTGAAAGAGGGTCCACCCTAGCAAACCTTTTGTATTGTTACCCCAATACCCCCATGCATATTGGAGATATTGAGCATGGTGATCAAATCATGATATGAATAAACATAACAGTTTAAATAATGTACCAGTAAGGCCTTCTCGCGGACCACCATGAAGCCCCCCAAGCCCCCCCCCCCCCCGGCTACATGCCTGTTGACATGTATGCTCCTCAGATACTTACTTAGGCGATCCCTTGTAGTCCAAGGATGATGATCCTCCAAGTTTGGTGTCCTGGCGGTGGGTTCGTAGGTGACTGTGGAGCCCTATTCTTGATCTGCATCTTCTTCCGCAGTGTGGGCATTGGTTTCCAGGTGGAAAGCGGTCTCGCTACGGGGTTGGCTTGACGTGCCTTCCTCTTGACACGTTTCTCTCTTTCACCCTCCATTCGTGCCTCTTCAAATTCTGCAGCAACGCTGGTCACAGCTGACCTCCAGCTGGAGCACTTAAGGGCCAGGGCTTCCCAGTTCTCAGTGTCTATGCCAGAGTTTTTAAGGTTGGCTTTGAGCCCATCTTTAAATCTCTTTTCCTGTCCACCAACCATTCCATTTTCCGTTCCTGAGTTCGAAGTAGAGCAACTGCTTTGGGAGATGGTGGTCAGGCATCCGGACAACGTGGCCGGCCCAGCGGAGTTGATGGCGGAGGACCATCGCTTCACTGCTGGCGGTCTTTGCTTCTTCCAGCACGCTGATGTTTGTCTGCCTGTCTTCCCAAGAGATTTGCAGGATCTTCCGGAGGCAGCGCTGATGGAATCGTTCCAGGAGTTGCATGTGACGTCTGTAGACAGTCCACGTTTTGCAGGCATATAGCAGGGTTGGGAGGACAATAGCTTTATAGACAAGCACCTTGGTATCCCTACGGATGTCCCGGTCCTCAAACACACTCTGCTTCATTCGGAAAAATGCTATTTATTTGTCGTGTCAGAGCAACCAGTCCATTATATTACATTTCTAACAGAACAAAGCAAACAAACAGACAAATACAAAATTTGTGAGTTTGGTAGTTGGTTAAATGTCCTTTGACCAGTATCTGGCCACTTGGAGTGCCTCTGGTGTTGCTGCAAGAAGGTCCTCCATTGTGCATGTGGCAGGGCTCAGGTTGCATTGCAGCAGGTGGTCAGTGGTTTGCTCTTCTACACACTCGCATGTCGAGGATTCCACTTTGTAGCCCCATTTCTCAAGGTTGGCTCTGCATCTCGTGGTGCCAGAGCGCAGTCTGTTCAGTGCCTTCCAAGTCGCCCAGTCTTCTGTGTGCCCAGGAGGGAGTCTCTCATTTGGTATCAGCCATTGGTTGAGGTGCTGGGTTTGAGCCTGCCACTTTTGGACTCTCGCTTGCTGAGGTGTTCCAGCGAGTGTCTCTGTAGATCTTAGAAAACTATTTCTAGATTTAAGTCGTTGACGTGCTGGCTGATACCCAAACAGGGGATGAGCTGGAGATGTCTCTGCCTTGGTCCTTTCACTATTGGCTGCTACTTCCCGGCGGATGTCAGGTGGTGCAATACAGGCTAAGCAGTGTAATTTCTCCAGTGGTGTAGGGCGCAGACACCCTGTGATAATGCGGCATGTCTCATTAAGAGCCACATCCACTGTTTTAGTGTGGTGAGATGTGTTCCACACTGGGCATGCATACTCAGCAGCAGAGTAGCACAGCGCAAGGGCAGATGTCTTCACTGTATCTGGTTGTGATCCCCAGGTTGTGCCAGTCAGCTTTCGTATGATAATGTTTCTGGCACCCACTTTTTGCTTGATGTTCATTCAGTGCTTCTTGTGGGTAAGAGCACGGTCCAGAGTGACTCCCAGGTGAAAAAAATGCTGCACTTACAGAGCTCAGGCAACGTTGTATTTCGGTGTCGATGTTGACTTCGGTGGAGAGTTGGCTGCCAAGGTAGCGGAAATGATCAACATTTTCTAATGTTACACCATTAAGCTGTATCGCTGGCATTGGAGAGGGGTTGGCTGGTGCTGAAACAGCACTTTGGTTTTCTCGATGTTCAATACAGGCCGAGCTTCTCGTATGCTTCTGCGAAGGTGTTTAGAGTGGCTTGTAGATCTGAGATATCACCAGTGCAATACTTCAAAATTGCAGGTTTCCAGGTTTAATTCAAATGGAAGTAAGTCAAAAATGGAACAAAATTAATACAATTTTCCTGACCAAAAGAACAATTGGGTTGGGTTCCGTTTAAGGTTGTAGTAGGGACCACTGGGAAAGAAGACAGCATTCTGCATTGTTGCCACTTTTCAACAAAATCTATCCAAGCTGAGTTGCTGTAGGTTTTAAGGGTACAGATACTGGTGAAATATGTTAGGGTGGATCTACACTGTATGCAAGATACTCCACTTTGGCAGAAAAAATGAAATGCAAAGATACAGAATGGGGGACGATGCCTGGCTCGAGAGCAGTACGTGTGAAAAAGATCTTGGAGTCCTCGTGGACAACAAGTTAAACATGAGCCAACAATGTGATGTGGCGGCAAAAAAAGCCAATAGGATTTTGGCCTGCATCAATAGGAGCATAG
The DNA here is from genome assembly GCF_037176765.1 of Anolis sagrei. NCBI lineage: Eukaryota > Metazoa > Chordata > Lepidosauria > Squamata > Anolidae > Anolis > Anolis sagrei. Next base: position 13,579,286 of record NC_090028.1, on the reverse strand, counting down.
TGCCTAGATCTAGGGAAGTAATGCTACCCCTCTATTCTGCTTTGGTTAGACCACATCTGGAATATTGTGTCCAATTTTGGGCACCACAATTCAAGAGAGATATTGACAAGCTGGAATGTGTCCAGAGGAGGGCGACTAAAATGATCAAGGGTCTGGAGAACAAGCCCTATGAGGAGCAGCTTAGGGAACTGGGCATGTTTAGCCTGAAGAAGAGAAGGCTGAGAGGAGATATGATAGCCATGTATAAATATGTGAGAGGAAGCCACAGGGAGGAGGGAGCAAGCTTGTTTTCTGCTTCCTTGGAGACTAGGACGCGGAACAATGGCTTCAAACTACAAGAGAGGAGATTCCATCTGAACATTAGGAAGAACTTCCTGACTGTGAGAGCCGTTCAGCAGTGGAACTCTCTGCCCCGGAGTGTGGTGGAGGCTCCTTCTTTGGAAGCTTTTAAGCAGAGGCTGGATGGCCATTTGTCAGGGATGATTTGAATGCAATATTCCTGCTTCTTGGCAGGGGGTTGGACTGGATGGCCCATGAGGTCTCTTCCAACTCTTTGATTCTTTGATTCTATGATTCTAATGCAGCTTAACACTATTGTAATTGTCATGGCTCAATGGTATGGAATCATCGGATTTGGAGAGACACAAGCATATCTATATAGTGACTATTTTTTTCCACTATAGTATTAGCAGGGGTGGCTCAACCCATTATGCAAAGTAAGGATTTGCAGTATAGTTGATTTTGCCCAGGGGCGCTCTTGGGGGAAAATAGACCTTGACATATGCGAGTTGTAGTTACTGGGATGTATAGTTCACCTACAATCAAAGAGCATTCTGAACTCCACCAATGATGGAATTGAACTAAATATGGCACACAGAACTCCCACAACGAACAGAAAATATATATCAGTGATTGGTTGGGGGGGGGGGGGGGCACCAAAATACTGTTTGCTTACCGTTGAAAATTACTTAGGGCCGCCTCTGAGTATTAGTAAAGTGATCCTGTGTATTGTTTAGAGCCAAAACTGCAGAATCTTGTTCTTTTGGGCATTTCTCCTCAACCTAGAGCTTCTGTCTCTGTGGTTCCCTTGTTTGTTCATGTGAGGCACGTTTTCACTAAAGTGCTCGACTTCAAGCCATTCTCAATTCAATTTAAGCAAAAGGGTTTGTGTTTTCTCTTTTTGCGTTTGGCTAATTTACATATAAAAGCTTTACTATACATTTTATAAAATGACTGTGTACAGAAAAGACTCATTTCGGTTCCGAAGGATTGTTCTTCCTCCCACGGAGTTACGTTCTCTCTTTGCTCCTGTGCTTTTTACTAGCAATTTCTTCTTCCCCGCCTTTCCAATTCTAATTCTAAATGGTGAGTGACTAGAAATGGACGTGTGTTTTCCCAAAATGGGCAAACATAACATCTAAAGGAAGCCCAAAATGATTTGACTGTTATTATGAAAAGATTAAAAGTGTGTTTCTATTACCAAAGTAATTTCGGATGTGTTTGTGTGTGACAGGTAACCCAAGTTTGGGAAAATACACCCCTGATTTTTAAAATATGACAATAGCTGATGATAGTTTTCTTCTAAACGTCTTCTATTTAATCAGGTTTTCTGAATCTTTCTTTTTATGTTTCTCTACACGGCGTGCAAAACCTTTTCATAAACCATTGACTAATAATAATAATAATAATAATAATAATAATAACAACACTTTATTTGTACCCCGCTACCATCTCCCCAAGGGACTCAGTGCAGCGTACATTTATTTATTTATTTATTTATTTCACAGTTTTGTATACCGAGCTTCTCAACCTCGTTGAGGGACTCAGCCCGGTTTACAGCCATAAAAACATATACATTCATTAAAATATCATATATCACAAATTACACATCAACTTTAAAATACACTAAATATAAAACTACAGTGGTCAGTCGTCCTATTAAGATGGATCTATATCCACTTCCACCCAGAGTCCTATGGTGTTGTCTCATTCCTCGAAGGCCTGACTCCACAGCCACGTCTTCACCCGTTTCCTAAATGTTAGGATGGATGGGGCGGTTCTGGCCTCCAGAGGGAGAGAGTTCCAGAGTCGCGGGGCCACCACCGAGAAGGCCCTGTCCCTCGTCCCCACCAACCGCGCTTGCGAGGCTGGTGGGACCGAGAGCAGGGCCTCTCCAGATGATCTTAGTAATCTTGATGGTTCGTAGGGGAGAACACGTTCGGAGAGGTAAACAGGGCCGGAGTCGTTTAGGGCTTTATAGGTCAACACCAGCAATTTGAATTGTGCTCAGAAGCTAATTGGCAGCCAGTGGAGCTGTCATAACAGCGGAGTGGTGTGCTCCCTGTACCCAGCCCCTGTTTGTAATCTGGCTGCCGCGCGTTGGACTTGCTGCAGCTTCCAGGCAGTCTTCAAAGGCAACCCCACGTAGAGAGCGTTGCAGTAATCTAAGCGGGATGTAACCAAAGCGTGTACTACCGTGGCCAAGTCAGCCCTCCCAAGGTACGGACGCAGCTGGCGCACAGGTTTTAATTGTGCGAAAGCTCCCCTGACCACCGCTGAGACCTGGGGTTCCAGGCTCAGCGATGAATCCAGGAGAACTCCCAGACTGCGTACCTGAGCTTTTAGGGGGAGTGTGACCCCGTCCAGCACAGGCTGTAACCCCGTACCCTGTTCGGTCTTACGACTGACCAGGAGTACCTCTGTCTTGTCTGGATTTAGTTTCAATCTGTTGTCCCTCATCCAGTCCGAGACAGCGGCCAAGCACCGGTTCATGGCCAAGCAGCGGCCAAGCACCGGTTCATACATGAGGCCGAGCCCAAATACAACAATACAAGCAATAAAACAACAATACAAGCAATAAAAAAACATAGACAATAAAATATACAACATTATCAATAAGACAACACACAGTTGAAAACATTGGGAAGGCCAAATATAAAGTTAAAATTGGAAATAATGTTGGGACATGGACAAAATGTGATAATGGTGTTTGTGGAAGGGCATACGAGCACACCTAAAGAAATGTAAAGTGCTTTGAAGGACAAAGTGCTATGGGATCATTATTCCAGGAAGGCACACTGGAACGTCTTCAAGCTCCTCCTGAAGATTGCCAGAGTTGGGACCTGTCTCATATTTTTAGGGAGTGAGTTCCAGAGTCGAGGGGCCACCATCGAAAAGGCCCTCTCTCTCGTCCCCACTAATCGCGCCTGCAATGCTGGTGGGATCGAGAGCAGGGCCTCTCCGGATGATTGACTACATCATTTCTGTGTATTACTTCTACAGCAGACCAGCACAACTCGGAAGTAGTTAGGGGCATGCCCAGGTCTGGGACCAGGGGGTACACCTCACTCTTGGGGAACCTGCCCATAAAGCTTCCTCTGCCCTCTCCATGTCTGCCATGGAAGCCACCTCAGAACTTCCCACCCTCCCTGCTGTCCCTCAATTTTGCCGCTTGCAGTTCCATGCGCTTATTCCCCTTCAGTGCAGTCTCGGCACATGCTGACTCCACGTGCCACCCAAGGGAGGCTGAGCTGCAAGGGAGAAGAGGGACAGCCAACTGGCCGGCCAGCCTGACTCCCCAGTGTCTCCTATCTGCCCACTGGCGCCTCAGAGCTTCTGAGGGCAACACTAGCAGAGCGGATGAAGTGTGCTAGGTTATTTGCAGATAAAGTCACTCGGATCCGTTCCGACATTGACGTCAGTTTTATTGCAGTCTCTGTGGATGTAACTGAGGCATCTGTTCGTCATGGTTCTTGTTGTGGTTCAGCTGGAATCACAGAGTGGTGGTGTCAATTATTCTAATGGGGATGATGCAAATTCGGATGCAAAGCAAGGATGTGCCTGTGTTAGATGAGGAAGACCAGGATCAGGGGGCAGGAGTTCAGCTCTTTCCCACAACAAGAGTTGACGGTGGGGAAAGTAAAACTACTGAGACTGAGAGTCAGGTGCCTGATGAAGGAATTAGGGAGGATAGTTCTCAGTCAGCTAACGAGGGATTTGACCTCGATGGGACCAGTGAGTTAGATAGGGCTGATCGCTTGGAACTGAAAGTGCGAAGGAGTGTGAGGATCGCCAAGAGGCAAGAGAAAGAGGCCCGTGAGACTCGAGGCCATAGGAACGCCTTCATGCTGGCCCAGGGGTATTAAACGGCCTGGTTGAATGTGCCTCAGTGTCAGAGCAACGTCACACTTCAACCAAGAGCTTTTGGGATTTATCTTGTAGCTTTCCATGTTCATCTTCTGGGACTTTGCCTTGTGCTTATGGGACTTTGCCTTGCCTGTGTCTTCATGGATCTTGTTTGCTTATTTTACCTTTGGATTGATCTTTTGAAATATACTTTTTCTGTTTGAACTTTTTATCTTTTATTTTACTAAAACTACAAAGACAACTGCTGGTGTGTTCTTTGGTGTCACAAGCAAGGTGGTTCTATTCTGAGGTGCATCAGTTCTGTGGATTGTTTTCAACTTATCCAACTTGAGGACATGGACAAGATCATGGGGGAAAGGAGACTAATCACCTGCTCTCCAGACTCTTGGCTATCCTGGTTCATTAAATTGACCAGGCAGGGGCTGGCAGAGTGGGTGAAGGTCCTGGCAAATGTCTCCCTGACCTCCAACTAGTCTCAAAGAGGCAATAGTTAGACCTTTATTGAAGAAACCAGCACTGGATCCCACTGAACTGATTAATTATAGGCCAGCATCCAATCTCCCCCTTTTGGGCAAGGTTCTGGAGAAGGTGGTGGCCTCACAACTCAAGGGTTCTTGGATGAAGCTGATTATCTGGGTCCATCTCAATCTGGTTTCAGGCCTGGCTACGGAACAGCCTTGGTAGATGATCTACAAAGAAAGCTAGATAGGGGGAGTGCATCCCTACTAGTTCTCCTGGACCTGTCAGTGGCTTTCAATACCATCAACCATGGTATCCTTCCGGGCCAGCTCTCTGAGATGGGACTTGGAGGCACTGTTCTACAATGGCTTCAGTCCTTCTTGGAGGGTCGGACCCAGATAGTGGAGCTGGAGAATTCCTGTTTGACTCCCTGGCAGTGGCCTGTAGGGTCCGTCATGGTTCAATTCTGTCCCCCATGCTTTTTTTACATGACACCACTGGAAGAGTTCATCCAGAGTTTTGGAGTTTAGTGCTAACTTTATGAGGACAACATCCAATTCTATTACTCCTTTTCACCAAATGCCAAGGACATCATCCTGCCTCTAAACTAGTGCCTGTCAGCAGTGATGGACCGGATAAGGGCTAAGAAGTTGAAAGTAAATCCAGACAAAACAGAGCTACTCCTGGTCAGTTACTATTACAGATTAATTGAATTGCGGATCATTGGTCCTCCAAATTTCCTGAGGGTAAGGGCACAGGACCTCCACAGAAGTGTAAAAATCTGAGAAAACACTTTTTGCCTGAGGGAAAAAAAACTTTTCTAGAAATCTCTTGTTACTCTAATGCAGTGGTTCTCAACTTGTGGGTCCCCAGATGTTTTGGCCTTCAACTCCCAGAAATCCTAACAGCTGGTAAACTGGCTGGAATTTATCGGAGTTGTAAGCCAAAACACGCGGGGAACCACAGGTTGAGAACAACTGCTCTAATGTAACTCTACAGTCAACGTCCCGGAGTTGCACTCGAGGATCTAGAGATTATTTAAAAGACATTATTAATCAAATCCATTAATGAAATCTGCCAAAATATCAAGCTGCTAATGTGGATGGCCTACAGTATTACAAAAAAAAAGTTACAGCGATGATTAAATAATAATATTACCACTGAACTTGTAAGGCCCTGAACAGACACAGAAGTGGAGTGGGCAGATCAAAAGACAACCTGGCAAAATGGCACTACCTAAAAGAATTGTGGCAAGTTCTTGGTGGATTGGGCATACCAAGCCACCTTGTCTCTCTCCTGAGGAATCTGTACAAGGACCAAGTAGCAACAGTCAGAATTGACCACGGAGCAACAGACTGGTTCAAGATTGGGAAAGGCGTACGGCAAGGCTGCATACTCTCACCCAACCTTTTTAACTTGTATGCAGAACACATCATGCGATGCCTTGATGAATGCAAGGCTGGGGTGAAAATTGCTGGAAGAGACATTAACAACCTCAGATATGCAGATGACACCACTCTGATGGCCGAAAGCGAGGAGGAGCTGAGGAGCCTCCTAATCAAGGTGAAAGAAGAAAGCGCAAAAGCTGGGTTGCAGCTAAACATCAAAAAAACCAAGATTATGGCAACAAGAATGATTGACAACTGGAAAATAGAGGGAGAAAATGTGGAGGCCATGACAGACTTTGTATTTCTAGGTGCAAAGATTACTGCAGATGCAAACTGTGGCCAGGAAATCAGAAGATGCTTCCTTCTTGGGAGGAGAGCAATGTCCAGTCTCGATAAAATAGCAAAGAGTAGAGACATCAGACTGGCAACAAAGATCTGCCTAGTCAAAGCCATGGTATTCCCTGAGAGCTGGACCTTAGGAAAGGCTGAGCGAAGGAAGATCAATGCTTTTGAACTGTGGTGTTGGAGGAAAGTGCTGAGAGTGCCTTGGACTGCGAGAAGATCCAACCAGTCCATCCTCCAGGAAATAAAGCCCGACTGCTCATTGGAGGGAAGGATACTAGAGACAAAGTTGAAGTACTTTGGCCACATCATGAGGAGACAGCAAAGCCTAGAGAAGACAATGATGCTGGGGGAAGTGGAAGGCAAAAGGAAGAGGGGCCGACCAAGGGCAAGATGGATGGATGGCATCCTTGAAGTGACTGGACTGATCTTGAAGGAGCTGGGGGTGGTGATGGCCGACAGGGAGCTCTGGCGTGTGATGGTCCATGAGTTCACGAAGAGTCGGAGACGATTGAACGAATGAACAACAACAACAACAACAACAAAAGAATCCCACATCTTATGTGACTGTGGAGCAGAACAAACAACTCCGCATCTGTATGCTTGCCCACTATGCCCTGCCTCATGTACAGAGGAAGAATTGTTGGAGGCTACAGACAATGCCATTGCTGTTGCCCATTTTTGGTCAAAAGATATTTAGCCACGTGCGCTCCTTCTATTTTTATCAGTTTTATACTAATTTATGCAATGCTTTTGATACAAAACAAATAAACAGAACTAAATTACAGAATTAAAACAATGTTTTGTACTCCAGCTCCCATCAGCGCATGGTCAGTGATTAGATATGAGCTTTAGCCCAATAACGTTTGGGGAGACTCAAGTGATGCAAAAGAAGCCCAAGATTCAGTCTCTGGGTTAAACGATTTCCCAGAATGATTTATATAGAGTTCAGAGAAAGGCCAAGAAAGACTTGTGCCGAAGACTTTGGAATATGCTACTTTTGGTATTATACTCAGTGGACCATTTGTAGGACTTAGTAAAATGTGGAATCGGTTTTTTTATAGGCAAACGGAGCTGGAGGTCAGGGCACCTTCTGTGTGAATAATAGATGAAGGATTTAGGATTCTTCAAAAATAATATGGAGAATATCTCTTCGGATATTGCTTCCCCGAAAGAAGTTTGGGGTTTTTTGGGGAGGGTCATCCATCCCAATCAAGAAACGAGATGCCTAGGGCTGGGCGGTTTCGTTTCGTAATTTTGTAATTCGTTAAAAATTCGTTATTTTTTTTTGGTTACGAAGCGATAACGAACCATTCAGGAGCATCTAAAAAATGAAACGAATTTTTCAATTCATTTCGTAATTGCTTCGTATTCGTTTCATATTCGTTTTGAAATCGTTTCGTTATTATTTCCGCATGTCTGGGGCAAGTTTTATAGCTGTTGTTTGTTTAATCAGTGAAAAAAAATATATAAATATCACACCAACAGTCAACAACAGAGCTTCAGAAGTTCCCCCTGTCCCATATGGAGGTTTTTTAGCGTATTGCGCGGTTGCATCCGCCATTAACAAATCGATTCGTATTCGTTTCGTATTGTTTCGTAATTTTACGAAATTTCATAAATATCGAACTTTTTTAAAGAAAAATTTCGGAATTCTTTTAAATATCGAAACGCAAAAAACCCCAAAAAACGAATCGAGTTTAGAAACAATTTTTTCCATGGTTGCCCAGCCCTAGAGATGCCATATTCTTTGGCTGTAAAAAAAAAATTAAGTCGCTAAACAAATATTTTGAGTCATTACAGACATTGAAGATAAAGCTTTTCGGTCTCGTTGCTTTTCATCAGGACGGTTTGCGAGAACTTCTTCCTCTCCTGTCAAAACCCATTAGACTTTATCTGGATTTTCCCCTGTTTTACCTACGTTCTTTCTCATGTTGTCGGGATGTCACAACAATCGAAGGCCTGTTTTGCAAGCTCAGTTAAGTTTATTCATTTATTTATGTTCGGGCGATGTTACAGTCTCTTTGAAATCCCGAGAATGATTTTTTGCAGCGAGGGGACAAATAACATCCGTAGTTTTCTCCACCTTACACGCCACCCTCGAGCGCTCTCTGAATCGCTTCATCTTGGATGATAACTCGGAGCCCCAAGTGTTGCAGGCACTAATTCTATTGTTTTCGGCTGCTGACACAGCATCTATCCATGTTTGTTTTTAAGAGGTACTGTGGCAGAGAAACAGAGAGCCTCATTAAGGACCATCTTTTATCCTACTTCATATTTTATTCTGATTTTTTTAAGATCCTTTCAACAGAAGAAAGTAAGACAAAAAACAGAACCATCATTTTTTTTACTACTCCTCAGCACCAGACCCTCCCTCTCAGTGTCTGAAACATCCCATAGTTATGGTTATGGAAAACTTGACAACAGGCTATGGATTTGCACAGGTCATGGAAAGTATCAAGTCTTAAAACTTCCTTAAGAGAAAAAACACAGCACCAATAAAAAAGGGGACACGGATAACAGAAGGAGGAGGGACAGGTAGGACAATGCTAATTAATCCATTACTAATGTATTGTCGAAGGATTTCATGGCTGGAATCACTAGGTTCTTGTGGGTTTTTTCAAAGCCATGGTATTCCCTGTAGTAACCTACGGATGTGAGAGCTGGACCTTAGGGAAGGCTGAGCAAAAGAAGATTGATGCTTTTGAGCTGCGGTGTTGGAGGAAAGTGCTGAGAGTGCCTTGGACTGCGAGAAGATCCAACCAGTCCATCCTCCAGGAAATAAAGCCCGACTGCTCACTGGAGGGAAGGATACTACAGACAAAGTTGAAGTACTTTGGCCACATCATGAGGAGACAGGAAAGCCTAGAGAAGACAATGATGCTGGGGAAAGTGGAAGGCAAAAGGAAGAGGGGCCGACCAAGGGCAAGATGGATGGATGGCATCCTTGAAGTGACTGGACTGACCTTGAAGGAGCTGGGGGTGGTGACGGCCGACAGGGAGCTCTGGCGTGGACTGGTCCATGAGGTCACGAAGAGTCGGAGATGACTGAACGAATGAACAACAAATGTATTGTCTGGTTGTTTCCTCTCTGCTGTTTTGCTGTGGTCAGACTACACAGAGAAGCCATTGAAATCCACAAGCATGTGGAGAATTTCAACAGAAAGGAAAAGACCATGAAAATGAACAAAATCTGGCTACCAGTATTAAAAAATTCTAAAATTACAACAGCAAAACAGCAGAGAGGAAACAACCAGGCACATCTTAACACCTCTCAACAAAAGATTTTTCCAGGCTCAGCCAGGCCTTCAAATGCTAATGAAGGTGGTCAGTTGAAACATTCACACCTAGCTCCAGCAGAGAAGAGCTCTTTGCCCCACCCCAGCCATTCCACAGATATATAAACCCATTGTCCTAATTCCAACAGACCTCACTACCTCTGAGGATGCTTGCCTTAGATGCAGGCGAAACATCAGGAGAAATGCCTCTAGAACATGGCCCTATAGCCCGAAAAAACCCACAAGAACCTAGTAATCCATTACTAGTTTCATTGTGAGCACAATTTCATTTTTTTGGAAAATATTATATGCCTCTGATTTCATCCTTGCTTGGCTTTCGCACCTTTGTGAGGTTGCAAGGGGGTGAAGGATTGCACACATCATCCAGATTCATACAAACACAGAATCGGACGAGACCACATAGGCCAGCGTTTCTCAACCTGGGGGTCGGGACCCCTGGGGGGGTCGTGAGTGGGTGTCAGAGGGGTTACCGAAGACCACTGGAAAACAATACAACTCCCAAAGTCAAGGCCAGTGCTCACCAAACCCTTCCAGTATTTTCTGTTGGTCATGGGAGTTCTGTGTGCCAAGTTTGGTTCAATTCCATTGTTGGTGGAGTTCAGAATGCTCTTTGATCTATATAAATAAAAATGTAATGTTTGTTTGTGGTATCCACAGAACTCCAAAACCCCTGGATGAATTGACACCAAATTTGGCAGCAAAACACATTGTAATCTGATCTATGTCTTCCAAACCAAAAAAAATCTTTTAAAAGGAAGGGGAAATAACTTTAATACCCCCTCCCCCCGTGACGGCGTGAGTGGCGACACCTATGTATAGAACTGTTAGTTGCAAGATTTAAACGGTTGTATCATGCTTAATCCTGCCCCTTTTACCCTGTTTATGTATAGTTGTATGGATTGGTTACTTATAGCTGTCAATCAGTACTGTTTGGCTCCACCTCTTCTTGCAGGAGGGGAGTACTTCCTTTCTTTTCATTCTGCCATCAGAGTTCCTACCATATGTACGTGAGTAAGAGACTTGACTCTAAAAGACCCTGATTTAAATTACCTCTCAGCACCAGTTCTGAGGTTTCTTACCCTTGAGAATTGTGCTTCATGTTCAGACCTGAGCAATGTTGGAAATCTCAAGTGCCTTCAAGCCGGTTCTTTTGGCACCAAAGGAAGATCCTGAGTCTTCAAAACATAGGCCATCTGAACTGGGGTTGTGGTTTGCTCCGGCATTCACAGCCGTTGAGTAAAGAGGTAACTTGGGGAGGCTTCTCAGCTTCAAACCCCTTGGACCCAGGACTAATTGAGACTGTAACGTATATTTTCCTTCACCCCTCTGAAGTTTCCAGCTCATTCCTTTAAAGAAATAACTCTTTTTGATCAATAAAACTTATTTAGAGTTATTTACAGCGTTTTGGGTTTTTGAGAGTTCCAGTTTCCTATAGGAGGGCAAGAAGCAATCCCCTGGGGAAAGATGCCACATCCATCCCTCCTTTATTAAGAATAATAGCCCACAGGCGCGATGGTACACCCCCAAAAAAGTACCTAACTGAGCATGCGCAAGAGGCCCTCTCCCCAGCGTGTGTGAGAAGACTGAGGCACCAACCATTGAAAGAGGAAAGGGGCTACCTCAACATGGAGTCCCTCTCCAAGCAGGAAGGCAGATTCCTGAGGAAAGAAAAGAGAGAAGGAAGGAAGGAGAGACAGAGTAGGGCGTGGAGCCTTGGCGAGGCAAGCCCCGGCAGTCACTGTAGAGGCTCCTTGAAGCCCAAATGGCCCCCAGGCAACCCCTCCCCCCAAACTGGAGGATTGAAAGGGAAGCCTGGCTGCAGGAGTGGCTGCACACACACACACACCCCACTCGGGACCATTGGGTGAAGGGAGGATGCAAACCCCTTACAAACTGCCACAGAAAGAAGGGGGGAGGAAGGGAAAGAAAGGAGAGAAGAAAGGAAGAAAAAGACTGGTGAAGAGAAAGATAGGAATGGAAGGAAATGTAGAAGGAAAGAAAGAGGAAGGAAAGGAGGCAGGGATGGGAGAGGAAAGAAAGGAAGAGAAAGGAGAAAGGAAGGAAGGGAGGAAGAAAGGTATTATTATTATTATTATTATTATTATTATTATTATTATTATTATTATTAAGGAGAGACTAAACAGCCATTGAACATTACATTTTTATTTATATAGAAGACACACTGACAAGGGGTACCAAATCTTTTTATCCATAACCATCTGGGGTACAAAAAGTGGGAAGGGCTCACTTCTTCTTTTCTTCTTCTTCTTTTTCTTTTTTTCTTCACTTCTTTTTTTTCAGAGGAAAGATTGGCTTCTTTCCTTTGCCCTTCTTCTTCTTCCGCCGAGTGCGCAGCACCGATCTCACCTGGTAACCCTTCCAGAAGGCCTGAATGATGGTGGCCGCCCGGACCAGAATGGCCATCTCCTGGTCAGCCTTCTCCTTCTGCTCCAGCTTCATCTTCCGTTCCTCCTTGATCTGGCTGTATTCTTGGTCCAGGAGGCGGAGCTTCTCCCGCACGTCGGCAAGGTGTTCCTTCACCACCGAATAGACCGCATCGATTTCTTCAATCTCTTTCTGTTTTTCCACCATCTCGACGTCATACTTCTGGACCCAGTTCTCAATTTCCATCTCCACTTTGAATTTCTTCTTCCGGATCGCCTTCTCGGCATCTTGGTTCTCCGAGATGAGGGCACTGAACTGGGCCCGTAGCTGGTTCAGCTCCTGCTGCAACTTGAGGCACTTGGCATGCGCCCCCTGCTGCGCCTCCTTCTGCTGCTCCTCTGCTTCGGCCCGGGTGCGTTGGATCTGGCTGTCGGCACAGTTGGCCAGGTTGTGCAGCTGGTTCTTGAGCTCCTTTATGATCGCATCCTTCTTGGAGAGCTCCTCATCCCGATCCAGAATCGCAGCGGCTACTTCTTCCTGCAACAAGGCGATCAGCTCTTTGTTTTTTTTATCCTGCTCGCTGAGTTCCTCCCTCAGCTGCTTCCACTCTTTGTCTTCCAACGGAGTAGTCAGAAGCCTCTCAAGGAAAAACATGCGGAACTCGACCAAGCTCTTGAGGAAGAGATTGGCGCTGAGGCGCCTCCGGCGGGCAAAGCTTCGTATGATCTGGCAGGTGTCGGAGTTGGCATCGAAGCGGCGCAAAATATTACGGACAGAGCCCTGTAGGCCGTAGATGATCAAAGGCAGGTGGCCTGTCAGGTCTTTGGCGCCATGGGTCTTGCCTTTGTATGTGCTCTCGTACACGAGGTCTGTTCCTTTGAGGCGGGTGCGCGTGGCAATCAGGATATTCGAAAGCCTCAGGTGTTCCTTAAATGCTCCTGTCAGTTCAGGACCCAGCACCGTGCTCGCTGCTTCCAGGTGTTGCATCAGGTATGGGAAGGTGTTGATCAACTCGGCCCGCAGGATGGCCTCATCTATGACCGACATGATCTTCTTGGTCTCCACCGTGACCAGTCTTGTTCGACCGGGCCCCTGGATTTTCATGGGCAGCCTCTGGTTCAGCCTTTTGGCGCGGGATGAAATGATAGGTACATAGGGCAAGTGGGAGGTTGGCTCTGGGCCCGTAACTTCTACTGGGGAAGATAGTTCAGGCTTGGGAGGAGAGCTTTTTGGCCGATAGATATGCTCCGGGAAGCGAGTCTTCTTGACTTCCTTCGTCAAAGAACTAGGTGGTCCTTGAACACATTCACGTGTCCCACAGGCAGGAGCATTCTCCATTTTTTCCTTATCACACAATGGGGATTTTGGGGGATGTAGTCCAAACCCTGGACCTCACTGGATATAGAGCTGATGGGTACTGCAGTCCAATCTCATCTGGGGGCCCTTCCAGACAGGCCCCACACCCCAGGATCTGATCCTCTGTCCTCTGCTGGATTATATGAGTTTGCACTCCGATATAATCTCAAATAAACAAATAAATTGGCTCTTTTGGTCTTTTTCGAGGGAAGAGAACGCAGAGCTTGTCCAGACAGGCCCTACACTCCAAGATCTGGTCCCGGGACTATTTCTTTCAAATCTTCCCCTTCCCTTCCCTGCGGAAGGATTGAAGAGTGATGTGTCCTCAAGGTCTAACGGTTCCGGGACTATTTTCTTTTTTTCAAACCTTCGCCTTCCCTTCCCTGCGGAGGGATTGAAGAGTGATGTGTTCTCAAGGTCTAACAGTCCAAGGCGAAGACAGCCAATCAGGTGGTGCGCGGGCTGTGATTGACAGGGGCAACTGTTGGAGGGGGAGGAGCCATGTCTTGCCTTATTATTACAGGCGCTTCCTCAGGGAAAGTCTCCTCATAGAGTCTATTCAGGCCTTTTCCACACGGCTGTGTAAAATCCACAATGAACTGGATTACATGGCAATGTGGACTCAGATAAGAAGATATTGTGGGATTTTTTTAATTGAGAGATTTGAGAAACTGCAAGTCGCTTCTGGTGTGACAGAATGGGCCGTCTGCAAGGCCGTTGCCCAGGCGACGCCCGGATGTTTTGATGTTTTATCCTTGTAGGAGGCATGGCAGTGTGGATTCAGATAATCCAGTTAAAAGATGATATTGGGGGATTTTTTAACTGAGAGACTTGAGAAACTGCAAGTTGCTTCTGGTGTGAGAGAATGGGCCGTCTGCAAGGACGTTGCCCAGGCGACCCCTGGATGTTTTGATGTTTTTACCACCCTTCTGGGAGGCTTCTCTCATGTCCCCGCATGAGGAGCTGGAGCTGATAGAGGGAGCTCATCCGCCTCTCCCCGGATTTGAACCTACGACCTGTCGGTCTTCAGTCCTGCCGGCACAGGGGTTTAACCCACTGTGCCACCGGGGGCTCCTATTATGTGAGTTGATGCAACTGATCACATTGTACATATGTTGTTCTGAACTACGAAGAGTAAACTATTTGTTCTTTATTGTTCACCTGAGTGGCATATTTTCTTTCTCTGACAAGGCAGTGTGTGGGCTGATGAAACGTGAACTATAATAAAATAATAATAAAACTTTATTTATATACCGTTCCATCTCCCCGAGGGGACTCAGAGCGGTTCCCACGTAACATCACAAAACATACAAAGCAAAAAACAACATAACCATAAGATTAACAAAACAAAATATAAGCATAAAAATTGTCACCATAACACACATATATTCAAAGTAATCCTGTCTGTTCAAGGCAATTTAAAATTTTTAAAAGGCCGGGCCAAGATTAGTGCAAGCCAAAAAATTCTAGAGGGCCCGGGAATTAAGTGCAATGTTATGGCAGGCAACAATAATATTAGGTACTAGGCCTGGGTAACAATGGAAAAATTTGTTTCTAAAATCGATTTGTATTTGGGGGGTTTTTTTGTTTCGATATTTAAAATAATTTAAAATAATAATGAGGCTTCTCTCATGTCCCCGCATGAGGAGCTGGAGCTGATAGAGGGAGCTCATTCGTCCTCTCCCTGGATTCAGACCTGCGACCTGTCGGTCTTCAGTCCTGACAGCACAGGGGTTTAACTCACTTTTTATTTATAACTAGTTAACTATAAATCCCAGCAACTACAATTCCCAAATGACAAAATCAATCCCCCCAACCCCACCACTATTCAAATTTGGGTGTATTGGGTATTTTTGAAAAATTTGGTCCAGCGAACGAAAATACATTCTGCATAGCCCAAATGTGAACACTGGTGGAATTTGGGGAAAATAGACCTTGACATTACAGCCCTAAAAACACAAAAAACCCCAGAAGAATGGACTTAATCCCCCCCCCCCAAATAAACTAAATATGCATACACTCATACACATGCACACATAGATACACACACACACACACAAGCACACACAAATATACACATGTACACATACATGCACACATACATATATATTTACATATACACATGCACACATACATATAGACATACATACACACATATATATGCACAAGCACAGACATATACACAATATACATATACACATATAAACACAGAAATACACAAATATATACACACATATATACATACACATATGCGCGCACACACACATATACACCCGTCTATCTATATATATGTGTATATATGTGTGTTTGCATATATAGAGCTGGATAGGTATAAATATATGTGTGTGTGTGTGTGTATCTGTATGTATGTGTGCATGTGTATAGGTATATGAGTGTATGTGTATATGTATATATAGTTTATTTTGTGGGGTTTTAAGTCCATTCTGCTGGGTTTTTTTGTGTGTTTTTAGGGGTGATGGGCACTCATTGGCCTGATAGGTGTCTTGTGTCCAAATTTGGTGTCAATTTGTCCAGTGGTTTTTGGGTTATGTTAATTACACAAACGAACATTACATTTTAATTATATAGATATATTTATCTATTTATGTATGCAAACACGCACGCACGCACACACACACACACACACATATATATAGTGTCGAAGGCTTTCATGGCCGGAATCACTCGGTTGTTGTAGGTTTTTTGGGGCTATATGGCCATAGTCTAGAGGTGTGTATACACACACACACACACACACATATATAGTATCAAAGGCTTTCATGGCCGGAATCACTCGGTTGTTGTAGGTTTTTTTGGGCTATATGGCCATGGTCTAGAGGTGTGTATACACACACACACAAACATATATAGTATCAAAGGCTTTCATGGCCGGAATCACTGGGTTGTTGTAGGTTTTTTGGGGTTATATGGCCATAGTCTAGAGGTGTGTATACACACACACACACATATATAGTATCAAAGGCTTTCATGGCCGGAATCACTCGGTTGTTGTAGGTTTTTTTGGGCTATATGGCCATAGTCTAGAGGTGTGTATACACACACACACACATATATAGTATCAAAGGCTTTCATGGCCGGAATCACTCGGTTGTTGTAGGTTTTTTAGGGCTATATGGCCATAGTCTAGAGGTGTGTATACACACACACACACATATATAGTATCAAAGGCTTTCATGGCCGGAATCACTGGGTTGTTGTAGGTTTTTTTGGGCTATATGGCCATGGTCTAGAGGTGTGTATACACACACACACACACATATATAGTATCAAAGGCTTTCATGGCCGGAATCACTGGGTTGTTGTAGGTTTTTTTGGGCTATATGGCCATAGTCTAGAGGTGTGTATACACACGCACACACATATATAGTATCAAAGGCTTTCATGGCTGGAATCACTGGGTTGTTGTTGGTTTTTTTGGGCTATATGGCCATGGTCTAGAGGTGTATACACACACACACACACACACACACACACAAAACATATATACAGACTGGGCCACAGCAACACGTGGCAGGGGACGGCCAGTGAGTATATAAAGCAATTCCCTTCTTTGAGGCTTTCTTTGGACCAGGAGAGAGGTCTTGATGAATTTATATCCCTCTGGTTAATTCAACATTGTGAAGGCAATATGCACAAACATGTATACCCACAGGAAGGGAATGAAGAGAAAGATGCGAGAAATGCTGGCTAATGCTGTGGGCCTTGCCCCCTCAAGACTGTTTGGCTCGTTGTTTGATTTTGCTTGTGTTTTTCTTCCATGTAACTTTTAAAAGCCCTTCATGGCTGGAGGGTTTTTATTGTAAACATAAAACATTAATTTAAACATTAAATATTTTACAACTGCTTTTTAGTGCGTCAGTGTCCACTGACACTCCAAGATGTTGGTTTTTGTTTTAATATTTGCTTTTACCCCAAAACATGCACACATACAAATGCACAGAGAGGGGAGCATGTGTGAATCATTTAAATAAGTTCTTTCTAGCAGTACTACTCTTCACATAGAAAAGAAAGTCTGCTAAACAGAGGATCAAGCGAGATTAATTTCAGGGTATTACTGTGCTGGTATGGCTGTACCAGGAGCTCCAAACTCCCTTTCGTTCTTTGAGCGTTTGCATGTGCTTGTTCTGTCCATGCATTTTGCAGCTGGGTGGTTCCTGCTAGTCATGATAGACAGGTGGCTGCAGTCATGGGGCTAGCCACCTGTCTATCATCGTTAAGTTTTAGTTCCGCCCTTTTTCCCAGGTTCAGGAGGGAAAGGGAACCAATTTAGTTCAGTCTTACAGTTGGAAGCTCAGCTACAGGACTTGAAAGTTTTCTACCTTAGAGAAGCTTCATTTCTTACAAAGTCTGGAGGGAAATAGTCCCAAAAGCTCTGGCTGGGGAATTTACAGCCTCACAGGTTTAAGAACAGTCTCTAAAGAAAGGCTTTTAAGAGAAACAGCTTTACAGCACAACCCTTGTTGGGGTTGGAGAAACGGACCTACAACTTTCGTGGGAAAAATCCAAAGGACTTCAGCTGGAAATTCTTCAGAGCCTTGGCTGGTAGGTCTACTTGGGTACCCAAGAAGCAATTTGGAGCCGGGAGTAGAGCCCACACCAGCAAAGCCTAGAAAGCAGATTGCCCTGGGAGGGGTCAAAAAGGGTTTTCCCCGTAAAGGAAAGAAATAGCTCTCCAAGCAAGCTGCCTGTCCCTTGTGGACAAGATTTAAGCAAGTCACCAATTGATTCAAAGCCTTGAAGTATTTGTTTGATTTGTTGAAGATCTAAGATTGTTTGTTGAAGACCTAAGCAATAATAAAGAACTTTGTTGAACCTTTAAGCTTCTAAAGACTTTGTATAGGAAAACCCATAGGGCCTCTCATCCGAGGCACCCCAGCTTCCCGCTGGGCACAAAGAGCACATTCTGTTCAAAAGCCAATTGTTATAGACCCAGCACACGACAGCATAATTACTATTTCCACAACCTTCTGGTTCCATTGTAACATCCACTACTAGGGATGTGCAATCCATAAAAATGGTTCAAAAGTCATTACATAACTGTGGGGAGGGTTGCCGGCCTTCATTTCTGAAGTCTTTCTAAAGTATAGTTAGTGAAAAATTCATTACTATAACAAGAGTAACAAAATTTCATTACTATTTTGTTATAGTAATTGTGCATAATTGCTATAATTGAAGAAACTTCAGGGGCTCCTTTCTCCCTCATTTTAAAATCTATTGGAGTAAAACTTGCTACAATGATAGACCACATTTATCACTGTTACTCCACCAAATTTCAGAACGTTTCACTTATCCACAGATTTTTGGGGAATTTTCAAAATTTTTTATAAACAACATTGTTTAAAAAGCTACAAACTATCTACTTGAATTTATATACAACTAGCTGTCCCCTGCCACGCATTACTGTGGCCTAATCTGGTGATGTGGAAAATAATTAGAAAATGTTGGTTTCTAATATATGTAATTTCTTTCTGCTTGTGGGTAAACAGTATTTCTTGTTGTTTCTTTGTTAGTGTTGATGTGAAGAGTGTCTGGTTTGCCTACTCTGGGACATGCAACATATAATTTTCCTTCTGTAGGGCTCCCTTTCAAATCTATGATTCTATATTTCTATGCATGTAAATGATATCTATCTATCTATCTATATCTATGACTGAATGGCTCTTGGTCAGGAGGGCTTTGATGGCATTTTCTTGCCCTGGTGAAGGGAGTTGGACTGGATGGCATTAAGTATTTTCTGATGGTCATGGGAGTTCTGTATGGGAAGTTTGCCCCAATTCTGTCATTGGTGGGGTTCAGCATGCTCTTTGATTGTAGGTGAACTATAAATCCCAGTATCTATAACTCCAAAATGTCGAGGTCTATTTCCTTCAAACTCCATCTTTGTTCGTATTTAGGCATATAGAATATCCGTGCCAAGTTTGGTCCAGATCCATCATTGTTTGAGTCCACAGTGCTCTCTAGATGTAGGTGAACTACAAATCCAAAACTCAAGGTCAGCGCCCACCAAACCCTTCTAGTGTTTTCTGTTGGTCAGGGGAGTCCTGTGTGCCAAGTTTGGTTCAATTCCATCATTGGTGGAGTTCAGAATGCTCTTTGATTATAAGTGAACTATAAATCCCAACAACTCAACTCTCAAATGACAAAATCCTAATTTTTTGAGTGATGGTCACTCCTTGTGTTGTGAGACATTTTGTTGCCAAATTTGGTGTGATTTCGTTAGTTGGTTCTTTTGATTTTAAGGTACTCATTATGCACAGAGCATTTATATATATATAGATGCACAAGATAACCAGGGCATCAATCTCCAGAAGTTTCAGAAAGATTCACACACCTACTGATTTTGGAGGGTTTTAAAAGTTTAGACAAAAACAATTTATCCCCCCAAAATGTGACAACAGCAATTCCCTTGAATGTCTGCCTTTAAACAGAAGTGGTACCGGAATGCTTTTGATCCCACATGTTTAGTAGCGCTCCCAGTGGCGCAGTGGGTTAAACCCTTGTGCCGGCAGGACTGGAGATTGACGGGTCACAGATTCGAATCTAGGGAAAGCAAGGATGAGCTCCCTCTGTCAGCTCCAGCTCCCCATTTGGGGACATGAGAGAAGCCTCCCACAAGGATGGTAAAACTTCGAAACATCCAGGTGTCCCCAGGTGCCAATTTTCTCACACCAGAAGCGACTTACAGTTTTTCAAGTCACTCCTGACATGAAAAAAGTGGTATCTGTGCAGGGATATTTAAAATCTCTGTATCAAAATGTACTGCGGAGCTTTTGGCAAACTGTGGAAGTCCTGCGTATATCTAAAGCGCTCATAACCATGCAAAAAAAAAATCTGCATTTTTGCATATTACCAATACTTTTTTTCTTAGGACTTTTTTGGAGTTTATGAAATGAACTCAGCTGGAATGTATTTCATCACTGTAATTGCTCGGCTTTTTAACGATCCAGCTGTTTTTCTCCTTATGCTGACGATTTAGTAAGGTGTTCGTTTTTGTAGCTTCTTAACTAATCTTTCCCAGAATTGGATAATGAATGCTACCATCCAGAATTAACCATGCTTCCTCTAAGGAGCGTGTGCACATCCTGTCAACATCAAATGTGCTTGATATACTACACATTTTAGATTGTGCATGCACTAGCTTTTCACAGAACACAGACATCATGGTTTTTGAAAAGTATGTACCTAAATGTTTTCTTTTTAGTGTCTCTTCTAAACAAACACAGATGGACTGCATTCAGCCCCATAGCTTTTTGGAAAATCTTGCACTTGATGCTTGGTCATGGGACGGATCAGAAGACATACTCAGGACTCACTTAATAAACACTTTGTATGGTTTGGGATTCTGGGCCAATTTCACATTTCTTTGTTCTGTCAAATGCTTGACCTGATGAGCTGTGTTAGGAACTGTATAAGGAGCCCAGGAGGGCACAGACTGTTGCATTTTAATGCTCTCAACAACCATGGGAGGTGAGTAAGCCAAAAGAAGAGAGGCTGCCCAAAGTTACCTATAGAGCTCCACTAAAAAGGGAAATGCTAAAGATTGTTCAAACTTCCATACAGTGGCCCTTATTTCTCATGCCACTAAGGTAATGCTCAAGATCCTGCAAGGAAGACTCCAGCAATACATGGAGCGAGAGTTGCCAGATGTTCAAGCTGGGTTTAGAAAAGGCAGAGGAACGAGAGACCAGATTGCCAATATCCGCCGGATAATGGAGAAAGGCAGGGAGTTTCAGAAAAACATCTATTTCTGTTTTATTGACTACTAGCCGTCCCCTGCCACGCGTTGCTGTGGCCCACATGGGGGTTCTGTGTGGGAGGTTTGGTCCAATTCTATCGTTGGTGGAGTTCAGAATGCTCTGTAATTGTAGGTGAACTATAAATCCCAGGAACTACAACTCCTAAATGTCAAGATTCTATTTCCCACAAACTCCACCAGTGTTCACATTTGGGCATATTGAGTATTCATGCCAAGTTTGGTCCAGATCCATCATTGTTTGAGTCCACAGTGCTCTCTGGATGTAACTGAACTACAACTCCCAAATATCAAGATTCTATTTCCCACAAACTCCACCAGTGTTCACATTTGGGCATATTGAGTATTCTTGTAGAGTTTGGTCCAGATCCATCATTGTTTGAGTCCACAGTGCTCTCTGGATGTAAGTGAACTACAACTCCCAAAACTCAAGGTCAATGCCCACCAAACCCTTTCAGTATTTTCTGTTCGTCGTGGGAGTTCTGTGTGCCAAGTTTGGTTCAATTCCATCGTTGGTGGAGTCCAGAATGCTCTTTGATTGTAGGTGAACTATAAATCCCAGCAACTACAACTCCCAAATGACGAAATCAATATCCTCCCCCAATCCCACCAGTATGTAAATTTGGGTGTATTGGGTCTTTGTGTCAAATTTTGTCCAGTTAATGAAAATACATCCTACCTATCAGATATTTACATGACAATTCATAACAGCAGCAAGTAGCAATTAAACTAATGTTATGGTTGGGGGTCACCACAACATAAGGAACTGTATTAAGGGGTCGCTGCATTAGGAGGGTTGAGAACCACTGCAGTAAGGTAATGCTCAAGATCCTGCAAAGAAGACTCCAGTAAGACATGGGGAGAGGGTTGCCAGATGGACAAGCTGGGTTTTGAAAAGGCAGAGGAATGAGAGACCAAATTGCCAATATCCGCTGGATAATGGAGAAAGGCAGGGAGTTTCAGAAAAACATATATTTCTATTTTATTGACTATTCTAAAGCCTTTGACTGTGTGGATCATAATAAATTGTGGCAAGTTCTTGGTGGCATGGGGGTACCAAGCCATCTTGTCTCTCTTCTGAGGAATCTGTATAAGGACCAAGTAGCAACAGTAAGAACTGACCACAGAACAACAGACTGGTTCAAGATTAGAAAAGGAGTATGGCAGGACTCTCACCCAACCTTTTTAACTTGTATGCAGAACACATCATGCGATGTGCGGGGCTTGAGGAATGCAAGGCAGGGGTGAAAATTGCTGGAAGAAACATTAACAACCTTAGATATGCAGATGACACCACTTTGATGGCCGAAAGCGAGGGGGAGCTGAGGAGCCTTCTAATCAAGGTGAAAGAAGAAAGCGCAAAAGCTGGATTGCAGTTAAACATAAAAAAAAAAAAAGATTATGGCAACAAGAATGATAGATAACTGGGAAATAGAGGGAGAAAACGTAGTGGCAATGACAGACTTTGTATTTCTAGGCGCAAAGATTACTGCAGATGCTGACTGCAGCCAGGAAATCAGGAGACGCTTCCTTCTTGGAAGGAGAGCAATGTCCAATCTCGATAAAATAGTGAAGAGCAACAAAGATCCACATAGTCAAAGCAATGGTATTCCCCATAGTCACCTACAGATGTGAGAGCTGGACCATAGGAAAGGCTGAGCAAAGGAAGAGAGATGCTTTTGAACTGTGGTGCAGGAGGAAAGTTCTGAGAGTGCCTTGGACCACGAGAAGATCCAACCAGTCCATACTTCAAGAAATAAAGCCTGACTGCTCATTGGAGGGAAGGATAGTAGAGGCCAAGATGAAGTACTTTGGCCACATCATGAGAAGAAAGGAAAGCATAGGGAAGACAATTATGCTGGGGAAAATGGAAGGAAAAAGGAAGAGGGGCTGACCAAAGGCAAGATGGATGGATGGCATCCTTGAAGTGACTGGATTGACCTTGAAGGAGCTGGGGGTGGTGGCGACCGATATGGAGCTCTGGCATGGACTGGTCCATGAAGTCACGAAGAGTCGGAAACGACTGAATGAATGAACAACAAATTGTTTGGAGAATAGAAGCTATGTTTCCCCATATATAATCCTATATTCATGGTAGAACATATATCATTTGTACTTGTTGGGCTTGCGTGACCCAAACCCAGAGAGTGACTCATTATGCATCTACACTGTCGAATTAATGCAGCTTGACACCACTTTGACTGGCATAGATGAATGATATGCGATCATGGGCATTCTATCTTGGTGAGGCACCAGCACTCTTTGGCAGAGAAGTCTAAAGACTACAACTCCCATGATTTCTCAGCATTGAGCCACGTCAGTAGAATCATAGAGTTGGAAGAGACCTCGTGAACCATCCAGTCCAACCCCCTGCCAAGAAGCAGGAAAATAGCATTCAAAGTACCCTCAACAGATGACCATTCAGCCTGTTGAAAAGCCAAAGAAGGAGACTCTACCACACTCTGGAGCAGAGAGTTCCACTACTAAACAGCTCTCACAGTTAGGAAGTTCTTCCTAATGTTCAGGTGGAATATCCTATCCTGTAGTTTGAAGCCATTGCTCCACATCCTAGTCTCCACAGCAGCAGAAAACAAGCTTGCTCCCTCCTCCCTATGAATTCCCCCAACATATTTATACATGGCCCTCATCATGTCTCCTCTCAGCCTTCTTCAGGCTAAACATGCCCAACTCTTTAATCCACTTCTCATAGGGCTTGTTCTCCAGACCCTTGATCATTTGAGTCACCCTCCTCTGGACACATTCCAGCTTGTCAACATCTCCCTTCAATTGCGGTGCCCAGAATTGGACCCAGTGTGGTTCCAGGTGTGCTCTCACCAAGGCAGAATAAAGGGGTAGCATGACTTCCTTGGATCTAGACACTATGCTCCTATTTATGCAAGCCAACATCCTATTGGCTTTTTAAGCTACCGCTTCATGTTATTAGCTCATGTTCACCTTCTTGTCCACGAGGACTCCAATATCTTTTTCAAGCCAGGCATCCCCCATTTCTGTATCTTTGCATTTCATTTTTTCTGCCATGCTCTTGCCTACAAGAAGCATTGCCTGAACATCAAGCAAAAAGTGGGTGCTAGAAACAATATCATACGAAAGCTGACTGGCACAACTTGGGGATCACAACCAGATACAATGAAGACATCTGCCCTTGCGCTGTGCTACTCTGCTGCTGAGTATGCATGCCCAGTGTGGAACACATCTCACCACACTAAAACAGTGGATGTGGCTCTTAATGAGGCATGCTGCATTATCACAGGGTGTCTGTGCCCTACGCCACTGGAGAAATTACACTGCTTAGCCGGTATTGCACCACCTGATATCTGCCGGGAAGTAGCAGCCAATAGTGAAAGGACCAAGGCAGAGACATCTCCAGCTCATCCCCTGTTTGGGTATCAGCCAGCACGTCAATGACTTAAATCTAGACATAGTTTTCTAAGATCTACAGAGACACTCGCTGGAACACCTCAGCAAGCGAGAGTCCAAAAGTGGCAGGCTCAAACCCAGAACCTCAACCAATGGCTGATACCAAATGAGAGACTCCCCCCTGGGCACACAGAGGACTGGGCGACTTGGAAGGCGCTGAACAGACTGCGCTCTGGCACCACGAGATGCAGAGCCAACCTTCAGAAATGGGGCTACAAAGTGGAATCCACAACATGCGAGTGTGGAGAAGAGCAAACCACTGACCACCTGCTGCAATGCAACCTGAGCCCTGCCACATGCACAATGGAGGACCTTCTTGCAGCAACACCAGAGGCACTCCAAGTGGCCAAATACTGGTCAAAGGACATTTAATCAACTACCAAACTCACAAATTTTGTATTATGTCTGTTTGTTTGCTTTGTTCTGTTAGAAATGTAATATAATTGACTGGCTGCCCTGACATGAAATAAAAAAAAAACTGCCTAAGGACTCCAAGCTGGAATATCTCTACCTTGTTGACACACCCTCAATGGACATTGCCCTAGTATCACCCGTAAAAGAGATCTAATAAAACAACCCGGAAACCACACAATGCTCCAATTGGAAAGGCGTTTGGTAAATCCTAGAAAACTGAAGCCTTTGTGTGTTCTGAATTGGCATTGGTTCAATAAGATTTTTTTTATTCCTTCTCGCACAGTCTTTCAGTTACACAGTTGTCACATTTTGGAGACATATGTCCTTTCTAGAAAAATGTCAGAACCAAATGCTTATAAACCCGACTCGCTTCCGTCTGTTCCATAGCTGCAGCGGGCATTAAGATTCATGCTCATTTCATCAAGGCCATTTAGCCTGCTGATATTAATTTATAACTGAACCCCGTGTACCATTTTGCATTTTGCCTTCCAGCTCTCCATCTTCCTCATATGCATTTACAATAAACTTTTCACTATAAAGGGCACATTATGCACCTGACACTGCTGAATTAGACAGAATATCCTTCTATAACTGTCTTGTAGTTCCTTTTTGCAAAATGTGGCATGGTGTTGGTTGCATTCACCATATTCCGTTAGTAAGCTTTCTCAGTTTCAATGCCTCCACATAGTTTGCGCAAGAAGAAAATGAGAATTAAGATCTAAGAAGTTGGATTTATTTGTTATTTCGTATTTTGTTTGATGTATTTTGTTATTGTGTATTTATTGTGTTGTATGATTTTGGGCCTGGCCTCATGTTAGCTGCCCCGAGTCCCCTCTGGGGAGATGGTGGCGGAGTATAAATAAAGGTGATAATGATGATTATTATTTGGCAGTGAGATTGGTCTTTAATTTACAATGCTTTGGGAGATTGAGATCTTATCTGCCTCTGCTGATGGTCAACCTCCTCTTCCTCTTCCTCTCCTTCTTTCTCTCTCTCTTTCCTTCCCTCTTTTTCTTTCCCTTCTTCTTTCTTCCTTCTCTGTTTCTTTTCTCGCTTCCTTTGCTCTTTGAATCATAGAATCATAGAATCAAAGAGTTGGAAGAGACCTCATGGGCCATCCAGTCCAACCCCCTGCCAAGAAGCAGGAATATTGCATTCAAATCACCCCTGACAGATGGCCATCCAGCCTCTGTTTAAAAGCTTCCAAAGAAGGAGCCTCCACCACACTCCGGGGCAGAGAGTTCCACTGCTGAACGGCTCTCACAGTCAGGAATTTCTTCCTCATGTTCAGATGAAATCTCCTCTCTTGTAGTTTGAAGCCATTGTTCCACGTCCTAGTCTCCGGGGAAGCAGAAAACAAGCTTGCTCCCTCCTCCCTGTGGCTTCCTCTCACATATTTATACATGGCTATCATATCCCCTCTCAGCCTTCTCTTCTTCAGGCTAAACATGCCCAGCTCCTTAAGCCGCTCCTCATAGGGCTTGTTCTCCAGACCCTCTTTGGTACCATCCTTCCTTGTCTCTTTCCTTCCTTTCTTCCCTCCCTCTTTCTCTCTTTCGTTCCTTCTCTCCTTCCTTCCCTCTTACATTTTTATTATTTCTTTCTCTCCCTCCTTCCTTCTCTGCCTTTCTTTCTTTCCTTCTCTCCTTCCCTCCTTCTTTCCCTCTTTCTCTTCATCCTTCCTTCTCTACCCTTCTTTCTTTCCTTACACTTAAGAGTGCAAATCCATTTTTATATTTTCTTTAAATTCTATGCCACTTTGTGCTATATGTAAGCCACCTCAAGTCCCTTTGAGGAAATGGAGACGGGGTACAGTAAAGTTATTATTATTATTATTATTATTATTATTATTATTATTATTATTATCTGAAACACAACAAGATGAGTCCACAGCAGACAAGATCCCTCTGCTGGCTGTTGCATTGGATCACATGTCGGACACTTCCCAAGTGTCTAGGACTGTGTGATGTATCAGTGAATAATGCATACAGATCCCAGTAGGGTGGCCTTTTGCAGCTGGCAGATGGTAATTTTGTCAGCGCCAATTGTAGTTCACCTACATCCAGAGATCACTGTGGACTCAAACAATGATGGATCTGGACCAAACTCTACACGAATAGTCAATATGCCCTAATGTGGAGTTTGGGGAAAATAGAATCTTGACATTTGGGAGTTGTAGTTGCTGGGATTTATAGTTCACCTACAATCACAGAGCATTCTGAACCCCAGCAACGATAGAATTGGGCCAAACCTCCCACACAGAACCCCCAAGTGGGCCACAGCAACGCATGGCAGGGGACGGCTAGTCTATATAAATAAAAATGTAATGTTTGTTTGTGGGATTAACATAACTCAAAAACCACTGGACTAATTGACACCAAATTTGGACACAACACACCTATCAGGCCCACAAGTGACCATCACACATAAAAACACTGAAAAACACAGTGAAAGGGACTTAAAAAGCCACAAAAGCAAAAAGATGCTACAGCGCATGCGCAAAAAACGACTCCCCCGGCGAAAAAGAGTGTGTAGCATATCCACACTCTCCTCTGGACTACAACTCCCAGCATCCCCTAGACCAGGCCCTTTAGGAGAGGATGAGGATCCAAATGCACTCCTTTGAAGATGCAAGCTTTCTTCTCCTTGGATCTCTTTGAGAGCATCCCAATTCCTGTATATTTCCAATTTCCTATTCCTGGACTGCAACTCCCAGCGATCCTGCAGATAGATAGATTAGATGGAGATCGGTAGGTAGGTAGCTCAATCAGGAGGACTACTGGGAGTTGCAGTCCAAGAATAGGTAGAGAAGGAGAAAGGAGAAGGGAAAGAAATGAGCGGGAAGGAAGGGAAGAAGAAGAGAAGGAAGGAAAGAAAAAAGGGAAGGAAGGAAATAGAGAGGGAAGGAACAAGATAAAGAAAGAAGGAGAGAAAGAGGAAGGTTGGCCACAGCAGCGCGTGGAGGGTACAGCTAATACTTAATAAATAATAAATTAGGATTAGGAAGTGGAGGGTACAATATTCATGGTACTCTCCATATGACATTTTCTTAATTATTGGCTACTGAGAAAAAGAGGAGAGTGAAATGTTGCCTCCGAGAAGCACCTGAGTAGAAATGTTTAAACAGTAAAATGCACATTGGCCCATTTTCATGTTAATACACCACTTGATTTAATCATTGTGGGCTAATGATCTGCAAAATTTCATTTCCAAAGGAAACCATTTCCCAGCTGCTGAGATGTTAAGGTAACTAAAATTAAGAGACACCATTTCCCCAAGTTAAGAATGCCTGAATGGACAGGGTTTCGGGATGCCCTAGTCACATCTCATAGATGGGTTTTATGTTGCATTCTCAAGGCTCTGGAATATGTGGCTTTTAATGCCAGGACATGAGAGAAGCCTCCCACAGGATGCTAACACATCTGGGTGCCTCCTGGGTAATGTCCTCGCAGATAGCTAATTCTCTTACACCAGAAGTGACTTAAAGTTTGTGGGTTGTTGCAGGTTTTTTGGGCTATATGGCCATGTTCTAGAAGCCTTATCTCCTGATGTTTCACCTGCATCTATGGCAGGCATCCTCGGAGGTTGTGAGGTCTTACAGTTTATGCCATCGCGCCTGGAGGCTATAACTTTTAGTGAAAGAGACATAGATGTGACATCTTTCCCCCAGAGGATTGCTTCTTGCCTTCGTTTAAAGAACTGGAACTCCCAAGGACCAAAACACTGTAGATAACTCAAAATAGGTTTTCTTGTTCACAAAGAGTTATCCCTTTGAGGCAATAAGCTGGAAGTTTCAAAGGGGTAAAGGAAAATGTACATTACACTCTCTGGTTGTCTTGGGTCCAAGGAGATTTCACAGCTGAGAAGCTTTTCCTGTTCCCTCTTTTCTCAATGGCTGTGAAGGTCGGAACAAACACAACCCCCAGTCCAATGGCCTATGTTGAAGGCACAGAGTCTTCCTTTTGATGCCAAAGGACTGGTTTGAAGGCGCTTGGGTCTCCTCAACATTGTCCAGGGCGATCTGGGCATGAAGTATGAGTCCCAAGGGTAAAAACCTTAAAATTGGTGATGAAAGGCAACTTAATTAAGGGCTTTAGAGCCAAGTCTCTTTCTCGTGTCTATCTGATAGAATGTTTGATGGTAGAATGGTAAAGGAAAAGCTCTGCCCTCCTCCAGGAAGAGGTGGAGCCAAGCAATTAGGCTGAGGAAGCAGTATAACTGGTGCAAACAACATTGATTGACAGCTATAAATAACCAATCAATCCAACTATACATTTACAAAGTAAGCAAGTATGGGCATGTTATACAGTCACTACGCGCCATCACACAGTTTCTCAAGTTGCTCCTGACATGGAAAAATGGAAAAAAAGCAGGCCTCCAAGAAACAATAAGGAAGTGTTTCTCAACTCTCCTCATGGTGCGACCCCTTAATACAGTTCCTCATGTTATGGTGACCCCCAACCATAACATTATTTTCGTTGCTACTTCAGAACTGTCATTTTGCTCCTGTTATGAATCGTAATGTAAATATCCGATAAGCAGGATGTATTTTCATTCACTAGACCACATTTGGCACACATACCCAATATGCCTAAATTTGAATACTAGTGGGGTTGGGGGGGGGGGTGATATTGATTTTGGAGTTGTAGATGCTAGGATTTATAGTTCACCTACAATGAAAGAGCATTCTGAACTCCACCAATGATAGAATTGAAGCAAACTTGGCACACAGAACTCCCTTGACCAACAGAAAATACTGGAAGAGTTTGGAGGGCTTTGAACTTGAGTTTTAGAGTTGTAGTTCACCTACATCCAGAGAGCACTGTGGACTCAAGCAATGATGGATCTGGACCAAACTTGGCGCAAATACTCAATATGCCCAAATGTGAACACTGGTGGAGTTTGGGGAAAATAGACCTTGACATTTGGGAATTGTAGTTGCTGGGATTTATAGTTCACCTACAATCAAAGAGCATTCTGAACCACACCAACGATAAAATTGGGCCAAACTTCCGACACAGAACCCCCCCATGATCAATAGAAAATACTGTGTTTTCTTAAGGTTTTTGGTGACCCCCCTGACACCCTCTCGCGAGCCCCCCAGGGGTCCCGATCCCCAGGTTAAGAAACGCTGCAATAAGCTATAAACAAGCCATTTAAATTGTGTGATGTTAAAATAATTATTGGACCTTGTTCTTACGGATCACAATCAAGAGAATTCCAGAAATATGATCTTCATTCACGTACATTCATGTTTGTTTATTTCAGACATTTGTATCCCGTTCTATCTCAACCTCAGCAGAGGGACTCAGGGTGGCTAACAACCGACACACCATAGTGCCCACAACCAAAAACATAAATATACAATTTAAATAAAAACAATATAAAACAGTATAAAAACATTCAAACAATCGAACAGTTGCTGATTTAAGTCATTGTCCTAAAAGCAGCCCATCAAGTCCATTAAAGCCATCGCTTTGCCAGCAGGTCAGCCTAGTCTGCAAAGGCCTGATCCCATAGCCAGGATTTCACTTGTTTCCGAAAGGTCAGGAGGGATGGAGCTGATCTAATTTTACTTGGGAGGGAGTTCCACAGTCGAGGGGCTACCACAGAAAAGGCCCTGTCCCTTGTCCCCAACAAATGCGATAGTGATAACGGGGAGACAACGAGAAGAGCCTCCCCGGATGATCTTAGGGTCCTAGGTGGATCGTAGCAGGAGATACGTTCAGACAAGTAAACTGCGCCAGAACCGTTCAGGGCTTTATAGGCCAAAGCCAGCATTTGAATTGCGCTCGGAAGCTAATAGGCAGCCAGTGAAGCTGACGTAACAAGGGCATTGTGCACTCCCCTGTACCCTGCTCCAGGCAAGCAACCTGTCTGCCAAGCGTTGGACTAGTTGGAGCTTCTGGGCAGTCTTCAGAGGCAACCCCATGTAGAGTGCGTTGTAGTAGTCAATTCAGGATATAACCAGAGCGTGGACCACCATGGTTCTTCACGTTAGCACAGTGGTACCCAACCTTTTAGCACATTAGCACAGTGGTACCACACCCCAGAGTTGGACACAACTGGACTTAATGTCAGGGGAAAACCTTTACCTATACCTGATCTACAGCTGCTCCAGGGCATATTTACACTGCCCAGTAGATAAGCCCCTTGTTTGCCCAAAGATGCCATGAGATCTAGCAAAGCCATGAGGGATCCTAATTCAAACAGACTAGGAACCACTTTGACCAGGGACCACTCTCCTGTCACATGCACAATGGAGGACCTTCTCATAGAGACACCACACGTCATCCTTACATATATAACAACTGCGGCGAGGATCACGTTTGCGAAACAATGGAAAGAGGAGCATGCGCCCACACTAGAACAGTGGATAGACAAGCTTATAGACATTAAGGACATGGATAAGTAGACATTTTACCTGAGAAAGAGCTCAGGGAAACCAATGAAACAAACAGATTGGAAAGTGGTGGAGGAATACGAGGAAAAGAGAATAGAAGAAAGAACTGCTTAATAAAATATGAAAGGGAGAATAGATATGAAAAATAAAGATTTTACTGTATACAAAAGGGTCACTTGGTAAGGAGAACCCAAACCTCCGATAATGAGAGGAAAAGAGGGTTCATTCAGGTAACAGATAAAATAACCGATAGGACACAAATAGGAAGCCAATTTTAATAGTGTATTGAGTCAGATTTGTAGTGTGTACTTGTAGTAAGACTTGTGTGTGTAAATTTGTACTCTTGTCTGTATGTATCTTTGTCTGTATGTGTTCCCTTTTTAAATTACCTGGAAAAATTAAGAAAGATTATATTTTTAAAAAAGAGTTTGGGAGTTGTAGTTCACCTACATCCAGAGAGCACTGTGGACTCAAACAATGATGGATCTGGACCAAACTTGACACAAAAATTCCATATGCCTAAATATGAACACATATGGAGTTTGGGGGAAATAGACCTTGACATTTGGGATTTGTAGTTACTGGGATTTATAGTACAGTACAATTAAAGAGCATTCTGAAACCCACAAACGACAGAAATGGGGCAAACTTCCCACACAGAACCCCCATGACCAACAGAAAATACTTAAGGCCATCCAGTCCAACTCTCTTCACCAGGGCAAGAAAATGTAATCAGAGCCCTCCTGACAAAGAGCCGTCCAGTCATAAATATAGATCAGTGGTTCTCAACCTGGGGTCCCCAGATGTTTTTGGCCTACAACTCCCAGAAATCCCAGCCAGTTTACCAGCTGTTAGCATTTCTGGGAGTTGAAGGCCAAAAACATCTGGGGACCCCAGGTTGAGAACCACTGATATAGATAGATATGATTCTCTCTCACACACACAGATATAGTATCATAGATTTGAAAGAGACCCTTAAAGAAGGACTATGATATGTTGCATATTCCAGAGTAGGCAAACCATAAACTCTCCACATCAACACTGACAAAGAAACAACAAGAAATACTGTTTACTCACAAGCAGAAAGGAATTACATATATTAGAAACCAACACTTTCTCATTACTTTATTTTCCAGATCACCAGATTGGGCCACAGCGACGCTTGGCAGGGGACAGCTAGTGGTACAATAAATCCTATCTTGATCAAACATTTATTCCCTAATAGGACTTAGATTAAAAGTATGAAGGGGGAAAAATACTCTTAGGACATCTCTGGAAAGAACAACCACAATCACAATAATCTGAAACTCTGAGCACATCACATCCCAGCACAACCACAAGTCTCCCATTATATGGTACAGGGAGTGAAAAAACATGTTACGTTAGAAAAGATGATTAAAGTTGCATCCAGGTCCTCCACTGATGGAAAATACCTCACATTAAAGCTTAAACTACACTTTAATATTAGTCACTGGGCTGAGAAGCAGTAGTCATGTTTTATTAAATCACGTCTTCATGCAACAGTGAATGGGGAAGAAGAAAAAGAGAGTACAACAAGAAGAAAACACATACACATAAAAACAAACTAGGGCAGGTGTTAAATGACCCTCTGAGAAGATGTACATGGCTTGCTCATCTAAATACCCCCATCTTTAATGTAATCTAGTTTTCAGAGTGTATGTTAAGACACTAAATATATCACACAATGCAGTCCTGTCTGGCATAACTCACAGTTATTCTTCTGGGCTGTCAGATGTTCTCAGAAGGTCAGGACCCAAATGAAGTGACAAAACTCTGTATGCAAGGAAGTTTGATTGGCACATGTCTTCCCACTGCCGAGCACTAACCTTCGCGGCTTGTGCCTCTTGCAGTATCATACCCGAGTGGCTAGGCAAGGTCAGCTGTCAGTTTCTAACAGAGATGTTACTGAGACTTAATTCTGGGCTCGGACTCCAGTGTCATGGGAGGAAGGGGCATAGAAAGTCTCGCTTCAAATTGGAGACGAACCCAGAAAGGTTTGAATTAGGATCCCTCATGGCTTTGCTAGATCTCATGGCATCTTTGGGCAAACAAGGGGTTACACTCCCACTGAAGACGCAGGTTCGCAGCTTGAGAGTGATCCTGGACTCATCGCTGAGCCTGGAATCCCAGGTCTCGGCGGTGGCTGGGAGAGCTTTTGCACAATTAAAACTTGTGCGCCAGCTGTGCCCGTACCTTGGGAAGTCGGATCTGGCCACCGTGGTCCACGCTCTTGTTACTGCAACCCGCTCTATGTGGGGTTGCCTTTGAAGACTGTTCGGAAACTCCAACTAGTCCAGCGGGAGGCAGCCAGATTGCTCACCGGAGCGTCATACAGGGAGCATACCACCCCCCTGTTGTGTCAGCTCCACTGGCTGCCGATCCAGTTCCGAGCACAATTCAAAGTGCTGGTTTTGACCTACAAAACCCTATACGGCTCCGGCCCAGTGTATCTGTCCGAACGGATCTCCCTTTACGTCCCACCCCGGAGTCTAAGATCTTCTGGGGAGGCTCTGCTCTCGACCCCGCCTCTATCACAAGTGAGGTTGGCGGGGACGAGGAGCTGGGCCTTCTCGGTGGTGGCCCCCCACCTGTGGAATTCGCTCCCCAGGGAAATTAGATCAGCGACATCACTCCTTTCCTTCAGGAAAAAACTGAAAACATGGATTTGGGACCACGCATTCGGACAATCGTGCAGAGAAAGAAAGGACTTTGAGAATGGCCAGGAAATGACCAATGGAATGGAATTATGGCACTCTGAAAGACGAACGCTGAGCATAGTTTTTATATGATGTGATGTATATTGATTGTTATGATTGTTTTAACTGTGATAATTGTTTTAACTATGGTTTTGTACACTATGTATAATTTTTGTATAGGCATCGAATTGTGCCTTTTGTAACCCGCCCTGAGTCCCCCCTCAGGGGTTGAGAAGGGCGGGGTAAAAGGAAATAAATAAATAAGGGGCTTATCTACTGGGCAGTGTAAATATGCCCTGGAGCAACTGTAGATCAGGTATAGGTAAAGGTTTTCCCCTGACATTAAGTCCAGTTGTGTCCAACTCTGGGGTGTGGTGTTCATTTCCATTTCTTAGCCGAAGAGCCGCCGTTGTCCGTACACACCTCTAAGGTCATGTGGACTGCATGACTGCTGAAGCCCCCCAAGCCCCCCCCCCCCCCCCCCAGCTACATGCCTGGATCTGGACCAAACTTGGCATGAATACTCAATATGCCCAAATGTGAACACAGATGGAATTTGGCGGAACTAGACCTTGACATTTAGGAGTTGTAGTGCTGGAATTTCTAGTTCACT
Source organism: Anolis sagrei (assembly GCF_037176765.1). Lineage (NCBI taxonomy): Eukaryota > Metazoa > Chordata > Lepidosauria > Squamata > Anolidae > Anolis > Anolis sagrei. Next base: position 13,544,552 of record NC_090028.1, on the reverse strand, counting down.
TACAATCAAAGAGCATTCTAAACCCCCCCCCCCCCCCAATGATACGATTGGGCCAAACTTCCCACACAGAACCCCCATGACCAACAGAAAATACTGTGTTTTCTGATGGTCGTTGGAAACCCCTCTGACACCCCCCTCGCGACCCCTCAAGGGGTCCTGACACTCAGGTTGAGAAACGCTGCTCTAGTGCCTCAGCAAACTACAACATGCAGAGTTCCATTGAATCCAGGTCCGAATGCAATTATCATGTAGTATGAAAGGGTTAGGTTAGAATTAGGTCTCATTTTTTCTAAGATTTGTAGCATAACACAGTGACGGATTTACCAGTCAGGAAACTCTGAAAGCTTCCGTGTTTCTGTGTTTGTATTGACGTGACTGTCACAGCGTATGTGTTCCCACCAAGTCTCTCTTTTTGTATTTGTCTTGAAATACATTGGTTTAAAAAAATGATTTTCTGTATCTTATGTGTAAATAGATATATTAAAATAAGCTATGGGATGTATAGTGCAGTATAACAATGATAAATGATGTTGTGTGCAATTTTTCTACTATTAACATAAAGTAATATAAACTGAAGGACACTAGTCTATTGAGAGAGTTAGTAGCTAATGTTCCATATCAGATGTGGACAATGTCAGGACTGAATACAGATTAGGCAGTGTCCTTTTCTCCCCAGGGGAATTAAACTTTGAGACACCACTGGCTGCCGATGGTTTTACGGCATTTTGTTGGTGCCTCTGGTGCCTTTCTTGGTCTATTAATTCAGGAGCTGTAAATGACAATGTGAGTAAAAAGCTTTTCCAGTGGGATGCATTTCATTTATGCATTCCTGTAACCACGGTACCTGTTCAATCCATTTTTGTCACAATAACTGTATAAAAATCGTATGGATTAACTACAGTTCTTCTTGGATCTCGGCAATTTTTCTCCCTTCTGTTCCCTTTATTAGAAGGCAGTAACACTATAATTTCCCACAAATGGGAATATGGATCTATTCAACTCTTTAAAAATATAACAAGGGGAGGGGGGGTACTAAGAAGAAGGGGGAAACGTTAACATATGTCATTCAACATCAGTCAAAAACAAAACAAAAGAGCATTGATAACACTGTTCAACAGAGAAAAAGTTGCGGGCCTGAAAATAGTTGTTCTTTTATGATTTTGGGGTGCTGAAAACGAAAATGACATTTAAAATGTATATTGGCTCTAGTTTTTATGATATAAGCAATCACGTGATCACGTATGGTTGAAAAAATGCACGTTGCGACTTACACTATGGAAGATTCTAGAATATTCTAGAAAGTTTGTTGATGCAGTATTAGTGCCATGTGCAAAAGCCAGAAAGCCTTATATAAGGCCAGACTTTTGAACGGTGAGGGTCAGTCAGTTGAAGACGGAGACAGTATCGTTAAACATCGTTTTACATTGTTCTTTTTACTGTAGTTATGCCTCGCACGTGTGTAAATAAAGCACTATGGAAAAAAAGAGATCAAGGCCAATGGACTCCGTCAATGCTGTCAGACTGTTGCTGGAGCATTGTAAGAGACAATCCTTTCCTTGAATACAAAAGAAAAGTCAAGAGAAGCAAACAGGATATAAAGCAATAGACAGAAGGGACAGATGTAAAATGAGATAGCCAAGCTTGTTTCAAAAATAAAAGTGAAATAGAGGTAATTAGGTAGCAATAGGTTCAAGAGTGGCAGGTGGGGTTGCCAGGCCTATGGCAGGTACTCCTTGGCTCCCCCCCCCCCCCCGGAGCCATGTGACACAAACTTAAAGTTAGCATGGGGCTGGAAGCCTGCAGAGCCATAGCCAGGAATCCGGTGGATGCTGCAGGGAGAGAGAGAGAGAAAGAGAGGAGAGTCCATCTCCCTTCCTGCTGCTCCTCCACCCCACCCCCTCTCACTCTGCCTCTTTTGCTGCTGCTGGTCCTGCCTGGCTGCTTCCTCCGATATGTTCGAGCATGGAGAATCCAAAAAAGAATGGCATTGCTGCAGAGTGAAGGCACAAAGTAAATCCTAAAGTGTTGTTTACCTCTTTTTGTTTGTTCTTTCTTTCCCCTCATCTCCTAATGTGTCGTCCCCCCATCACTCCTTTCCTTCAGTTGCAAGTTTCCCCTTGGAAGAGGAGGAGGAAGTCTGGGGCAGCACTTCTTGGGGGGGGGGGACTCACCCTTCTCCACACCCCGTAGTTTGAGGACCCCGATGTAAAGGATAGTGGCAGGGAAGCAGGCCTGCGGGGATGAGGGCTTTTCCTCCAGCTCCTGAATGGAGGGCCTCCATGGAAGCCTGCTGGGCATGTGCACTCACCGCTGGCTGTGAACATGCACTCTGTCTTTCTAAGGGGGGTGGGAGGGGGAAGTGTTCTGGGGTTTTTTTTGTGAGTGAAGGACATAGATTGCTTTGTCAGGTGTCTTGTGTCCAAATTTGGGGCCAATTCCCCCAGTGGTTTTTGAGTTCTGTGAATATCACAAAGGAACATTACATTGGGTTGTTGTAGGTTTTTCCGGGCTATATGGCCATGTTCTGGAGGCAATTTTTCTCCTGACGTTTCGCCTGCATCTATGGCAAGCATCCTCAGAGGTAGTGAGGTCTGTTGGAAGTAGGAAAAATGGGTTTATATATCTGTGGAATGACCAGGGTAATGTTTCAGCTGATCACCTTGATTTGCATTCAATGGCCTGGAAGCGCCTGGGGGGAATCTCTTGTTGAGAGTGAATTGATGTGCCTGATTGTTTACTCTCTGTTGTTTTGCTGTTGTAATTTTAGAGTTTTTTAATACTGGTAGCCAGATTTTGTTCATCTTCATGGTTTCCTCCTTTCTGTTGAAATTGTCCACATGCTTGTGGATTTCAATGGCTTCTCTGTGTAGTCTGACATGGTGGTTGTGAGAGTGGTTTAGCACTTCTGTGTTCTCAAATAATATGCTGTGTCCACGTTGGTTCATCAGGTGCTCTGCTATGGCTTTCATGTTCCTTGATGCATGTCTGGGCACTGCGTTTGGTGGTCCCTATGTAAGACTTGTCCACAGCTGCGTGGTACACGGTAGACTCCACAGATATATAAACCCATTTTTCCTACTTCCAACAGACCTCACTACCTCTGAGGATGCTTGCCATAGATGCAGGCGAAACGTCAAGAGAAAAATTGCCTCCAGAACATGGCCATATAGCCCGGAAAAACCTACAACAACCCAATGATCCCGGCCATGAAAGCCTTCGACAATACCTTGAACATTACATTTTTATTTATATAGATTGTTTTATTATATTGGTACAAACTGTAAACTGTCCCGAGTCACCTGCAGGCTGAGAGGGACGGTATATTTATTATTTATTTATTTATTTATTTGCTTTACTTCTATACCGCCTTTCTCAGCCGAAATGGCTCAAGGCGGTTTACATAGTAAAGGTCAACACAACAACAAGAAGGCAGTTAAAACACATTATACAAAACATCAAGTCAAAAACAATCATAATCCTAGATATATGCCTCAGCAAACAAATCAGAATCCGTAATCATAATCCTTTATACCAATTCCTGTGATCAATTGTACCGTATTACTGTATTTCATTGCATTATTTAGCCAAACGCTTGTTCGTAAAGCCAAGTCTTGACTTTCCTCCGGAATGCCAGCAGTGAAGGGGCCTGTCTGATGTCCACAGGTAGGGCGTTCCATAGCCGAGGGGCCACCACCGATTAGGCCCTGCCTCTCGTCCCCGCCAACCGCACCTGCGATGCGGGCGGGACCGAGAGCAGGGCCTCCCCAGACGATCTTAGTGTCCTGGTCGGTTCATAGGAGGAGATGCGTTCGGAGAGGTAAGCAGGGCCAGAACCGTTTAGGGCTTTATAGGCTAAAGCCAGCACCTTGAATTGTGCCCGGTAGCAAATTGGCAGCCAGTGGAGCTGGCGCAACAGAGGAGTGGTGTGCTCCCTGAGTGCCGCTCCTGTTAGCAACCTGGCTGCCGAACGTTGGACCATTTGAAGCTTCCGAGCAGTCTTCAAGGGCAACCCCACGTAGAGAGCGTTGCAGTAGTCTAAGCGGGATGTAACCAGAGCATGGACTACCGTGGCCAAGTCAGACTTCCCAAGGTACGGTCGCAGCTGGCGCACGAGTTTTAACTGTGCGAATGCTCCCCTGGTCACCGCCGAAACCTGCAGTAAATGCAGTAAGTAAATAAAGAAATACTGTACTTCCATTTGGTGTTGAGACAGATCACAGACAGAATGGACTCCTTCCCTTGCCTTGAGTTCCCAACTCTGGAAAAGCTTTCAAGGTGTGCCAGGACTGGTTCCTGTATTTATCTGTTGTGTCAAGGTATTTAAAGAAGTAAAACATCCTTTTGGTGGAGGTGCTTCGCATTTTTTGAAACAACAATAACCACAACATTACCAGGTCTTTGGCCCTCTCCGTCCTATTTTCCGTGGAACCCTTTGTACCCTCAATAATAAATTCCGAGGGCTGACAGTGTCTAAGTCTGCTGCTCCTTTGCCCTCAATTTCAGCGAGATGGGCCATTGAAAACTCATTACAAGCTGTTTAGACTCTGACTTTGACTTTTGCTCAGCAGTGAACAAAATTAACAGCTCCTGGAGGTGGTGGTGGGGGGTGAGGAAAGGGGGGGAGAAAGGAAGGCACAGAGCCAAAAAGAGGGGTTAAAGGGGGGGGGGGAGGGGGAGGAGAAAGACAGTTGCTTTAGTAGTGCATACAAGTCCAAGTCTCAAAGTACATGTGTCCAAAACATGCCTTTAATTAGGGAGCTCTTATTGATGATGTTTCTCCTTCCTCGTCTTCCTTCTCTTGCAAAAATCCCAAGCCTCATATTTGCTTACATGTCAGGCAAAAGCCTTTCAGTAGGCAGAATTGCTTCATAAATTTAACTATCCCTTTTCAAATTCAGGTGTTTCCCCCTACCCACCTTTTCATTTAGTGCTTGATAGTTTTTTATGTGATAATTTTAAAGTACTGTTTATAGCAAAAGTTACCTTGATAATGACAGAAGAAACGAAGTTACTTGGAAACTATGCTCCTGTACTTGCTCCTTGTTGTTGTTGTTCATTCGTTCAGTCGTCTCCGACTATTCGTGACCTCATGGACCAGCCCACGCCAGAGCTCCCTGTCAGCCGTCACCACACCCAGCTCCTTCAAGGTCAGTCCAGTCACTTCAAGGATGCCATCCATCCATCTTGCCCTTAGTTGGCCCCTCTTCCTTTTACCTTCCGCTTTCCCCAGCATCATTGTCTTCTCTAGGCTTTCCTGTCTCCTCATGATGTGGCCAAAGTACTTCAACTTTGTCTCTAGTATCCTTCCCTCCAGTGAGCAGCCAGGCTTTATTTCCTGGAGGATGGACTGGTTGGATCTTCTCGCAGTCCAAGGCACTCTCAGAACTTTCCACCAACACCACAGCTCAAAAGCATCTATCTACCTTCGCTCAGCCTTCCCTAAGGTCCAGCTTTCACATCCGTAGGTGACTACAGGGAATACCATGGCTTTGACTAGGCGGATCTTTGTTGCCAGTGTGATGTCTCTACTCTTTACTATTTTATCGAGATTGGACATTGCTCTCCTCCCAAGAAGTAAGCGTCTTCTGATTTCCTGGCCACAGTCTGCATCTGCAGTAATCTTTGCACCTAGAAATACAAAGTCTGTCACGGCCTCCACAATTTCTCCCTCTATTTTCCAGTTGTCAATCATTCTTGTTGCCATAATCTTGGTTTTTTTGATGTTTAGCTGCAACCCAGTTTTTACGCTTTCTTCTTTCACCTTGATTAGAAGGCTCCTCAGCTCCCCCTCGCTTTCGGCCATCAGAGTGGTGTCATCTGCATATCTGAGGTTGTTAATGTTTCTATCTATGTAATCTATATAAATAAAAATGTAATGTTAGTTTGTGGGATTAACGTAACTCAAAAACCACTGGATGAATTGACACCAAATTTGGACACAAGACACCCATCAGGTCAACGAGTGACCATCTATATAAATATAAATGTAATGTTCATTTGTTGGATTAGCAAAACTCAAAAACCACTGGAGAAATTGACATCAAATTTGGACACAATACACCTAACAACCCAATGTATGTCCTTCACTCAAAAAAAAATGTTTGTGGAATTAACATAACTCAAAAACAACTGGGCAAATTGACATCAAATTTGGTCACAAGACACCTATTAACTAGGGCTGGGTAACCACGGAAAAAATTGTTTCTAAACTCGATTCGTTTCCAGGGGGCGCTAGCGTTTCCAAATTCTAAATACTTACGAAATTTTGAGATTTCAAAATTTTGTTATTTACGAAATTTCGTTAATTTTGAATCGATTCATTAATGGCGGACGCAATTGAGCAATATGTTAAAAAACCCTCCAAATGGGACAGGGGGACTTCTGAAGCTTCCCTCTCCCTCTGTTGTTGACTGTTGGTGTGATAATTTATTTTTTATCACTGATAAAACAAACAACAACTATAAAACTTGCACCAGACATACTGAAATAATTACGAAACAATTACGAAACAAATTTGAAACAATTTTGAACCAATTACGAAACAATTACAAAACAATACGAAATAAATTGGAAAAATTGTTTCAATTTTTAATTACTCCTCACACTATTCCTGCATGGCTCAATATCGGATCGTAAGCTAATTTAAATACGAATTAATAATGAATTACGAAATTAACGAACGAAACCGCCCAGCCCTACTATTAACCCAAGGAGTGACCATCACTCAAAAAAAAATTGATTTTGTCATTTGGGAGTTGTAGTTGCTGGGACTTATAGTTCACCTACAATCAAATAGCATTCTGAACCCCACCAATGATGGCATTGAACCAAACATGGCACAAAGGACTCCCATGACCAACAGAAAACACTGGAAGGGTTTGGTGGGCATTGACCTTGAGTTTAGGAGTTGTAGTTCACCTACATCCAGATTGCACTGTGGACTCAAACAATGATGGATCTGGACCAAACTTGGCGCAAATATTCCATCTGCCCAAATATGAACACAGATGGAGTTTGGGGAAAATAGACCTTGACATTTGGGAGTTGTAGTTACTGGGATTTATAGTTAACCTACAATCAAAGAGCATTATGAACCCCAAGAACAAGAGAATTGGGGCAAAGTTTCCACACATAACCCACATGACCAACACAAAATACTGGAGGGATTTGGGATGATGCCTTAAGGCCATCCAGTCCAACTCCCTTCACCAGGGCAAGAAAACGTAATCAAAGTCCTCCTGACAAAGAGCCATCCAGCCATAGATATAGATAGACAGATATGATTCACACACAGAGAGAGATAGTATCATAGATTTGAAAGGGACCCCTGAAGAAGGACAATTATATGTTGCATGTTCCAGAGTAGGCAAACCCGACAATTTCCACGTCAACACTGACAAAGAAACAACAAGAAATACTGTTTACCCACAAGCAGAAAGAAATTACATATATTAGAAACCAACACTTTCTAATTACTTTTTTTTCCAGATCACCAGACTGGGCCACAGCAATGCGTGGCAGGGAACAGCTAGTCTATATAAATAAAAATACAATGTTAGTTTGTGGGATTAACATAACTCAAAAACCACTGGATGAATTGACACCAAATTTGGACACAAGACACCCATCAGGTCAACAAGTGGCCATCACTCATAAAAACACTGAAAAAAACAGCAGAAGGGATTTAAAAAGCAAAAAAAAGATGCCACAGCGCATGCGCAAAAACTACTCCCCCGGCAAACAAAACACATAATAGAATATCCACACTCTCTTTCGGACTACAGCCCCCAGCATCCCTTAGACCAGACCCTTTAGGAGAGAAGGATGATCCAAATGCACTGATTCCAAGATGCAAGCTTTCTTCTCCTTGGATTTCTTTGAGAGCATCCCAATATCTGCATATTTCCAATTTCCTAATCCTGGACTGCAACTCTCAGTAATCCTCCAGATAGATAGATTAGATAGAGACAAAGATAGGTAAGTAGATCAACCCGGCCCTCACTCAGGGTCTACCTAAGTCTGAAACAACTTGAACGCACACAACAACAACAACAACAACAACAACAACAATCCTATCTCATCAGCCAAAAGCAGGCCCACACTTCCCAATGAAATACTAATAAGTTTATATTTGTTAAAATTGTTCTTTATTTTAATTATTGTATTGTTCTAAAGTGTTTTTGCACTACAAATTTCCCGTAGTAGTCCCGTTTAGACTACTGCAACACTCTCTACGTGGGGTTGCCTTTGAAGACGGCTCGGAAGTTCCAACTAGTCCAACGCTCGGCAGCCATGATACTAACAGGAGCAGAGCACAGGTAGCATACAACTCCTCTGCTGCACCAGCTCCACCGACTGCCGATTTGCTACTGGGCTCAATTCAAAGTGCTGGCGTTGGCCTATAAAGCCCTAAACGGTTCTGGCCCAAGATACCTATCCGAACGTATCTCTGCCTATGAACCCACCAGGACTCTAAGATATTCTGGGGAGGCCCTGCTCTCGATCCCGCCTGCATCACAAGCACGGCTGGCGGGGACGAGGGACAGGGCCTTCTCTGTGGTGGCCCCTCGGCTGTGGAACGCCCTTCCCATGGACATTAGATCAGCCCCTTCGTTAATGGTGTTTCGAAGAAAACTAAAACTAACTTTTGCTCTTGTTGTGAACTGCGTTGAGTCGCCTACGGGCTGAGAAACTACGGTATACAAGCAAAGTAAATAAATAAATACAATAAATAAATACAAATAAGATACGTCCACTGTGCATAGGAATTCATTCTTTTCTTTTTTTTCAAATTATCCAACAGTTTGAGGGACTATGACCTGGACCTCTGTTTAAAAAGTTTGTGGACCCCTGATCTACAGAACAGGTTCTGTTCCAACATGTTTGTGTACGTTTAGTGTGGGTTTTCTTCTTCTTGAAACCTTCCATCCCCTGTGTGAGTTGATTTTTCCCATGATTGATCCTCTCAATGCTGGAAATAATTAGGACTCGTGAAACATTTGGAAGAGAGCACAACCCAAAAGAAGTCTCGAATCAATGTGCAGTTCAATTGGCGCATTAAAGTTTACATTAAAGTTTACAGCCAGTGTGACAGAAGTCATATAGACCTGAAAATAGGCAAGGAGGTAACTATATATTTAATGTACTGGGGGTGGGGAGGATTGTGTGGGAGGAGGGGGAAAATAAACTTTCTTTTTTTTAATGCTACGTTTGGTTTAAATAAGCTTGAGCTCTCAACCCAATTATACTGCCGGGCTGGTGGAAAGCCAGCGAGTGGACAAGCAGTTTCGTCAAGGTCGCGAGAGGCTTTGTCTGAAAACTGCTGGAATTATACCAACTGGAGAATCCCCATAATTAGTCAACTCTGCGGAAAAAAGACAGGGAAGCGGCAGGGAGGAGGAGGAAGGGAAGGGAGCAAGGAAAGCTTGAAAGCAGCGCCTGCCAAGCATACAGTTCATTGCCCCCATCTGTAGACAGCAGTGGCAACGATCAGTGGGTTCTTTCTTTCTTTCTTCGACTTCAGTGTCTTTCTTTGAGTCAGAAACTCTACAATGCTCAAATTTCTTTAAATGCTGAAACACGCGGGTCAGCTCCCCACAACATTTCTTGTATGTCTTCAAACACATTTGCCTTAGACCCCTTCAAATTCCCTAAAGCAGTGTTTCTCAACCTTCCTAATGCCGCGACCCTTTAATATAGTCCCTCATGTTGTGGTGACCCCCAACTAGGCTCGTAGCCAGGATTTTAATTCGGAGGGGGGGGGGGGCTGAGTCTGAATGAAAGAGGGTCTACCCTAGCAAACCTTTTGTATCGTTACCCCAATACCCCCATGCATATGGGTTATATTGAGTATGGTGATCAGATCATGATATGAATAAATATAACAGTTTAAATAATGCACCAGTAAGGTGGCACAGTGGGTTAAAACACTGAGCTGCTGAGCTTGTTGATCGAAAGGTCACAGGTTCGATTCCGGGGAGCGGCGTGAGCTTCCGCTGTCAGCCCTAGCTTCTGCCAACCTAGCAGTTTGAAAACATGCAAAATGTGAGTAGATCAATAGGTACCGCTCCAGCGGGAAGGTAACGGCGCTCCACGCAGTCATGCCGGCCACATGACCTTGGAGGTGTCTACGGACAACGCCGGCTCTTCGGCTTAGAGATGGAGATGAGCACCACACCCCAGAGTCAGACATGACTGGACTTAATGTCAGGGGACAACCTTTACCTTTACCTAAGGCCTTCTCGTGGACCACCATGAGAATTTTGGGGGGGTGGGGGCTGAAGCCCCTCAAGACCCCCCCCCCCACCCGGCTACATACCTGTCCCCAACCATCAAATTATTTTTGTTGCTACTTTGTAACTGTAATGTTGCTACTGTTATGAATCATAATGTAAACATCTGATATGCAGGATGTATTTTCATTCACTGGACCAAATTTGGCACAAATACATTTGAATACTGGTGGGTTTAGGGGGGGGGGGGTTGATTGATTTTGTCATTTGAGAGTTGTAGTCACTGGGATTTATAGTTCACCTACAATCAAAGAGTAAAGAGTAGAGACATCACACTGACAACAAAGATCCACATAGTCAAAGCCATGGTATCCCCTGTAGTCACCTACGGATGTGAGAGCTGGACCTTAGGGAAGGCTGAGCAAAGGAAGATAGATGCTTTTGAACTGTGGTGTTGGAGGAAAGTTCTGAGAGTGCCTTGGACTGCGAGAAGATCCAACCAGTCCATCCTCCAGGAAATAAAGCCCGACTGCTCACTGGAGGGAAAGATACTAGAGACAAAGTTGAAGTACGTTGGCCACATCATGAGGAGACAGCAAAGCCTAGAGAAGACAATTATGCTGGGGAAAGTGGAAAGTAAAAGGAAGAGGGGCCGACCAAGGGTAAGATGGATGGATGACATCCTTGAAGCGACTGGACTGAACTTGAAGGAGCTGGGGGTGGTGATGGCCGACAGGGAGCTCTGGCGTGGGCTGGTCCATGAGGTCACGAAGAGTCAGAGACGACTGAACGAATGAACAACAACAAACAATCAAAGAGCATTCTGAATTCCACCAACGATGGAATTAAACTTGGCACACAGAACTCCCATGACCAACAGAAAATACTGGAAAGATTTGGTGGGTATAGACCTACATCTAGAGAGCACAGTGGACCCCTCTGACACCCCCTCACGACCCCTCTGGGCTTCCCAACCCCCAGGTTGAGAAACACTGCCTTAAAGGGATGGGGAAGTCTCCGGGGAGAGAAGAAAATAATTGGGCCAAACTTCCCACACAGAAATCCCATGACCAACAGAAAATACTGTGTTTCTTGATGGTCTTTGGTGACCCCGCTGACAAACCCCTCGTGCCCCCCCCCAGGGGTCCTGACCCCCAGGTTGAGAAATGCTGATCTACTGGCTCAGAGTACCAATAAAATAATGTGAAAATGTATTTGCCTGCCAACCCCCGAAATAATGAGACCAGACAACAGTATTTGGGTTTACATATGGGCAACTTTTATTAATGGTTACCTATTTAATTTAATTAAATACTGTGTTTTCTGATGGTCTTTGATGACCCCTCCAACACCCCCCTTGCGAGTCCCCCAAACTTGGCACAAATACTCAATATGCCCAAATGTGAACACTGGTGGAGTTTGGGGAAAACAGACCTTGACTCCAAAACACAATGCCAATGCCCACCAAACACCTCCAGTGTTTTCTGTTGCTCATGAGAGTTCTGTCTGCCAGTTTTAGTTCAATTCCATCATTGGTGGAGTTCAGAATGCTCCTTGGTTGTAGGGGAACTATAAATTCCAGCAACTACAACTCCCAAATTACAAAATCAACCCCCCAAGCCCACAAGTATTCAAATTTGAACGTATGGGGAATTTTGCCAAATTTGGTCCAGTGAATGAAAACACATCCTGCATATCAGATATTTACATTACGATTCATAACAGTAGCAAAATGACAGTTATGAAATAGCAATGAAAATTCCTTTATGGTTGTGGTTCACCACAACATGAGGAACTGTATTAAGGGGTTGGAGCATTCAAAAGGTTGAGAACCACTGACTTAGAGTCTTCTGAACAAGATATACCCTCTTCTCAGTATCTCTGTTGTTTGTATTGTCGAAGGCTTTCATGGCAGGAATCACTAGGTTCTTGTGGGTTTTGGGGGGCTATAGGGCCATGTTCTAGAGGCATTTCTCCTGACTTTTCGCCTGCATCTATGGCAAGCATCCTCAGAGGTAGTAAGGTCTGTTGGAATTAGGACAATGGGTTTATATATCTGTGGAATGGCTGGGGTGGGGCAAAGAGCTTTTCTCTACTGGAGCTAGGTGTGAATGTTTCAACTGATCACCTTCATTAGCATTTGAAGGCCTGCCTGAGCCTGGGAAAACCTTTTGTTGAGAGGTGTTAAGATGTGCCTGGTTGTTTCCTCTCTGCTGTCTTGCTGTTGCAATTTTTGAGAGTTTTTTAATACTGGTAGCCAGATTTTGTTCATTTTCATGCTCTCTTCCTTTCTGTTGAAATTGTCCACATGCTTGTGGATTTCAATGGCTTCTCTGTGTAGTCTGACATGGTGGTTGTGAGAGTGGTCCAGCATTTCTGTGTTCTCAAATAATATGCTGTGTCCAGGCTGGTTCATCAGGTGCTCTGCTATGGCTGACTTCTCTGGTTGAAGTAGTCTGCAGTGCCTTCCATGTTCCTTGATTCGTGTTTGGGCAATGCTGCGTTTGGTGGTCCTTATGTAGACTTGTCCACAGCTGCATGGTATACGGTAGACTCCTGCAGAGGTGATAGGATCCCTCTTGTCCTTTGCTGAACGTAGCAGTTGTTGGATTTTCTTGGTGGGTTTGTAGATTGTTTGTATGTTGTGTTTCCCCATCAGCTTCCCTATGCGGTCAGTGGTTCCCTTGATATATGGCAGGAACACTTTTCCTCTGGGTGGATCTTCATCTTTATTCTCGTAGCTTGTTCTCAGTTGTCTTGCAGCTCTTCTGATGTCTGAGGTGGAGTCTCCATTGGCCTGGAGAGCCCAGTTGAGGTGGTTCAGTTCATCTTGGAGGAGGTGGGGTTCGCAGATTCTTTTTGCACGGTCTGCCAAGGCTTTAATGGTGCTTCTTTTTTGACTTGGGTGATGGTTGGAGTTTTTATGTTGATATCTATCTGTGTGTGTGGGTTTTCTGTAGACGGTGTGACCCAATTGTTGATCTGGTTTGCGGATAACTAGGACGTCTAGAAAAGGCAGTCTTCCTTCATTTTCTTTTTCCATTGTGAATTGGATTTTTGGATGGATGCTGTTAAGATGGTCCAGGAACCTGTTGAGTTCTTCTTCTCCATGGCTCCAAATGGTGAAGGTGTCATCCACATATCTGAACCATATTGTGGGCTTTTTGGTTGATGTCTCCAGGGCATGTTTTTCAAAGTGTTCCATGTAGAAGTTAGCTATGATCGGGCTGAAAGGGCTCCTCATAGCTACTCCATCTTTCTGTTCGTAGAATTCATTGTCCCACTGAAAGTAACTGGTGGTGAGGCAATGGTGAAACAGAGCCTTGATGTCTTCTGGGAACCTCTGGTTGATGAGTGCCATGGTGTCTGTTACCGGGACCATGGTAAATAGAGATACCACATCGAAGCTGATCAGTTTGTCGTTGGTATTTAGCTTGAGATTGCTGATTTTTTCTATGAAGTGGGCTGAGTCCTTGATGTAGTGTGTAGTGAGCCCAATATGGCTTTGTAACTGTGCAGCAAGAAATTTTGCTAGGTCATATGTGGGGGATCCAATGGCACTCATGATGGGTCTGTTGTTTGTCTGTGCTGTTGCGCACTGGGCCTATGACAATGTCTGTTTATAGGACATGCTTTCTGTATGCCCAACGGGATGCCGGGGTGCCTCAGTTAAAGGGTCTCACAGGTTTCCCAACACAAAGTTCTGTAGAGGCTCAGAATAAGCTACCCAATTGCAAAGTGCATAGCCCAAATGCATTCCAACAAGCAAACAGTGCAAGAAAAGAAATTCGAATCTCCTGGCACAGCCGTACCAGCACATTGTCCTACTGAAATAGGATTTACTCATCCCTGTAGTTGCACATATCCTTGTGAAGCCTGGGAATATATCCCTTGTGGATATTGGGCTATTCTATATTGATGGGAGAGTCTCTTTGTATGTTTAATCTGTGTGGCTATTTATATAATCCTTAGATTCTCTGAAGCCTGTAAGAACATTTCCATTGTTCATATAGATATTTATTTGTCGTGTCAGAGCAACCAGTCCATTATATATTACATTTCTAACAGAACAAAGCAAACAGACAGAAAACTACACATCTTGTGAGTTTGGTAGTTGGTTAAATGTCCTTTGACCAGTATCTGGCCACTTGGAGTGCTTCCGGTGTTGCTGCAAGAAGGTCCTCCATGGTGCATGTGGCAGGGCTCAGGTTGCATTGCAGCAGGTGGTCAGTGGTTTGCTCTTCTCCACACTCGCATGCCGAGGATTCCACTTTGTAGCCCCATTTCTGAAGGTTGGCTCTGCATCTCGTGGTGCCAGAGCGCAGTCTGTTCATTGCCTTCCAAGTCGCCCAATCTTCTGTGTGCCCAGGGGGGAGTCTCTCATTTGGTATCAGCCATTGGTTGAGGTGCTGGGTTTGGGGCTGCCACTTTTGGACTCTCGCTTGCTGAGGTGTTCCAGCGAGTGTCTCTGTAGATCTTAGAAAACTATGTCTAGATTTCAGTCGTTGGCGTGCTGGCTGATACCCAAACATGGGATGAGCTGGAGATTTCTCTGCCTTGGTCCTTTCACTATTGGCTGCTACTTCCCAGCGGATGTCAGGTGGTGCAGTACTGGCTAAGCAGTGTAATTTCTCCAGTGGTGTAGGACGCAGACACCCCGTGATAATGCGGCATGTCTCATTAAGAGCCACATCCACTGTTTTAGTGTGGTGACATTTGTTCCGCACTGGGCATGCATACTCAGCAGCAGAGTAGCACAGCGCAAGGGCAGATGTCTTCACTGTGTCTGGTTGTGATCCCCAGGTTGTGTCAGTCAGCTTTCGTATGATATTGTTTCTAGCACCCACTTTTTGCTTGATGTTCAGGCAGTGCTTCTTGTAGGTAAGAGCACAGTCCAGAGTGACTCCCAGGTATTTGGGTGCTCTGCAATGCTCCAGTGGGATTCCTTCCCAGGTGATCTTCAGAGCTCGGGATGCTCTCATATAGAGAAGTGCTACAAACAGATTTGCTTTTGGAGAATAGGCTAATGTACATATTACTATGAGAAAGAATGGTTAAAGGTGGTGCTTTATATACATTCACTCTAAAATCTCCGTATCCATCTACACCCCAGAATCATGCTCGTTTTCTCCAGTTTCTCAATGAATGCTAGTAGTCGTGTGTGGCAAATAGCTGAAGGTCATTTGGGAAAGAGATTAACAGTGCCTTAAGACTCACAATGTCAGATTACTTTAAAGTGTTTACAGAAGCCAGTGACAAGCAGTGAATTTAAGGCTGGTCGACGACGGAAGCCAAAATCAAACCATTCTTATTTTGCAAAACTAGATCAGAGGCCTTGGTGTTTTATGGCCGTTTTAAGGGCCATTAATCCTTGAATCATAGACCATGTAAAAAGTGGCAGCTTTTACATTCGGTCCCTCAATTTATTCAAAATGTTTTCCCCTAAACACTGTTCCTAATTAATATCAGTGAGCGTGTGTCTGGATTTAGATGCTCCAAATACACATCGTTGCAGCAAGCAGTTTCTCTGCAATTTCAGTAACATGTTTCATTTCTGGTTTGATGGTTTATTTTATCATTTATGGCTGAATATATTCAACGGTTTATGTCTTAAACAGGGATTTTTTTTTGTTTTTTTCTAGATTAATCCTTTTTTTGCTTTTGTTTTCTCCGCCCCTGGTGGAGAAAAGGGTTCATGACAGAAACAGAGACATGAGAGAAGGAAATTTGCATATGGTCTCTGATTGGCCAGCCTCAATTCCAAGATTCCGAGATGACAAAGAGAGGAAAGGGGCTGGGTCAGAAAATTACCAATACAGACCAAACTTGGCACACAGAGCCCGCAAGACCTACTCTACATCCTACTGCAGTTTGGAGGAGGGTGAACTATGGATGATGGGGCTTGCAGTACCATCACTCAAATTCTGAGACCACTGTTAACCTCATCCAATGATCAGGACCAAACTTGGCACATAGACCTCTCATGACCCACTTTACGTCCTGGTGTGGTTTGGCTGGGGATGGACTATGGATTATGGGACTTGCAGTACCTTTGCTCAATTCTTGAGACCACTGCAAGCCTCATCCAATTACCGATAAAGACCAAACTTGGCACACTGAGTCTCCATGATGCACTCACTCTACATCCTGGTGCAGTTTGGAGGAGGATGCACCATGGACGATGGGACTTGAAATACATGCACTCCCTTCCTAAGACCATTACAACTGCCAACAATGATGGATCAGGACCACAATTTACACAGAGAGCCCGCATGGCCCACTCTACATCCTGGTGTGGTTTGGAAGAATTTGACAATGCATGATGGGATTTGCAGTCACTTCACTCAGTTCCTGAGACCACTGAGACCCTCGCCAATGACTGATCAAGACCAAACTTGGCACACAGAGTCCCCATGACCCACTCTACATCCTGGTGCACTTTCGAGGATGACAGACCATGGATGATGGGACTTCAAGTACCTCCACTCCCTTCCCAAGACTGCTGCAACCCTCATCTAATGTCCGATCAAGACCAAACTTGGCACACAGAGCCCCCATGACCCACTCTACATCCCGATGCTGTTTGGAGGAGGATGGACAATGGATGATGGGACTTCCAGTACCTTCACTCACTTCCTGAAACCACAGCGACACTTATCCAAATACCAAGAAAGACCAAACTTGGCACAGAGAGCCCCCTCGACCAACTCAATATTCTGGTGAGGTTTGGGGGAGAACATAATAATGATGGGACTTGCAGTACCTAAACTCACTTTCTGAGACCACTGTGACCCTCATCCAATGATTGATCAAGAACAAAACTTGGCACACAGAGCCCCCACGACCCACTCTCCATTCTGGTGCAATTTGGAGGAGGATGGACCACAGATGATGGAACTCGCAGTACCTTCACTAACTTCCTGAGACTACTGCAAGCCATATACATAACTGACAAAGACCAACCTTGATACACAATTCCTTTCTCAAATAACCCGGGCAGCGCCGGGTCCCCAAGCTAGTAAATAAATAAAGCCAGGCAATTCGGGGCATGGGACGATAGGTTCCCCACACCTCTTTCCGGGTACTGTCAAATTCACCTCAATGTGTGGCTAATCTGAGAAGTTACTTAGTGAAGTGCAAAAAATGAAACCGCATTGTGTGCTCCAAGATATCCTGGTGCCTGCAAAGCTGCCCTGTTGCCCTGAAGTAGGGAGGAAGAGTACTATCTTCTCTCTAAAGCTGAAGCCCAGTTTGCTTGGCTTTTCTCCTCCGTTTTTTGCGTTATGATGAGGGGTTCTTCCCTACACGCTTTCAGCTTAGGCAGCAACTTCATCTTGGGCTACCCCCTGCCCACCCTTGTTCTCAAGTTCACACCGATTCTATTTTTAGCAAAGTGCTATTCCTTGTCACTTCTCCCTCTCTCTTTTTTTGCAGTGGCTACCACTTGAAGGACTCGTATAGCTAGGATGCTAAATTTAAAGACAGCTTAGTCGGACACAGGACGGAAACAAAACCTTTATGCCAATAGGGCAACTGTAGATATCAGGGATGCTTACAACTCTATTCTTGATGTCAAAACATTGATTTCTTTTTTGTCCCCCATATCAGATAACCAAGCCCTCCCCCTTCTCCCACCTTCATCTTCGGTTTTGCTTAGTGCAGCACTTGGCACCGACGGCTTTTGGACATTCCCTGAGTCAATCTCCTCAAGGGATGTCTTTTAAGTTCTAAATATAGCCATACGGACAATCCCTTTTTTCTTTTTATACATATCAGTCCTCTGCAGTTCCCAAATAATTACACCGAACTTACAAGGGCAGGATTTCTGAATAGGGTGATTTTGGTATTATTATTATTAGGTGAAGATGGATATATCTCACAGTCTGAACAGCTTAAATCTCTCTCTTTCTCACATACTCTTTCTTTCTCAGGCAGTTGTTTGTTTAAAATGCTATACTGACTTTTTTAATTACTAAAAAACAATACATCAACATTTCATTAAGCACTCATTTCACACATATCTAATAGGCTTGGGCAGTTTCGTTCGTTAATTTCGTAATTTGTTATTAATTCGTATTTAAATTAGCTTACGATCCAATATTGAGCCATGCAGGACTACTGTGAGGAGTAATTAAAAATCGAAACAATTTTTCCAATTTATTTCGTATTGTTTTGTAATTGTTTTGTAATCGGTTCAAAATTGTTTCGAAATTTTTTTCGTAATTGTTTCGTAATTATTTCCGTATGTTTGGTGCAAGTTTTATAGTTGTTGTTTGTTTTATCAGTGATAAAAAATAAATTACCACACCAACAGTCAACAACAGAGGGAGAGGGAAGCTTCAGAAGTTCCCCCTGTCCCATTTGGAGGGTTTTTTAGCATATTACGCAATCGCGTCCGCCATTAACGAATCAATTTGTAATTTTACGAAATTTCGTATATTTCGAACTTTTTTAAAGGAAAATTTCGGAATTCTTTAAAAAAACGAAACGCAAGGGCCCCCCTAAAAACGAAACGAGTTTAGAACCAAATTTTTCCGTGGTTACCCAAGCCTAATATCTAATAGTCATCGCATTTTATTTTCAGAATCACTGCAGAGTGTTGAAAGTATATTCAAGATCATGCAGTTTCGTATCATCTTCCTCAATATTTTTTGTGTTACTGTTATATTATTTTATGACAAAATAGATTTAAGTTATTGCTGAAGTTAGATAAGGAGATGCATTTCCAACAAAGCCACCCGCCTTGATGTTTCTGGATATTTTCTAGGAGCTTTGTCCTTTTGGCGTGAACACACCGGCCGCCAGAGTTTCAGTAGGATTCAGCCATCTGTGCCAATCCTTTCCCTTTAAACAAGGCACCAAAATGTCTTAAATGTTGTGTGTATTTTGTTCTTTTGGGCCTGTGAAGAATTTCCTTTAGAACAGGACATGCAACATTTGCTCAGCGGGAAGCCAGAGGGCCTAGAGAGTTCTCAAAGGTTTTCACCACAAATAGTCTTTAGATGGCTTGTGAAGTACAACAAAGTCTTTTATTAATGAACAATCAAACAGAAACTTCTCTTGTCTTCAGAAAGTTAAGCAAATGATTCCAAGCTTTTAGGCAACTGGTGAATTCCTAATCTTGCCCATGAAGGACAGGCAACTGTCTTCAATAACGTCTTCTTTAAAGGAAAATCCCCTTTTTAACTTCTTCCAAGCTGACTGTAATCTAACCCTTACTGATGTGGGCTCCGCTACCGGGTCGAACTATTTCTCGAACGCTGAGTGGACCTACCAGTAAAGGCTTAGATGTTCTCCAGCTGGAGTTCTTTGGTCTTTAGGGCTGTTTTCCTGGAAATTCTTTGGAGAATCTTAAGACTGTTTTCCCCCAAGAAAGTCCTCAAAGCTTTGGGGAGGCTTCCCTGGAGTTCTCTGGTTTGCTCTTAAGACTGTTTTCCCCCTGAAAGTCTTAAGGGTTGAAGCTTGCACATGTCCTGTACATTAGCTTTCCTTGCTGAGACTGACCAAAATGGTTCCTATCCCTCTCGGAGCCTGAACAGGGGGCAGAACCAAAGCTTAATGATGATGGACAGGTGGCCTGCCCTATAACTGCAAGCTTTAACAGGAAGCCACCCTTCTGCAGAATCCCAAGCCTTGGACTGCAAGCAAACATTTAATACAAAGCAAATAAAGCTGGAGCTTCTGGTAGGGCTGTACCAGCACATATTTTGTTTCTTGGTCTCCTGTTTTATGTTTTGGTTTCCAGGATGATCTTAAAACATGGAGAAATGAAACAAGGCCTTATTTCAGAGTTTCCGTATTCCCATTTTCTCCAGTCTGGGTGTTGGAGTTCAGCCTGTGATTGTGTTTCAGGATCAGGGTGCTTTGGATGTGGGGAATTATGTAAATGAGGTTCAAGATGGCAATGGTTTGGTCAGTGATATTGATGCAGAGAATAACAGGGAGGCACCTGTTCCAAGTGTAGTTTCCCATGAGAATGTTCCTACAGGGCATAGGGATGATGATTTGCTCCCTGAATTGCTTCCAGAGAGTTTCCATGATTTGGGGCTTGAAAACAACTCAGCACCTGCAGGGACTAATGAGCATATAGACAGGTGGGTGGAAATTAACCAAAACAGACAGTTCGACCAAGGCCTTCGGCATTCTGCCAGGCTTTGACAGATAAGGATGAGAGGCATTCAGGGAAAACGAAACCAATTTCTGAGTTCTTGGAATGTGAGGATATAAAGTTCCATGCATGGGAAATATAGTCAGATGAAGCATCGTTTCAGATTCCTGCTAAGTTCTTGCTCTTGTCTCATGAAATCCTTGCTTCGAAGATTCATGTTTAAGGATTTCTTGCTATATGGCAGGGGTCCACAAACTTTTTAAAGAGAGGGCCAGGTCACAGTCCTTCAAACTGTTGGAGGGCCGGATTATAATTTGAAAAAAACATAAATGAATTCCTATGCACACTGCACATATCTTATTTGTAGTGCAAAAAACCACTTAAAAACAATACAATAATTAAAATGAAGAACAATTTTAACAAATATAAATTTATTAGTATTTCAGTGGGAAGTGTGGGCCTGCTTTTGGCTGATGAGAAAGGATTGTTGTTGTTGTTGTTGTTGTTGTTGTGTGCTTTCAAGTCATTACAGACTTAGGTTGACTCTAAGCAAGGGCCAGGTAAATGACCTTGGAGGGCCGCATTCGGGCCCCAGGCCTTAGTTTGAGAATCCCTGCTATTTGGTTTGACTCTTTGTCTCTTGTGATTACCTATTCATGCTTATCTTCTTACCTAATTGGATTTATCTATTCCCTTGAAGTGTTTTTCTACTTTGCTGCTTTTACTTACCTTCAATAAAAAAGGATTGTTTTCCTACTCAATGTGTCGTGTTTTAAATCAGAGGGTTATTCCTGTTCTAGAGCGCAACACTAGGCGTCTAATTTGCTTATTATGCAAAATAAAGGTAATTCCCAAGTTATGAACAAGATTGGTTCTGATCAGTTTTAGTTTATGGAAAAAAATGGTTGAAGAGGCCTGGACTAGATGAAGTTTTTTGCCTCTTCCAATTAATCTCAGAAGATGTGTATAGACTTAGGACTTCCTTATCACACATACCCCTCCTTGTCATTTTGCCAGCAAGCACGTGAGGTGACTCCATCCCCACGAATACCTCTCCAGCATGGTGACACTTCCCCCAACACACCAGGGAAGTATCACCCAACCAGGACACAACACAGGAGTCTTACCATGTTAACAAGGAAGCATCCTAGGGTGTTTCCATGGCAGTTGGATGTGGGGCGTCCACCGGAAGCTGAGTGTTGCAACCCAGATCAGGAAACAAGACCATAAGATATTAATCCACCACACTTGACTGTAGGAAAAACAATCATTTTTATTGATGAAAAATGTTTACAAAATAGAGGAAAATACAAAGTCCAAAAAGCCACAGTAAAATTCAGCAGTCAGGAGTATCTATGAACTAGATCAAAATTCCAAAAGCAACACTATAAAAACCTGGAACCTGTTAGCATCTCACTAACCGTACTTGGAAACTAGAAGCCTCTGGGAATGCAGGCCATGGGAACCGGGAAATCTGCCAAGGTAATGCCTCAGTCTAAACGATGCTTGATCTAACGAGAGAGCCCGGGGAGAGACACTTAAAACTAAAGAAACTGTTCCGGGACACGTCTCCAGACTTTGAAGCCTGTGCCTCCCTTTCCTTTAATCTGCTTGACCTTTGCAGACTCTGCGATTCACTCCTGTTTTTCCAAATCTGTTCTTTTCTATCCTCATTTTAAAAGGCAGGTGCTAGCTCCTCTGGAGAGCTATCACCGCTTGATTGAGAAACATTCCCATCAGGATGCGTAGTTTCACTTTCCCAGCCACTGACCTCCAAATCAACAGTTTCCAAACCATCAGGGACAAATTCATGTTCAGTAGCCTGTTCAGTTGCATCAGGAAATACAATCAGAGAATCAGGTTCAGGTTCACACGGAGGCTGAACCCCAACACTGAGGGAAGTTGTGTGATGGGCTGTGTGCCCATCCGTTCCTCATCTGGCTGGAAAGCATCCTTGTTGTTGTTTATTCATTCAGACACTTCCGATCTCATAGAACAGCCCACGTTGGCCGAGGCCACCCCCAGCTCCAAAGTGAAGCCAGTCACTTCAAGGATACCATCCATCTATCTTGTCCTTGGTTGGCCCCTCTTCCTTTTTCCTTCCGTTTTCCCCAACCTTCTCCAAGCTTTCCTTTCTTCTCATTATGTGGCCAAAGCATTTCATCTTTGCTTTTAATATATATTCCCTCCAGTGAGCAGTTGGGCTTTATTTCCTGGAGTATGGACTGGTTGGATCTTCTTGTGGCCCAAGGCACTCTCCGAATTTTCCTCCAACAGCACAGTTCAAAAGTGTCTATCTTCCTTCTCTCAGTCTTCATTGTGGTCCAGCACTCACATCCATAGATTACTATGGGAAATACCATTGCTTTAATTATGCGGATGTTCCTTGCCAGTGTGACGTCTCTACTATTCACTATTTTATGGAGATTGGTCATTGTTCTCCTCCCAAGAAGGAAACAACTTCTGATTTCCTGGCTGCAGTCTGTGTCTGCAGTAATCTTCATGCCTAGAAATACAAAGTCTGTCACTGGGCAAGCATCCTAGGACACTTACATTGGTAAGTGTGATGAGGTCCTGTTTAAGGAATCTTTAATGGGTAGTGGAGAATTGTTCTTAATCCATAGTAACAGAATATTAGATGTTGGTACTGGTGCAGAAGTTTCATAGAAGAATCAGGCAGGGGAGAATATTTTTCAATTAATTTCAATGATACTTGTGTGGCAGCAAAATGATCAGAAATTTAATACTTTGGGGGAAACCATAGTTTCTCACCCTCAGAGCAAGACCAAGAAATCTTGTGATAGGTTTTTTTTTAAGTCACAAACAACTTGAAGGAATGCAACAACAACAAAAATAGGAAACTGCCCTTATTGAGTTTTTCTGTTGAGATATATATGGAATATAGTAATATTGGGTTGTTGTAGGTTTTTCCGGGCTATATGGCCATGTTCTGGAGGGTAATATTGTTCTGTTACGGCTGTACCAGGAGCTCCAGCTTACCTTGCTATTTGTTGCATGTATTTTAAAGTTCTATGCATTTGCAGTTAGATGGCTTTCCTTACTGTGCAGTTATTGGGTCAATGACCTGTCAATTATCATTAGGTTCCCTAGTTCCGCCCCCTTTTGAGTTTTGGTGGGAATTAGGAGCTATTTTGGCTCAGTCCACACAGAGAAGCCTTTCTTACAGGACTTAAACCAGGGCCTCCTGTAAAAGGCTTCATCATATACAGCTTGGCCAGGGATTAAGAGCCGTAGCAAACTACTGGAAGCGAGAGCTTGTGCTCGGGCTCGCTCCAAAGCCCCACCTTTTTTCCCCTGAGGCTGCTCTCTCTCTTGCTAGTGTGCCTGTTTTCCCTTGCTAGGGAAGCGATGCGAGTGTACTCTCGCAGTTGGCAGAATTCAACTGTGAGCGTACGCTCGCATCCCTGCCCTCTGTAATGGAAAACAGGCACGCTAGCAAGAGGGAGAGCAGCCTCGGGGGGAAAAAAGGCGGGGCTTAGGAGCAAGCCCGAGCGCAAGCTTCCTGTAGTTTGCTGCGGCACGAGCGTATGCTCACAACGCTGCCCTAGCAAAGGGAAATAGGCGGAGAAAGAGGCGGAGCATCGCTCATGCTGGCTTAGTTTGCTCTCGCAAAATCCTAGTTTGCTACGGCTCATACAGATACAGCCTCTCAACTCTCTTGCTAGGGATCCAGTCCCACAGCGCTTCAGCCAGCCATCACTGGGAAGTGAACATCTTCCTCCTCCTGGAAGTTCTGCAAAGGTCTCTGTTCGGTAAGGGCTGTTCGCAGTAACCATAAAGCAGATTGGACCGGGTGTAGGGGCCCCACGCCAACAGAAGAGAAGACATGTTGGGATTTTCCTGACAGTCAAGGAACTGTTGCCTGCCTTTCGGGGCAAGATTGAGAAAGCCAATAGTTTATTAAGAAAACTTTGAAACTAATAGTTGAAGATTTGTTATTTGTTCAGTAATAAAGATTTTGTTGCATCTTTAAAGACTTTGGAGACCATCTTTTCAGGAAAATCCCAAAAAACCTCTCTCTGAGGCAACCCCGGCGTCCCATTGGGCTAACAGAATTTAAGTCCTGTTTACAGTCTTTTATAGGAGCCCAGCATGCGACAGCACAAATATCATGGTGGTGATACAATTATACCACCTTATTTAGTAGGCTTGGCCAGTTTCGTTCGTTAATTTCGTAATACGTTATTAATTCGTATTTAAATTAGCTTACGATCCAATATTGAGCCATGCAGGAATAGTGTGAGGAGTAAATTAGATTCGAAACAATTTTTTCAACATATTTCATAATTGTTTCGTTATTATTTCGAAATTATTTCGTAATTATTTTCGCATGTCTGCTGCAAGTTTTATAGTTGATGTTTGTTTTATCACATCAAAAGTCAACAACAGAGGGAGAGGGAAGCTTCAGAAGTTCCCCCTGTCCCATTTGGAGGTTTTTCTAGCATATTGCGCAATCGCGTCCGCCATTAACGAATCGATTCGTAATTATACGAAATTTCATATATTTCGAAATTTTCAAAAGGAAAATTTCGGAATTCTTTTAAAAAACGAAACGCAATGGACTCCTAAAAACGAAACGAGTTTAGAAACAAATTTTTCCGTTGTCACCCAGGCCTATTATTTAGCAGTGTGAGTTCTTGGAATGCCGTGGATGTAGCGTACCTGGATTTCAGTAAGGCCTTCGACAAGGTCCCCCATGACCTTCTGGCAAGGAAACTAGTCCAATGTGGGCTAGGCAAAACTACGGTGAGGTGGATCTGTAATTGGTTAAGTGGACGAACACAGAGAGTGCTCACTAATGCTTCCTCTTCATCTTGGAAAGAAGTGACAAGTGGAGTGCCGCAGGGTTCCGTCCTGGGCCCGGTCCTGTTCAACATCTTTATTAATGACTTAGATGAAGGGCTAGAAGGCATGATCATCAAGTTTGCAGATGACACCAAGTTGGGAGGGATAGCCAATACTCCAGAGGACAGGAGCAGAATTCAAAACGATCTTGACAGATTAGAGAGATGGGCCAAAACTAACAAAATGAAGTTCAACAGTGACAAATGCAAGATACTCCACTTTGGCAGAAAAAATGAAATGCAAAGATACAGAATGGGGGATGCCTGGCTCGAGAGCAGTACGTGTGAAAAAGATCTTGGACTCCTCGTGGACAACAAGTTAAACATGAGCCAACAATGTGATGTGGCGGCAAAAAAAGCCAATGGGATTTTGGCCTGCATCAATAGGAGCATAGTGTCTAGATCTAAGGAAGTAATGCTACCCCTCTATTCTGCCTTGGTTAGACCACATCTGGAATATTGTGTTCAATTCTGGGCACCACAATTCAAGAGAGATATTGACAAGCTGGAATGTGTCCAGAGGAGGGCGACTAAAATGATCAAGGGTCTGGAGAACAAGCCCTATGAGGAGCGGCTTAGGGAACTGGGCATGTTTAGCCTGAAGAAGAGAAGGCTGAGAGGAGATATGATAGCCATGTATAAATATGTGAGAGGAAGCCACAGGGAGGAGGGAGCAAGCTTGTTCTCTGCTTCCTTGGAGACTAGGACACGGAACAATGGCTTCAAACTACAAGAGAGGAGATTCCATCTGAACATTAGGAAGAACTTCCTGACTGTGAGAGCCGTTCAGCAGTGGAACTCTCTGCCCCGGAGTGTGGTGGAGGCTCCTTCTTTGGAAGCTTTTAAGCAGAGGCTGGATGGCCATTTGTCAGGGGTGATTTGAATGCAATATTCCTGCTTCTTGACGGGGGGTTGGACTGGATGGCCCATGAGGTCTCTTCCAACTCTTTGATTCTATGATTCTATGATTCTATGATTCTTACTCATGTTGTAACAGATAGACTTCACTTGGCACTCTCGGCTGCTTGTTAGAGCAGACACACTGTCTTAAAAGATTTCAAATAATCCTTTCGAGAAATCATCTTTTCAAAAGCCGTTCGAACTTAGTTTCCCTAAGCTCATCCCTTTTTTTCCACCAATGAATCAGCTTTCCTAGTTTCCATACTACCTTTTCAAGTGAAATATTAATATCATTTTATAAGGTGGTGACACATTATTCTATCCTGGTTTTGCCAGTGAATTAGATAATCCCATCTCGCTTGCTATGGCTGTGCGGTTACTTCCTTCGTAACTCAAGGTATTGATCCGAGACAATAGGGATGTCCCTTTTCTCTTTATGAAGCAGCTCATCATTATCTCAAGGTCTTTTTTTCATCCTCCTTCCACAGATCAATCATATTCATTGTATTTGGCGCACTGATACAATGTGCACGGTCGTACATGTGTCGATGTTAATTTTGGGTGCCGTGCATCAGCAAAGTTGCACAGCAGATCCGGTGTTTAGTTTAGTCTTTGTTTTCTATTTTTTCTCTGTGCCTTTTCTCTTTTCTTTCCTGCGTGTTTGCTATCTTTGCTAATTGTGCGACGTCAGCAAATCTACCCAGTTTATATTTGCTTTTCTGACTAGGTCATTTATCTAGATTAGAACACATTGGGGTCTGAATATCCTACTTTGGAAGAATACAACACAGGTGTATGCACTTCACAGGTGAATCTTATTTCAGGGTGCAACTGAAGCACTGCCATTCAAATATGGATTATATAGATCCGTTCCTTCATTATGGAACTTAAACAGAAATGTATGTGAATCCTCAGAAGCAAGCATTTGACATTAATGGAATAGCATGTAACATGTAAAATCTTGCACATTGTATCGGTACACCAAATTCACTTTGATTTTAAATTAATTGTATTTGTATGAATGATTTTAATTATATGAATAATAGAGTAAAATAATGGAAATGTAATAATAACAATAATAGTCAAATAATAAATGTAATAATAATAGAGTAATATAATAAATGTAATAATAACAATAATCGAGTAAAATAATAAATGTAATATTAAGAGAGTAAAATAATAAATGTATTTTATTTTTTATTTCTCGTGTCAGGGCAGCCAGTCAATTATATTACATTTCTAACAGAACAAAGCAAAAAAAAAAAAAAAAAAACAGAGAAAATACAGAATGTGTGAGTTTGGTGGTTGATTAAATGTCCTTTGACCAGTATCTGGCCACTTGGAGTGCTTCTGGTGTTGCTGCAAGGAGGTCCCCCATTGTGCATGTGGCTGGGCTCAGGTTGATTTGCAGCAGGTGGTCAGTGGTTTGCTCTTCTCCACACTCGCATGTTGAGGATTCCACTTTGTGGCCCCATTTCTGAAGGTTGGCTCTGCATCTCATGGTGCCAGCACCTTCCAAGTCGCCCAGTCCTCTGTGTGCCCAGGGGGGAGTCTCTCATTTGGTATCAGCTATTGGTTGAGGTTCTGGGTTTGAGCCTGCCACTTTTGGACTCTCGCTTGCTGAGGCGTTCCAGCGAGTGTCTCTGTAGATCTTAGAAAACTATGTCTGGATTTAAGTCGTTGACGTGCTGGCTGATACCCAAGCAGGGGATGAGCTGGAGATGTCTCTGCCTTGGTCCTTTCACTATTGGCTGCCACTTCCCGGCGGATGTCAGGTGGTGCGATACCGGCTAGACAGTGTAATTTCTCCAGTGGTGTAGGGCGCAGACACCCCGTGATAATGCGGCATGTCTCATTAAGAGCCACATCCACTGTTTTAGTGTGGTGAGATGTGTTCCACATTGGGCATGCATACTCAGCAGCGGAGTAGCACAGCGCAAGGGCAGATGTCTTCACTGTATCTGGTTGTGAACCCCAGGTTGTGCCAGTCAGCTTTCGTATGATATTGTTTCTAGCACCCACTTTTTGCTTGATGTTCTGGCAATGCTTCTTGTAGGTAAGATCACGGTCCAGAGTGACTCCCAGGTATTTGGGTGCACTGCAGTGCTCCAGTGGGATTCCTTCCTAGGTGATCTTCAGGGCTCGGGATGCTTCTCTGTTCTTGAAAAGAAAGGCACATGTCTGTGTTTTGGATGGGTTGGGGATCAGCAGGCTTTCCCTGTAATAGGCAGTAAGAGCACCTAGAGCTTCGGAAAGCCAGAAGCAACCAGCATAATAAATGTAATAAATTATTTTATTACATTTATTATTTGACTCTTATTATTATTACATTTATTATTATTATTATTGTTGTTGTTGTTATTATTATATTTATTATTTTATTCTATTATTATTTCATAGAATCTATGATTCTATGATTCCATGAAATAACATTAGAGTAAAATAAAATAAAGTGCTGGTTTTAACCTACAAAACCCTATACAGTTCCGGCCCAGTTTACCTGTCCGAACATATTTTCTCCTATGAACCATCAAGAGTATTAAGATCGTCTTGAGAGGCCCTGCTCTCGGACCTGCCACCTTCGCAGGTGTGTCTGGTGGGAATGAGAGACAGGGCCTTTTCTTTGGTGGCTCCCCGACTATGGAATTCCCTCCTGAATGAAATTAGATTTGCCCCCTCCCTCCTGACCTTTAGGAAGCTAGTGAAAACTTAACTGTGGAACGAAGATTTTGCGGAATGATGTCTGAGACCAGCAATTGACCAAAGTTACTGACCACTATATAAGGACTGAATATATGGACTGAGTTGACATGATTTTATCTTGGTGAATGGCTGTTATGAAATTTATCCTATATGTATTGGTTAATTTTAATGTTGATGTGTGATATTTTAGATTATAGTGTTAGCATTGAATTTTTGCTGCCGACCGGTCCGAGTCCCTCGACGGAGGTAGAGAATATCGGGATATAAAAGTTTTAAATAAATAAATAAATACATAATAATAACAAACAGAGTAAAATAATAAATGCAACAACAACAACAACAACAACAGCAACAACAATTCTCTCTCTATAAAAATGCTCTGTGCATAATGAGTACCTTAAAAACAAAAACAAAAACCTATGGGACCAAATGACCCCAAATTTGGCAACAAAACTCCTCACAATCCAAGGAGTAACCATCACTGGGGGAAAAAACCACTAAAAAGGGAAGGATAGGGATGAAGGAGGGAATGAAGGAGGGAAAGGGGGAAGGAAGGAAAGAGAAAAGGAGGGAGAGAAAGGAGGAAGGAAAGAAGGATGGAAAGAAAGAGGTACCGAAGAAAGAAGAGAAAGTAGAAAGGAAAGAAAAAGGGAGGGAAATGCAGGAAAGAGGTAAAGAAAGAAGGAAGGAGAAAAGGAAATAAAAAGTGAAAGAAGGAAAGAAACAGGGAGGGAAGAAAGGAGACAAAGGAAAAGAAGTAGGGGAGGGAAGGAAGGAAAGAGAGAAGGGAGGGTGAAACCAAAGAGCGAAAGAAGGAATGAAAGAAAGAGGTAGAAAAGAAAGAAAGGAGAGAAAGGGGAAGGGAAGAAAAAGGGGGGAGGAATAGGTAGTTACTAGGGCTGGGTGGTTTCGTTCGTTAATTTCGTAATTCGTTATTAATTCGTTATTTTTTTATATAACGAAGCGATATTGAACCATTCAGGAGCAACTAAAAATCGAAACGAATTTTTCAATTCGTTCGTAATTGTTTCGTAATTGTTTCGAAATCGTTTCGAAATCGTTTCGTTATTATTTCCGCATGTCTGGTGCAAGTTTTATAGTTGTTGTTTGTTTTATCAGTGATAAAAAATATAATTATCACACCAACAGTCAACAACAGAGGGAGAGGGAAGCTTCAGAAGTTCCCCCTGTCCCATTTGGAGGTTTTTTTAGCGTATTGCGCGGTCGCGTCTGCCATTAACGAATCGATTCGTAATTGTTTCGTAATTTCAGAAATTTTGTAAATTTTGAACTTTTTTCAAAGAAAAATTTCGGAATTCTTTTAAAAATCGAAACGCAAAAACCCCCTAGAAACGAATCGAGTTTAGAAACAAATTTTTCCGTGGTTGCCCAGCCCTAGTAGTTACCTCTCTTTCATAATAGTCCAGATATCTACCTCTACTTCGAAAATTCTTACTATAGGCCACAGCAACGCATGGCAGGGCACAGCTAGTAATATTATAAAATAATAAATGTAATAATAAGAGTAAAATAATAAATGTAATGAAACAACAACAATGAAGTAAAATAATAAATAACCTTACTTGAGTATAAGTCGGGGGGGGGGGGGCTTTTTCAGCCTTAAAAATCCCTGCAAAACTTGGCTTATACTTGAGTATATACGGTACCTATGTGGAATGTTTCTGTTCCCTTAACAAACATGATTGTGGCAAGGCAGCAAGCTTCTGTGATGAAGTCCTTAGCCTCATAGCTTTAAAACTAAGTGTGATAAAGTCCTTAGCATCATGGCTTTAAATGTGGTTACCAGGTTTTACTGCTATTCAAACTGAAATACAAGAAATCCTGTTTTTACCACTTTAAAATAATTGTGTTGTCGAAGGCTTTCATGGCCAGAATCACTGGGTTGCTGTGAGTTTTCCCGGCTGTATGGCCATGTTCCAGAAGCATTCTCTCTTGAGAATGCCCACGTTAATGACAGGCATCCTCAGAGGTTGTGAGGTCTGTTGGAAACTAGGCAAATGAGGTTTATATATCTATATAACCGAATAATAATTGCCTGGTTTTGCACTTTACCCAAGCCCTAGTACAGTGGTTCTCAACCTTCCTAATGCCGCGACCCCTTAATACAGTTCCTCATGTTGTGGTGACCCCCGACCATCATATTATTTTCGTTGCTATTTCAAAACTGTAATTATGCTACTGTTGTGAATTGTAATGTAAATATCTGATATGCAGGACGTATCTTCATTCACTGGACCAAGTTTGGCACAAATACCCAATATACCCACATTTGAATACTGGTGGTGTTGGGAGGGGGATTGATTTTGTCATTTGGGAGTTATAGTTGCTGGGATTTATAGTTCACCAACACTCATAGAATCATAGAACCAAAGAGTTGGAAGAGACCTCATGGGCCATCCAGTCCAACCCCATTCTGCCAAGAAGCAGGAATATTGCATTCAAATCACCCCTGACAAATGGCCATCCAGCCTCTGCTTAAAAGCTTCCAAAGAAGGAGCCTCCACCACACTCCGGGGCAGAGAGTTCCACTGCTGAACGGCTCTCACAGTCAGGAAGTTCTTCCTAATGTTCAGATGGAATCTCCTCCCTTGTAGTTTGAAGCCATTGTTCCGTGTCCTAGTCTCCAAGGAAGCAGAAAACAAGCTTGCTCCCTCCTCCCTGTGGCTTCCTCTCACATATTTATACATGGCTATCATATCTCCTCTCAGCCTTCTCTTCTTCAGGCTAAACATGCCCAGCTCCTTAAGCTGCTCCTCATAGGGCTTGTTCTCCAGACCCTTGATCATTTTAGTCGCCCTCCTCTGGACACACTCCAGCTTGTCAATATCTCTCTTGAAATGTGGTGCCCAGAATTGGACACAATATTCCAGGTGTGGTCTAACCAAAGCGCAATAGAAGGGTAGCATGACTTCCTTAGATCTAGACACTATGCTCCTATTGATGCAGGCCAAAATCCCATTGGCTTTTTGTGCCGCTACATCACATTGTTGGCTCATGTTTAACTTGTTGTCCACGACGACTCCAAGATCTTTTTCACACGTACTGCTCTCGAGCCAGCCGTCACCCATTCTGTATCTTTGCATTTCATTTTTTCTGCCAAAGTGGAGTATCTTGCATTTGTCACTGTTGAACTTCATTTTGTTAGTTTTGGCCCATCTCACTAATCTGTCAAGATCGTTTTGAACTCAAAGAGCCTTCTGAACTCAACGAATGATGGAATTGAACCAAACTTGGCACACAGAACTCCCATAACCAACAAATATATACTGGAATGATTTGGTGGGCATTGACTTTGAGTTTGGGAGTTGTAGTTCACCTACATCCCGAGAGCACTGTGGATTCAAACCAAATGGATCTGGACCAAATTTGGCATGAATATTCCATATGCCCAAATGTGTACACTGGTGGAATTTGGGGAAAAGAGACTTGACATTTGGGAGTTGTACTTATTGGAATTTATAGTTCACCTATAATTAAAGATTAGGGCTGGGCGGTTTCGTTTTGTTAATTCGTAATTCGTTAAAAATTTGTTGTTTTTTTATAACGAAGCGATAACGAACCATGCTGGAGCAACTTAAAAACGAAACGAATTTTTAAATTCATTTCGTAAATGCTTCGGATTCGTTATGTCTTCGTTTCGTTATCGGTTTGAGGTCGTTTCGTTATTATTTCTGAATGTCTGGGGCAAGTTTTATAGTTGTTTTTTGTTTAATTAGTGAAAAAAAATTATAAATATCACACCAACAGTCAACAACAGAGGGAGAGGGAAGCGTCAGAAGTTTCCCCTGTCCCATTTGGAGGTTTTTTAGCGTATTGCGCGGTTGCGTCCACCATTAACGAATCGATTCGTTATTGTTTCGTAATTGTTTCGTTAATGTTTCGTAATTTTTTTTACATTTACGAAATTTCGTAAATATCAAACTTTTTAAAAGAAAAATTTCGGAATTCTTTTCAATATCGAAACGCAAAACCCCCCAAAAAACGAATCAATTTTAGAAACAAATTTTTCCGTTGTTACCCAGGCCTATTAAAGATCATTCTAAACCCCACCAACAACAGAATTGGGCCAAACTTCCCACACAGAACTCTCATGACCATCAGAAAATCCTGTGTTTTCTGATGATCTTTGGTGACCCCTCTGACACCCCCTTGCGACCCCCCAAGGGGTCCCGACCCCCTGGTTGAAAAACGCTGCCCTAGTAGAACAAAAGCTGCACCCCAGTGCAAAGTTTTGTTGCACTGACGTTTACTCCAAGAGAACATTTGTGGAATTCAGCTACAAAGCTTAAATTATTTTTTTTCTAAGCCATTGCTTTGTCAGTTTCCTTGCATTCTTTTCTCTATTCCAAACAATTTAGCCCTGATTCTAGCAGAGAGGAAACAAGAGCCAGCAGTGGGTTGCAGTGGGTTGTTTCTTTGGCAGAATCCATGCTTTCAGCCGATTCTAGGAACAGGAGAAAAAAAATATTTGAATGGCTGATTGGTCAATTATTTGGATCTGTGAGGATTGGCAATGAGTATTGGAGGGATCTCACAAAAAATGTGTTATTGTAAAACAAAGGCAAACCCGAAGCACAAAAAGCAACACCTGGGTAATTTGGTTCTTTGGGCACTGCTGAGAAGTGCATAAGACACAAAGGAAAATAGAGTGAGAACTTGGCTGAACTGTGCCGTACGTTTGCCAAGGAGAGTGTACAATCCTCAGCCAAGTTGGCTGTGAGGAAAAACCCTTGAGCCAGTGCTAATTCTGTCAACAAGTAAGTTCATGCCTAGTCCTTGTTTGAGTCCTTCCAGGGGACAGCGGGGAGGAAAACGGGCCGTCTTTTGGGAGCGGTACATCGGTGCTCAGCGCCAGGGTGTGCTAACCTTGCAACAACCTAGTGACATCATCATTTTTCACCTTTGCTTCTTTCTCCTGGGGTCTGCCTTCAAAGGGAGACAGGGGTGAAAAGGTTTTCCCGGCAGCAAGACAGCCTGCATGACAAATGGGCCAAAAAGTCAAAGAAAATTTTTAACCCAGCCTGGCTTCAGTGCGATCTCTTAGGACCTTTGAACAATGTGATGAATGCATTTCTTCAAAAACTGGAGAAAGCTTGGGGGGAGGGTGATGGGAAGAAAAGGGGGAAAAAAGACCGAGGCTTGCAACCATCCCTTGTGCCTTCAAGTCACCTGCCGACTTCTGGTGACCCCTTGAATTTTATAGGGCTTTCTTATGCAAGGAATTTGCAAAAATGATGATTTTGCCAGTTACTTTTATTGCTGTTTTGTAAAAACGAAGAAAGCGAATCAAAGTGTACACACACCATTCCCCCTCTTGGTATGTGTTTCAATTTCTTTTTAAAGTCACAACGTGATATTTAGCACTCTTCTTTTCGTGTCAGGAGCGATTTGAGAAACTGCAAGTCGCTTCTGGTGGGTTGAATGAAAAGTAATGCCTCCACCTTCATTACTTGGGTTTGGATGGGAATCTATATAAATAAAAATGTAATGTTCGTTTGTGGAATTGTTGTTGTTGTTCATTCGTTCAGTCGTCTCCGACTCTTCGTGACCTCATGGACCAGCCCACGCCAGAGCTCCCTGTCGGCCGTTACCACCCCCAGCTCCCTCAAGGTCAGTCCAGTCACTTCAAGGATACCATCCATCCATCTTGCCCTTGGTCGGCCCCTCTTCCTTTTGCCTTCCACTTTCCCCAGCATAATTGTCTTCTCTAGGCTTTCCTGTCTCCTCATGATGTGACCAAAGTACTTCAACGTTGTCTCTAGTATCTTTCCCTCCAGTGAGCAGTCGAGCTTTATTTCCTGGAGGATGGACTGGTTGGATCTTCTCGCAGTCCAAGGCACTCTCAGTACTTTCCTCCAACACCACAACTCAAAAGCATCGATCTTCCTTCGCTCAGCCTTCCCTAAGGTCCAGCTCTCACATCCGTAGGTGACTACAGGGAATACCATGGCTTTGACTAGGCGGATCTTTGTTGCCAGTCTGATGTCTCTACTCTTTACTATTTTATCGAGACTGGACATTGCTCTCCTCCCAAGAAGTAAGCGTCTTCTGATTTCCTGGCCACAGTCTGCATCTGCAGTAATCTTTGCACCTAGAAATACAAAGTCTGTCACAGCCTCCACGGTTTCTCCCTCTATTTTCCAGTTGTCAATCATTCTCGTTGCCATAATCTTGGTTTTTTTGATGTTTAGCTGCAACCCAGCTTTTGCGCTTTCTTCTTTCACCTTGATTAGAAGGCTCCTCAGCTCCTCCTCGCTTTCGGCCATCAGAGTGGTGTCATCTGCATATCTGAGATTGTTAATGTTTCTTCCAGCAATTTTCACCCCAGCTTTGCATTCATCCAGCCTCGCACATCGCATGATGTGTTCTGCATACAAGTTAAAAAGGTTGGGTGAGAGTCTGCAGCCTTGCCGTACGCCTTTCCCAATCTTGAACCAGTCTGTTGTTCCGTGGTCAGTTCTGACTGTTGCTACTTGGTCCTTGTACAGATTCCTCAGGAGAGAGACAAGGTGGCTTGGTATGCCCATCCCACCAAGAACTTGCCACAATTTATTATGATCCACACAGTCAAAGGCTTTAGAATAGTCAATGAAGCAGAAGTAGAAGTAGAATTAACAGAACTCAAAAACCACTGGACGAATTGACACCAACTTCGGACACAAGACACCTAACAACCCAATGTATGTCCTTCACCAAAAAAAAAATATTTTGTCATTTGGGAGTTGTAGTTGCTGGGATTTGTAGTTCACCTACAATCAAAGAGCATTCCGAACTCAACCAATGATGGAATTGAATCAAACTTGGCACACAGGACTCCCATGTCCAACAGAAAACACTAGAAGGGTTTGGTGGGCATTGATGTTGAGTTTGGGAGTTGTAGTTCACCTACATCCAGAGAACACTGTGGACACAAACAATAATGGATCTGGACCAAACTCTACACAAATCCTCAATATGCCCAAATGTGAACACTGGTGGAGTTTGTGGAAAATAGAAACTTGACATTTGGGAGTTGTAGTTGCTGGGATTTACAGTTCACCTTCAATCACAGAGCATTCTGAACCCCACCAACGATAAAATTGGGCTGAACTTTCCACACAGAACCCCCATGTGGGCCACAGGAACGTGTGGCAGGGGACGGCTAGTATTTTAATAAATCAAATGCAAAAAAAAAAAAAATCCTTAGAATGTGCTCTTTAACTACCACTATTCACTTTTCCACATAATCACCAGACAATTGGATACATTTCTGTCAACAATGAACAAGTTTTCTGAAGCTATCATGGAAGAAGTCGCCACTCTGTTTCCGCAACCAGAGTACTATATCTTTTTAAAAAGAAGCCCTCCCTATTTACACAGAGAAAAGAACAATGCTCAGAATGGATCCCTCCATTCTGAAGACCAAGATTTGTTGGAAAGTCCCAATGTCAAGACCTTGTGTCTAACAGCAACCAGATGCAGGGCCTTTACAGCAGTGGCACCATCACTCTGGAATACTCTGCCACCTGAAGTCTGTGCCTTGCGGGACTTATCAACTTTCCGCAGGGCATGTAAGACATATCTGTTTCGACAAGCCTTTGATCTTTGATATTGCTGTTTTTAAATTGTTTTAAATTGTTTTTAAATTGTGTTAGATTTTAGCCTGTTCTTGTAAGCCGCTCCGAGCCCCAGGGGAGTGGCGGCATATAAGTTCGAATAATAAATAAATAAATAAATAAATGACTATTACATTATGATGTATTAATGTCCATATTGCCTACCCAGCTTCCTTCAATCTTCCTTCCCATTGCTAGTAATCTCACTTTTGGGATAATCTCAATTTAGACATCTTAATAGTTGGTGGCATACAAAAAAAGCCATAAATGTACTCTGTTCATCCTCTTTGAGGTTCTTCCTTCTAAGTCATTTCAAGACTTATACAATGCAACTTCCAAGTTTTAGAAGGTTTCAAGAGCAGGATCTTGAAAGATGATCACCAAAGTCACTTTATGGCTTCTGGAAACACTTCTTCATACACTTCGTGCTGCTTTGCAATGGAAATATCTGCTGAACATGGCTTTAATGTTCAGCAGCTTTTAAGTTGAGTGAGCTTAAAAAATCTAGAGCAGTGCATCAACTGGAAATGCATCTTCCAGGTATATAAAGAAGAGGGCTGAGATAGCAAGCTGGCTGAAGCCTAGATGGGGGAGGAATAGCAGTAAGAAAAATGTAATGAGTCCCTTGGAGATGAGTTACATTGAAAAGGTCAAAAGGCACTCTCCTGGTCAGAGATGGATGACCCATGTGCTTATTGCATGGCTCCCTGGTTTAATGTGTGACTAAGAACTCTGCGTATTAAATATGTGATAGGTATGTCTCCAACTTTTAATGAAAGCACAGGCATGTTATAATTAGTGTTTGCATGGACAACCTAATAATAATAATAATAATAATAATAGCAACAACAACACTTTATTTGTATTCCACTCTGTCTCCCCGAGGGGACTCAGAGTGGATTCCAGCATATATACTCCAGCAAACATTCAGTGTCTTCGAAACACACAATGAAACACAATGGGAAAAAGCAAAAGCTTCCCCTTTCACTTCCGGCTTTGGAAATGGTGCTCATCTCTGTTTCTGGGGGAGGTGCTCATCTTCATAGACACCTAGCCAGCATGACTTCATAGGGTGCCCTTTTGCCTTCCTGCCAAGATGGTACCTATTGATCTACTCACATTTGCATGTTTTCAAGCTGCTAGATTGGGAGGAGCTGGGGCTGACAGCGGGAGCTCACCCTGTCTTGTGGATTTGAACTGCCAATCTTCAGGTTAGCAAACTCAGCAACTCAACAGTTTAACCTGTTGCGCCACCGCAGCCCCATAAAAGATCATTGAATTTCTTGAACTTTGCACAACGGTATCTCATGTTATAAACCAGAAGTGTTTCATGACAGTTTCCTTGTGGTTTTCTTTACTACATGAGGTAGACACTCATGTATCATTGTCATACTTCATATATCTCAGATTATCTGAAAACATAGAATGTGTTGTGCTACCAAGGGGCAAGCAGCACAGATTAAGGATCTTATCACATTTATATAGGGATTGCCTCACATAGTGGCAAATCGGTTGGGGCCTGGAAGGGGGTATAGAGAATCTGTCAGCCCACTCCTCACATTGCCTGGCTTCCCCCTTACCCCATCCCATGGAGAGAAGCATCTGCTGCCTGGCTTCCCCCATTGATCCTAATGCAACAAGGGAAACCTCCCATATTGCCGTGGTGGTGGTGTACGCCAATTCTTCCTGCTGGAAGTAGTTGTATGTCATGGGATGAGAGCTGGGGGGCTGCGTGCCAGTTCTTCCTGCCGGAAGTAGTTGTACGTCATGGGATGAGAGCTGGAGGGCTCCGTGCTGGTTCTTCCTTCTGGAAGTAGTTGTATGTCATGGGATGAGAGCTGGAGGGCTCCGTGCTGGTTCTTCCTGCTGGAAGTTGTACATTGTTGGATGAAAGTTGGACGGCTCCATGCAGGTTCTTCCTGCTGGAAGTAGTTGTATAACGTGGGATGAGAGCTGGAGGGTTCCATACTGGTTCTTCCTGCTGGATGTAGTTGTACATCGTGGGATGAGAGCTGGAGGGCTCCGTGCCGGTTCTTCCTGCTGGAAGTAGTTGTATGTTGTGGGTTGAGAGTTGGAGGGTTCAGTGCTGGTTCTTCCTGCCGGATGTAGTTGTATGTCTTGGGATGAGAGCTTAAGGACTCTTTGCCGGTTCTTCCTGCCGGAAGTAATTGTACATCGTGAGATGAGAGCTGGAGGGCTCAGTGCTGGTTCTTCCTGCAGGAAGTAGTTGTAATTTGTGGGATGAGCCGGATGGCTCCTTGCCGGTTCTTCCTGCTGGAAGTAGTTGTACGTCATGGGATGAGAGCTGGAGGGCTCCGTGCCGGTTCTTCCTGCCGGAAGACGTTGTACGTTGTGGGATGAGAGCTGGAGGGCTCCATGCCAGTTCTTCCTGCTGGAAGTAGTTGTACGTTGTGGGATGAGAGCTGGAGGGCTCAGTGCTGGTTCTTCCTGCAGGAAATAGTTGTAATTTGTGGGATGAGAGCTAGAGGACTCCATGC
Source organism: Anolis sagrei (assembly GCF_037176765.1). Classification (NCBI taxonomy): domain Eukaryota; kingdom Metazoa; phylum Chordata; class Lepidosauria; order Squamata; family Anolidae; genus Anolis; species Anolis sagrei. The sequence goes on along the minus strand of NC_090028.1, from coordinate 13,505,630 downwards.
CGGTTCTTCCTGCCGGAAGTAGTTGTACATCATGGGATGAGAGCTGGAGGCCTCCGTGCCAGTTTTTCATGCCGGAAGTACATTGTGGGATGAGAGCTGGAGGGCTCAGTATCGGCTCTTCCTGCCGGAAGTAGTTGTATGTTGTGGGATGAGAGCTGGAGGACTCTGTGCTGGTTCTTCCTACCGAAAGTAGTTGTACGTCGTGGGATGAGAGCTGGAGGGCTCCGTGGGAAAAGGGAAGAGGAACTGGCTTACGATGGCCAATTTAGACCATCTGATTTATTTATTTATTTATTTATGTATTTATTTACTGCGTTTATATACCGCAATTCTCAGCCCTGGGGCGACTCATTGCGGTGTACAACATATAAAAACAGGTACAAAATACAAGACATAGTGCAATACAATTCACAAATTCATCATTATCAAAACATCACATCAAAAATATCAGCATTACTACAAAAACCATTCCGTGTCGTCTCATCGTCAATTCCACAATCTGATATCATCTGATGAGTTCATTAATGCTTCCAGCGTTGAGGTCTGCATAAAACAGAATGCAAGCTGGGTTTATTTTCATGTTTTTGCATTGGCATATAAAAAAGAGGGTATCCCTTGCATAAAATTTTTATGAAATTCACGGGGTTCCCAGAAGTCACAGGCAACTTGAAGGCACAGATAGAAACGGAATGGAAAAGAGAGAAAGTCTTCCAAGGCACGCTCAAAAAGGGGTTCAAGATGTATCTTTTGTTGTTCGGTCTTTAGAATAATTTTAAATATTATTCATATTGTTCCCCTTATTTATTATTGTGCACCTTGTCGGAAAGAGGCACTATAATTTTAAGTAAAATAAAATTACCAAAGCATAGTTGGAACAAATCGTACCTTCAAGGAAATCAGTTAGAAGAAAAAAGAAGCAATTCAAAGCTTCATGTTGAGAATTGCTCATAAATTGAAGCCGTTCCCCCCCTTAGGGATATAATCAAACTGTGGCGAAATCTCTGAAGAGAAGGCATTAATAAATTAAGAGTTTCATTAAAAAATAAAATGAAATGGAGTTGTTAAGTGGAAGATTCATAATGCGGGATATTGAGCAAATCGCGTTTGGTAGCCATGGACCTTGTTTGTCAATTGATGAATTAATCTGTTAAAGAAATATTGGATTTATATTTAACTTGGGGGGGAAACGGGGAGATCTTTTATTCTGCACTTATAACTTTGAATACACTTTCAGACGCTCTTAGTTTATCTCAAATTAAATCTTAAATTGAGCTTGTGGTTCTGTGAATTAATACCCTAGCCTTTCAGCTCTTTTGCTGAGGTCATAAAAATCTAATGGTAGGAATGGTCCCAGGGTCAGACCTTGGCATGTAGTGTATAGAAATTGTTTAATGATGCCCATAGATGTTTGCATTCTCTGTGTTACAGCCTTAATGTCCTGGTGTAAAAGAACTTGATTACCACCTGATTGTATGTTTCTTTCCATTGACCTGAAAAATAGAGTGAATATATAGCAAAGAGATGTGTATGTTAGGCCTGGGTAACAACGCAAAAATTTGTTTCTAAAATCAATTTGTAATTGGGGTTTTTTTTTGTTTCGATATTTAAAATAATTACAAAATTTTCCAAAAAAAAGGTTCGGTATTTACGAAATTTCGTAAATATTTACAAAACATTTTGTAAAGATGGCGCCCTTTTTTTTCCAATATTTTTAAAATATTTTTTAAATTTAATTATTAATTTAGTAGAATAGGGAGGAGAAATTAAAATTATTATTAAGGAGGGAAGGCAGTCACTCACTCTGGCGGGCCCTCTCGCTCGCCGCTCGCTCGCCGCTCACTCGCCCCTCTATGCTTAGGAGAGACGGAAAGCGTCCCAAATCCTCCTCCAGCCCCCTCTCCACCTCCCCTGACTTGGGACTGAACGGCTTCTGATCCCAGGACAAACTCCCTTCCAAGGAAAAGTAAAAGCTCACCCTCAGTCCATCCATCCAGCGTGCTTTTCTCCCACTCTTCCCCGGCTTGGAAGAGGGGGAGGAAAGAAGTCATTCAAACACCCCTGCCTGCCGTAGGTATGTGCTTTAAAGCTCTTTCTGTGTATTGGGGGGGGGGGGGGGGGGGAGGAGATGAGAGATGAACAACACCAAAAGGACTCCTTCTCTACCACCAAAGATAGACTAATGCAATGAAAATGTCTCTGGTTAATCGCCCCTCTCGCTCGCCGCTCGCTCGCCCCTCTATGCTTAGGAGAGACGGAAAGCGTCCCAAATCCTCCTCCAGCCCCCTCTCCACCTCCCCTGACTTGGGACTGAACGGCTTCTGATCCCAGAACAAACTCCCTTCCAAGGAAAAGTAAAAGCTCACCCTCAGTCCATCCATCCAGCGTGCTCGCCGCTCGCTCGCCCCTCTCGCTCGCCGCTCGCTCGCCCCTCTCGCTCGCCCTCTCGCTCGCTTGCTCAGCCGGCGCTGAGAGAGGAGAGCTCCCAGCAAGCATCGGCAGGCGGCCATCTTACGTATTTCTGAAATGGACGGAAATACAAAAATTTTTGGCGCCTGCCGTTTCGATATTTAAAAACACTTCCAGGTTAAAAAAAAAGTTTTGTAATCGTTTCGTAATTCAAAAATTAACGAATTTTTTAACGAATTACGAATTAACGAAACGAATTGCCCAGCCCTAGTGTATGTGTATACACACACACACATACATTTCTAATGTGTGGCCCTTCGGATGTGTTGGACTGCAAGAGTCCATTCATGGTGAAAAATGATAGGAGCTGCAGTCCCTGTCGTTGAATATAAACACACGCAGAATGTGTATTTTATAAATAATTTCTATAACAGATGTATTAAACCGGAAACATCTTACATCCAACAGCTACCTTGTGTTCAAACATCTGGAAATTCCCCAGTGCAAAGCAGCTTGGAGAGTTGTGTCTTATCTAGCTATTTTCAGTTGCAATTTGAATTAAGGTCAAGGCTAGTCAATGATTGCAAATAGCAGCTTGCCAGTAGGGTGGAATTGGGAATGTACACCCCACAGCTCTCTTGGGTAAGGCATGGCAGTCATTTTTATTTACAGTGGAGTCTCGCTTATCCAACATAAATGGGCCGTCAGAATGTCGGATAAATGAAAATGTTGGATAATACGGAGTCTGCTACTGTTATGTCGCAAAGGCAGATTTGGCGGGGTGGTCCATGCCTTAGTCACCTCTAGATTGGATTACTGTAATGCGCTCTACTGGTGGAATTTGGGGGGAAAGACCCTGACATTTGGGAGTTGTAGTTGCTGGGATTTATAGTTCACCTACAATCAAAGAGCATCCTGACCTCCACCAACAATGTAATCAAACCAAACTTGGCACATAGAACTCCCATGACCAACAGAAAAAATTGGAAGCTTTTGGTGTGCATTGGCCTTGAGTTTTGGAGTTGTAGTTCACCTATATCCAGAGAGCACTGTGAACTCAAACAATGATGGCTCTGGACCAAACCTGGCAGGAATACTCAATTGCCCAAATGTGAACACTGGTGGAGTTTGGAGGAAACAGACCCTGACATTTGGGCGTTGTAGTTGCTGGGATTTATAGTTCACCCGCAATCAAAGAGCATTCTGAACCCTACCAACAATAGAATTGGGGCAAACTTCCCACAAACAACCCTTGTAACCAACAGAAAATACTGTGTTTTCTCATGGCCTTTGGTGACCCCTCTGACACCCCCTCGCGACCCCTCCAGGGGTCCCGACCCCCAGGTTGAGAAACGCTGTTTTATGGGGATATTATCAGGGTCTGGTCATAACATCAGATGGACTTGTCCCTAGACACATATTGCAGCATTTCTCACATAGCAGAAATTGTAGAGCTCAGCAAAACAATCCAGACCATGGGTGATTCTCAAAATGTAGTTGATCAGGCCTATTTCAATCCTCCATAATTTCATTATTTTCAACTGCATTTGAAATGTCCCATTTCTTTCTCCTCTCTCTTTGATTTTCATTCTCATACTACTTAGAAGTGTTGTCTTTATGTTTTCAGAATTAGTGTCACAATCACTTTCACTATTAATTTTTCAGTCATTCTAGTAACATGTGCATTCAAATATCTGTAATTATATTTGTATACTGAGTATTTATGTTACGAGTTGGAGGGGAAAGTCAACCAACCCTACCCTAATAACTTCTGCCATCTTGTACACATGCTGTTTTCATTTGTGAAATGTTGGAGGGCAAGGTATGAATGTGTGAATATGTCAACTTTTCTTTTTTTTTTTTTGAAATGATTTTTATTAAGTTTTTCACAATCCACACATGGAAAGAGGGGAAACAAAAAACAAGAAGATAGAACAGTAGGAAAGGGAGAGGTACACACAAAAAAAAAACACAGAAACCCACCATATCTAACTACCATCTAATACATACAATACAACTACTCAAACTATTCTAAAATGACTTCCACTCCAGCCTCAGGATCTTTTCAAGATATTTCTTCACCTTAATATCTATTCTCATCCCATTGTTTTTTCAGCTTTCTTTTCATAATCATATATCAGGGACCAATCTGTCCTCCTCAAAACTCTTCCTTCATTTCTTCTCAACAAAAAAGTTAGTTCGTCCATGTCTCTTATTTCTTTAATTTTCTTCCACCAGTCTTCAATACTCGGAACCTCACCATTCTTCCAGTATTTGGCAAAAACCATCCTAGCCGCCGTTGTGCAATAGGTAAATAATTTATCTTCATTCTCATCCAATTTACAGTCATCATCTGTAAATCCCAGAAGATAATATTCAGGTTTCTTCTTAAAGCTTTTCTTTAATATTTTTTGTAACTCCTCATGAATAATAGACCAGAACTTTGTTGTTTCTTTACATGTCCACCACATGTGGTAAAAGGTGCCTACTTGCTCACTACATTTCCAGCATTTATCTGATACATTTTGATACATATGGCTCAGTCTACTCGGAGTCAAATACCACCTATAAAACATTTTATACCAATTTTCTTTTAAGTCCATAGCATATGTGTATTTCAATTTTTTATTCCACATCCTTTCCCATTCCCCAAAGTGGATGGGCCTTCTTATATTTTCCGCCCATTTAATCATAGAGGTTTTCACCTGTTCTGTTTCTGTCATCCACTGGAGCAATTTATTGTATAGTATTGTAACCGTTTTCCTTTGTGTTTTTAGTATTCTATCCCATATATTCTCGTTCCAATCAAAACCTGTTTTTTGATCTTGTTTAAAATAGTCTTTAATTTGTAGGTAATTTAACCAAGTTATATTGCTAAATAAAGTCTTTAATTGTTCAAATGATTTCATCTCTATTGTCCCCTTCACCAATATATCCTTGTATCTTGGCCATGTCCTCCATCCTAGTAGTCTTCTTTGATGCGCTTCCATTGCTGAAATCCATAATGGTGTTGTTTTATAGAAAAGAGCTTTGTACCTCATCCATGTCCGTAGTAGGGAGGCTCGCACGAAATGATTACCGAAATTTTTCTCCTTCATCTCTCTGTTATACCATATATACGCGTGCCATCCCACTCTTAAATCATAACCTTCTAGATTTAGGCACTTCTCTTTGTCTAAAGTCATCCAATCCCTAATCCAGGACAGTGCGCAGGCCTCATGGTAGGTCTTCAGATCGGGAAATCCCAATCCTCCTCTTGTTTTCTTATCTATTAAATTCATATAGTTAATTCTTGGTCTTTTTCCTTTCCAGACGAATTTCATTAAATCTTTCTTCCACTGTTTGAACAGAGTTTGACTTCTTATTATCGGTATATTCTGGAACAAGAACATAAGTTTTGGTAATACATTCATTTTTATCAAGGATATTCTACCCAGGAGGGATAGTTTCAGCCGGTCCCAGTTCTGCAGATCCCTTTGGACCTTCTTCCAAACTAATTCATAGTTATTCTTTAAAAGTTGTCCATTTCTAGCTGTGATCCAGACTCCTAGATATCTAATTTTCTTGACACCTTCAATTCCAGCCTGTTGTTGAATCTTTATTTGTTTCTCCTTATTCACATTCTTAAATAAAAGTTTAGTTTTTTTCATATTCATCTTAAAACCTGCCACCTTTCCAAAATCTTCTATTTTATTTATCCAACTTTGTAAATTTTTCTCCGGGTTTTCAATTGTACCTATTAAATCATCTGCAAACGCTCGTATTTTATATTCAAATTTACCAATTTTTGTTCCTTTGATCTTTTCATCTTCTCTGATTTTCTTCATCAGGATCTCCACTGCCATAACAAAAATTAATGGGGAGAGTGGACAACCTTGTCTCGTGCCTTTCGTAATTTCAAATTCTTGAGTCACTTGCCCATTTACTTTTACCTTAGCTTTTTGAAATTCATAAATAGCATTAATTGCATTATTAAATTTCTCTCCCATATCCAACTCTTGTATCAAAATCTTGAAGAAATCCCAATTTAAATTATCAAATGCTTTCTCGGCGTCTATTGACAAAAGGGCAAATTCTTTTTGATGATTGGTCTCATAATATTCCAAAAGATCTAGAACGTTGCGTATATTTTCTTTCATATGTCTATTTGGAAGAAAACCTGTTTGTTCTTCTCCAATCCACTTACTTAAAAAAAATTTTAATCTTGTGGCCATGATATTTGCAAACAGTTTATAATCCGTATTTAACAAGGAGATCGGCCTATAATTTTTAATATCATTCTCCGGTGATCCTTCTTTATGTATCACAGTTATTTCTGCCTCCTTCCAGGAGTCTGGAACCTTTCGAGATTTTAAAGCTTCATTCGCTATAACTTTAAAAATAGGTATCAACTGCTGTTTAAACGTTTTGTAAAATCCTGCCGTGAACCCATCCGGTCCCGGAGCTTTATCTGCATTCATTTTACTAATGGCTTTCTCGATTTCCTCTTCTGTTATTTCTTTGTTCAGTTCTTCTCTATCTTCATCTGTTATTTTATCCAGTTTCATTTGTCCAATATATTCCATAATATCTTCTTTCTTTATATCCTCCTTTGTGTATAGTTGTGTATAAAAAGTCCGAAACTCCTCCAGAATTTCTTTATCCGTTTTCAAGTCCTTGTCCTTGGTACTTATTTTAGCAATATGGTTGATTTGCCTCTTTTTTCTAACCTGGTTTGCCAACCATTTACCCGGTTTATTAGCATTTTCAAAAGCCTGTTGCTTTAGAAATTTCATCTGTCTTGATTGGAATTCCAGCTCCACGTAATTTTTTTCCTGTTTCAGTGTCACCAATTGTTTCTCTGTTCGTTTAGATGGGTTTTTCTTTAACTCCATTTCTTTTACTGCTATTTCTGCCCTCAACTCGTTTATTCTTTTATTTCTCTCTCTATTCCTTCTTGCTCCTTGTTGAATAAAGTGTCCTCTCATGACTGCCTTAAAGGCATCCCAAACCACTCGTGGCTCCATTGAATCTAGTCTATTTGTTTGTAGGTAGTCCTGTATTAACTTCTTGAAATATTCTTTGTCATCTTCCATTTTTATTAAGTTCTCATTTAATCTCCATTTTCTATGATAATTTTTTTGATTTACGACAAGTTCCAGAGGGCAGTGATCTGATAAGTCTCGTGGCAGAATATTAATCTCTTTCACTTTAGTAGAGAGATTCTTAGTAATCCAAACCATATCAATTCTTGACCAGGATTGATGTCTATTCGAGAAGAAGGTAAAGTCTCTTTTATCTTTATTTCTAATTCTCCATGCATCTTCAAGATCGAAGTCTTTTTGTAAGTCCATGAATTTCTGGGGAAGTTTCCCTCCCTTAAACTTCTTTTTCTTCAAACTTTTATCTATCTGACAATCGACGACCCCATTAAAGTCTCCTGCCAAAATCAGTTCATCAAATTCTGTTTCCTTTAACTTAGTATTTAAGAATTCAACAAATTTCTTCTTCGGTCCATTGGGAGCATATATATTACAAACCAATATTTTGGAATCTCCAATTATTATTTTCACTGCCACACATCTTCCTTCTGTGTCTCTAAATGCCAATTCTGAATCTATTGAGTCCTTTACATACGTAACCACTCCTCTTTTCTTTTTTTCATAGGCCGAATAATATTCCTTTCCTAATTTTTTATTCGGAAGGTGTGCCACATGTTTATCACAGATATGCGTTTCCTGTAACATTATTACATCAAAATTCTGTGTCTTCAGACTCCTCCATACTCTCTTCCGTTTTTGGGGGGAATTCATACCGTTAATATTATTCGTAAAACATTTTATTTGTCTCTCCATCATTTTATTTATCTTTATCTGGTCCCAATCCTGTGTCGCCAAAAGCCAATTCCATTGTTTCAGTTGCCGATTGCTCCGAACTCTGACCTCCTTTTTCTTCCTTTTTCCGTGGTGTCGTTCTCTGTGGTTTTGGTTCTTTTCCTAAAAAGCCATAATCCTTTGGTGATTTATATCTTGCCTTTTTTGCCTTTACTCCTTTCCTTGGTGTAGATAATCTTCTTTCTTCACCTTCCTCTACCTCTGCTTCCTCTTCCTCTTCTTCTTCTCCTAATTCTTCTTCTTCTTCCTCTTCTCCTTGCTCTTCATCTCCTTCCTTCTCTTTCATAAGTTTTTCATAAAAAATCTTGGCCTTGTGTTCTGTTGTCAACCAATATCTTTCTTCCTTGTATGTCACCATTATCCCTTCTTTTCTTTCCCACCTGAACCTTATCATTCTTTTCTTCAATTCTTCTGTTAAGAAAAAGTATTTTCTTCTTCTTGCTAAGGTTGCCTGTGGGAATTCTTTCAGAACCGCAATTTTCTTTCCTTTGTAAAAGATTGGTTTTTTATTATTATTATAAAGCACATCATCTCGTACCTTCTTTCTTGTAAATTTCACTATCACGTCCCTATCTGTCTTATTTCTTCTAGAATAAAATGATGATATCCTGTAGACTTGGTCCACTTCCTGTTCTAATTCATCTCCCTCACATTCCAAACAATCTGCCAGAATTTTGATTATCAATAATCTTATATCTTCTTTGTCGTCTTCCATTATATTTCTGAGTCTCAATTGAAAATCCATTTGCATTTGCAGTAGTCTTTCTTGTTCTAGTTCTATTTTTTCCCTTTGTCTGTCTAATCCTTTTATTTTTTGTGTCATCTCCTTTTGCGTTCCTTCTATTTTCTCTTTAGAGGCTTTCAATTCCTTTACTTCTCCATCCAGCTGTGTTATATCTTTCCTTATCTGTCCAAATTCCTCTTTTATTTCTGTTTTCATTACTTTAAATTCTTCTGTCATTTTAGTAATTATTCCTTCTTGTTTCTTATAGTACTCCTCATGTTTAGTCTTCATTTCCTCCTTCAATTCTGTTTTCAACGCATCTTGTTTCTCTGATATCTTTTTAATCTCTTTTAAAAGATTATCCATTTTAGGATTTATATCCAATGATCCTCTTCTTGACTCTGCTTTACCTGGAGTTGTCATTTCCCAATTGCCTCTTATTTCCCAAAAATCTTTATTCTAATTACATCTATTATCAATTATATTATTGATTTTCAAAGCAAAAGTCCATCAATTTAATTTAATTTCATAGCCAATTGTGATATAAGTCAATTTCTTACTTCTTACTTCTTAAAGGTCTTCAATTATTCAATTATTAACAAATTATAAAGTTGGTTCATTCACTCATAATATATCTACCCACTAATATTTCAAATCTAATACTTTCACCAATTTTAATTAATTTTATTTATTTTATTCTAATTTTCCCCCTTTTAAAAAGGATATGACACTATCTTGTTTAAAGTCAATTTCATGTAATAATATATTGACTACAATGGGTTATCAATTTATCACCAATCTAAAATTTCTAAAATATAAACTTTCTAATAGGAAGCACAGACTCTTTTCCTCCACTTGGGGGCACTTTTCATTGTATGTAAATATTTATTTATTTACTTTACTTTACTTTACTTTACTTTACTTCTATACCGCTGTTCTCAGCCCGAGGGCGACTCACATCGGTTCACAACCAATAAAAACAGCAATAATTCAATGCAATAATGTAACAACAATTGACAAATAACATATTACCCAAGCAATAAACAATTACTACATTAACCAATCACTATCGTCTCATCATCCAAAAACATAATCCACAATTCATCATCCATTGTTCCATTCCTATGTTCATTGCCAATCATTGCACTAGTTATTCGAACACCTGCTCAAACAGCCAGGTCTTCAGTTTTTTGCGGAATACCATTAGAGATGGTGCTAGCCTAATGTCCGTGGGAAGGGCATTCCACAGCCAAGGAGCCACCACCGAGAAGGCCCTATCTCTTGTCCCCGCCAGCCGTGCTTGAGAAGCAGGTGGGATCAAGAGCAGGGCCTCCCCGGAAGATCTCAAAGTCTTGGTAGGTTCATAGGCAGAGATGCGATCAGATAGGTATCTTGGGCCGGAACCGTTAAAGGCCAACGCCAGCACCTTGAATTGAGCCCGGTAGCAGATCGGCAGCCGGTGGAGCTGGCGCTACAGGGGGGTCGTATGCTCCCTCCGTTTCGTTCCTGTTAGAACCATGGCTGCCGCACGTTGGACTAGTTGAAGCTTCTGGGCTGTCTTCAAGGGCAACCCCATGTAGAAAGCTTCTGTTCAGCAGCTTCCAGTGCTCCCCAAATGAAATAATCTGCCAAAATGCAGTTTTGTTCTTTCTAGGATGGTTTAAACCAAATATACCTTAAAAGTTATCCTTCTGCTCCCTCAACTGACAGATGTGGCTTTGAAAACTATGCAGGTGTCTATGTGTTCTTAGTTCAGGAAGTATGAATTAATTTTAGAGTTCTGAATAAAGTACTGTATATACTCGAGTATCAGCCGACCTGAATATAAGCTGAGGCACCTAATTATACCACAAAAACTGGGAAAATGTATTGACTCAAGTATAAGCCAAGGGTGGGAAATGCAGCAGCTATTGGTACATTTCAAAATAAAAATAGATACCAATAAAATTACATTAATTGGGGCATCAGTGGTGTGCTGGTACGGCTGTACCAGGAGCTCCAACTTCCTTTTCTTTCTTTGAGTATTTGCATGTATTCCAAAGTTCCATGCATTTTGCAATAAGATGGCTTCCCTTAGTTTGCAGCCAGCTGTCTATCACTGTAGGGTTTTTTTTAGTTCCGCCCCTTTCCCCATTTTAGCTCAGTCTTACAGTTGAAAGCTTAGCTACAGGATGTGAATCAGCTCCACCTTCATTTCTTATGAAATTCCGGGGGGAAACAGTTCCAAAGGACTCCAAAGTTCCATGCATTTTGCAATAAGGTGGCTTCCCTTGGTTTGCAATTATAGGGGCAGTGACCCATCAGTCATTGTTAAGTTTTGGTTCTGCCCCTTTCCCCAGGGCTCTGGGAGGAGAGGGAGCCATTTTAGGTCAGTCTTGCATTGGAAAGCTTAGCTACAGGACGTGGATTGGCTCCACATGTAGAGAAGCTTCGTTTCTCACAGCATCCGGGGAAATTCTGGGGGAAAACAGTTCCAAAGGACTCCAGCTGGAGAATCTACAAAGCCTTGACTGGTAGGTCTACTCGGGACCCAAGAAGCAGTTTGGAACCGGAAGTAGAGCTCACACCAGCAAAGTTTAGAAAGTAGATCGCCCAAGGAGGGGTTAAAAAGGGTTCTCCTCTTAAAGAAAAGAAACAGTTCACGAAGCCGGTTGCCCGTCCCTTGTGGACAAGAATAAGAAAGCCACCAGTTGATTCAAAGCCTTGAAGTATTTGTTTGACCTGTTGAAGATCTGAGAAGTATTTGATTGTTTTGTTGAAGACCTAAGCAATAATAAAGGACTTTGTTAAGCTTTTCAAGCTTTTAAAGGACTCTGTATAGGAAAATCCTTAGGGCCTCTCAGCTGAGGCACCCTGGCTTTCCACTGGGCACAAAGAGCACGTCCTGTTCAAAAGCCAACTGCTATAGGCCCAGTGCATGACAGCACAAGTGGGTTAAATGTTTTTGGATATTTACATCAATTTGTAATTTAAGATAAGACTGTCCAACTCTGATTAAACCATTGTTCTAATCTTTGTCAATGTAAATGTGCTTATATACCCTTCCAGTAATAATAGAGTGAAATAATAAATGTAATAATAATAATAATAATAATAATAATAATATTAAATACAGTAGAATAATAATTGTAATAATAACAACAATAATAGAGCAAAATAAGAAATATAATAACAATAATAATAGAGTAAAATAATAAATGTAATAATAATATTACACAGAGCAGTGTTTCTCAACCTGGGGGTCGGGACCCCTGAGGGGGTCGCGAGGGGGTGTCAGAGGGGTCGCCAAAGACCCATCAGAAAGGTGGAAGGTGAACTACATCTCCCCTAAATCACTGTCAATTCATCCCAAATCCCTCCAGAACATTCTGTTGGTCATGGGGATTCTGTGTTGGATGTTTGGACCAATTCTATCATTGGTGGGGTTCAAGGGACTCTTTGATTGTAGGTGAACTATAAATCTCAGCAACTACAACTCCCAAATACAAATCTTTAATTTCCCTGAACTCCACCAGTGTTCACATTTGGGCATATTGAATATTCGTGTGAAGTTTGGTCCAGATTCATCATTGTTTGAGTCCACAGTGCTCTCTGGATGTAGGTGAACTACAACTCCAAAACTCAAGGTCAATGCCCACCAAACCCTTCCAATATTTTCTGTTGGGCATGGAAGTTCTGTGTGCCAAATTTGGTTCAATTCCATTCCTGGTGGAGTTCAGAATGCTCTTTGATTGTAGGTGAACTATAAATCCCACCAACTACAACTCCCCCCACCCCACTCCACCAGTATTCAAATGTGGGCGTATCGGGTATATGTGCCAAATTTGATCCACTAAATTAAAATACATCTGACATATCAGTTATTTACATGATGATTCCTAACAGTAACAACATTGCAGTTGTGAAGTAGCAACAAAAATAATTTCATGGTTGGGGGTCATCACAACATATAGAACTGTATTAAGGGCTCGCGGCATCAGAAAGGTTGAGAACCATTGACATAGAGTGATATAATAAATTTAATAATAATAACAACAACATAGTAAAATAATAAATAACTTGAGAGTTTGCAGACGACACCAAATTGGGAGGGATAGCCAATACTCCAGAGGACAGGAGCAGGATTCAAAACGATCTGACAGATTAGAGAGATGGGCCAAAACTAACAAAATGAAGTTCAACAGTGACAAATGCAAGATACTCCACTTTGGCAGGAAAAACGAAATGCAAAGATACAAAATGGGGGATGCCTGGCTCGAGAGCAGTACGTGTGAAAAAGATCTTGGAGTCCTCGTGGACAACAAGTTAAACATGAGCCAACAATGTGATGTGGCGGCAAAAAAAGCCAATGGGATTTTGGCCTGCATCAATAGGAGCATAGTGTCTAGATCTAGGGAAGTAATGCTACCCCTCTATTCTGCTTTGCTTAGACCACATCTGGAATATTGTGTCCAGTTCTGGGCCCCACAATTCAAGAGAGATATTGACAAGCTGGAATGTGTCCAGAGGAGAGCGACTAAAATGATAAAAGGTCTGGAGAACAAGCCCTATGAGGAGCGGCTTAAGGAGCTGGGCATGTTTAGCCTGAAGAAGAGAAGGCTGAGAGGGGATATGATAGCCAATGTATAAATATGTGAGAGGAAGCCACAGGGAGGAGGGAGCAAGCTTGTTTTCTGCTTCCCTGGAGACTAGGACGCGGAACAATGGCTTCAAACTACAAGAGAGGAGATTCCATCTGAACATGAGGAAGAACTTCCTGACTGTGAGAGCTGTTCAGCAGTGGAACTCTCTGCCCCGGAGTGTGGTGGAGGCTCCTTCTTTGGAAGCTTTTAAACAGAGGCTGGATGGCCATCTGTCAGGGGTGATTTGAATGCAATATTCCTGCTTCTTGGCAGGGGGTTGGACTGGATGGCCCATGAGGTCTCTTCCAACTCTTTGATTCTATGATTCTATGATTTAAAAAGGCCTGAAAAACCCAACTATATATACGGCAGATGCAGAATCTTTTCTAAAGGATGAATGTTATTTTTGAAACACGATCTTGAATCGTTTTCCAAGTGAGATTTTGCTTGTCATGGATAGAGCCCGGTTATTGTCACATAAGCCATGTGTCCAATGTCACTGGTGGTTACCTTAATCTATCCATCATTTTTTCCAGTCTGTACATGTAGTTTTCATATAATATTGTTGCCAGATTTCAAAGTCATTTCAACCAGGTTTAATAATCTTAGATCTCAAATGAAATACGTAATACACTGGGTAAGTTTAACTTTCATTGGCAGAGTGGCAGAATAAGGAGACACAATATAATTTTTCAATATGTGTGTTCAGACTAGTGTGTGATAAACAGATAGATACCATGCATTTCCAACTGGCCAGAAAGGCAACGCATTTTTCAAAATACTATGGATTTTTCCTCTTCTGTATCATCTTTACCTGCGGAAGACCTTACAAGGTCAACAATTTAAGACTCCACAATCCAAAAATTGAATCTTAGTACAGCCATTTTCCTAATAGAATTTCTGCTATAGCAATTGGTGCTGACAGTTTTGGTCGCATCTCTCTATTGTGTTGTACGGTTTTATTTGACACCAGAGATGGCATCAGTATGTATTGAAAAGAGCACCTGAGCAGCAGCACTTCTCTTGGGATTTAGACTCCCTCTCTCGCAACGCACACAATGCACACACCCTAATGGACGTTCCTGACATCCTTGACTTATATTTGTGCAATTGCCTGTGCACAGTTGAGTATATTTGTTTTAATTATTAATAGAAAGCAAGAGAGCAGACACTGGAAACACATGTACCATTATACTGAGCAGAAAGCTTCAGACGTTAATCCGTTGAAACATCTACAAGATCTCTATGGACTTCAAGTCTGGAACTTGGAAACATTTATTGAAGTACCTTTAAAAATGATAACAAATTACCTTTAGTTCACATGTGGGAGGTATTGAAACATGAAAAAATAGATAGGAAGTCAAATAATCTCCCCCAATGACTGGAAAAAAAATTCCCTCTGAATATTACTCATTCTATAACAGTGGTTCCCAATCTTTTTTGACCAGGGATCACTTGGTCAGGGACCAAAAGGGTTACGAATCAGTTTTTAGTCAGTTTTGGTTCTTTGGAGCACTGATTCAGAAAATCGCATTGAATAGACCAGATCAGCTCTAGTTTCTGATACAGAACATATGTCAATCAGTAGTCGCCATGTGCTCACCCACAGAAAACCATCTATCTATCTATTTATCTATCTATCTTCTAGATAATAAAAGTCAGTGTTTGTATGCGGAGGAAGGACGGGAGGTGTATATGGCAGCGTTCTGATTGCCTGCCACTGTGGTACTATTTGAATATGGTCTCTGATTGGCCAGCCTCATTCTGATTGCTTTCCACTGTGGTATAATTTGCATAGTGTTTCTGATAGGCCAGCCTGAACATTCTAAAATTCTGAAGTGGCTGAGATTCCCTTCCCACAGAACACTGCAGCCCCTACAAATCACAGACCAGGCCCAAATTTGGCACACAGAGTACTCATGACCCACTCTACATCCTGATGCAGTTCTAAGGGGGATGGACCATAGATGATGGGATTTCCAGTACCTTCACACACTTACTGAAATCACTGTGACCATCATCCAATGACGAATAAAGACCAAACTTGGCACACAGAGCCCCCATGACTCACTCTACAACCTAATGTAGTTCTAAGGGGGGTGGACCATGGATTATGGGATTTGAAGTACCTTCACTCACTGAAACCACAGTGACTCTCATCCAATGACCAATCAAGACCAAACTTGGCACACAGAGCACCCATGACTCATTCTACATCCTGCTGCAGTTTGGAGGAGGGTAGACCATGGATGATGGGACTTGCAGTACCCTCATTCACTTCCTGAGACCACTGCGACCCACACCACTGACCGAAGAAACTTGACACACAAAGCCCCCATGATTCACCCACCATCCTGGTGCAGTGTGGAGGAGGATGGACCATAGACAATGGGACTTGCATATGAGAGTTGTAGTTCACCCACACCCACTGAACCACCAGACATTGGATCTAGACTAAAACCACTGAGCAGACAAACAATGCCTATCTCAAATAACCCGGGCAGCGCCAGGTCCCCAAGCTAGTATTTAATAAACCTTGGCACTATAAGAGGATTTTGCAAGATCAGTCGCTCTTGTTGCAACAGTGTAGTAATGGTGAGGCTGCGGACCATATTTTAGTTCAGGGGTCCTCAAACTAAGGCCCAGGGGCCGGATGCGGCCCTCCAAGGTCATTTACCCGGCCCTCGCTCAGGGTCAACCTAATTCTAAAATGACTTGAAAGCGCACAATAACAACAACAATCCTATCTCATCACCCAAAAGTAGGTCCACACTTCCCATTGAAATACTAATAAGTTTATATTTGTTAAAATTGTTCTTCATTTAAATTATTGCATTATTTTTAAGTGTCTTTTGCACTACAAATAAGATATGTGCAGTATGCATAGGAATTCATTCATGTTTTTTTCAAATTATAATCCGGCCCTCCAGCAGTCTGAGGGACTGTGACCTGGCCCTCTGTTTAAAAAGTTTGAGGACCCCTGGTTTAGTTCATGAGAACCACGGGTGGTCAATGGACCACAGGTTGGGAACCACTTTTCTATAACATAAGAAGAAATTACATTGTTGGGTCCCAGTACCCCTGCTGTAATGTGATTAATGTGTTACTTTTGCCCTGGTGAAGTGGGTTGTGGCCAAAGTGGGCCTTGGTCAATAAAAGGTTGGGAACAACTTATTTGAACCATGAGCGTATGTGCTTTCAAGTCAACTCTCAATTTATAGTGATCCCAAGAATTTCAAAGGGTTTTTTAAGGCAAGGAATACTCAGAAGTGATTTTCCCCATCATTTCCTCTGAAATGTAGCCTACATGCTGACCACCTAATGGTGGACCATTAAGATATCAAGGATGGAATCCCTGCTTGCAAACCTACTGATGAATCATGCTGAGAAAACCCTGTGATAGCTTCAATGTAGGGTCACCATAAGTCAGAAACAACTTGAAGACACACAACAACAATACTACTTAATACAGCCATTGTGGTTGGAGTGTGCTGAACATAAACATGTTTCTTTCTCACAAATATGCTGCTGTAATTACCTACATTTCCATATTTATCTTGACATATTTTGGGGGGCCGCTTTCACCCTTTTCGATGAAGCTGTGTTCTCCTCGTCACACTTCCAGAGCAGCAGCTAGGTAGCTGAAGAAAGTTTTTTCTCTCTAACTGTAAAGACTTCTGTGCCTCGGAGTCACAGGGGGCTCTTAATGCTCTCGTACTAAACATTATTTATGATTGTTAATTGAAAAGCATTCAAAATTGCCAGGGTGTATTTATTTTGTCATTTACATTTCTCTCTCCTCCCCTGTTGCTTTGGCAATAAAGGGTCAGGGAGAAAACGCACCCTGGGAATGGTTTTCATTAAGAAACTCCACATCAGGAGAGAGACACTTTAGAAACAAAATTATTACAATTATTATACTGTCTTCTCAAAAAAGGGCAGAGTCATTAAAACATTACAGAACTGTAGTCAGCAGATGGTCCTGGGGATACTTTTCGGGATGTTTTGTAATTAAGGCGTTAGTTTTAATAACAAAATTGTGCCATTACCAGCTCGGGGGGGGGGGGGGGGAGTTGTGGAACTTTGTGATTGTGAGCTGAATGGATAACTCCTGAACACATTTTTCAGTCGTGTTGAAGTCTGATCGCCCAATGAGAGTTAAGCAGTAGTGCAGAAAATGCCATGTATACTCATTTGTGAGTCTAGAAATTTTGCCACTTTCAGCCTTTTTGAATACCTGGGTTGGGAAATGGCAACAGCAGCCAGGGTCAGCTGAGGAAGCATTGGAGCTTTCCTCCCTTCATAGAATGATTCTTGACTTCTCTACCAGTCATGTCAAAATCCATAATTTTGGCCCTTAAACCTGTTCTCAACTTATACATGAGGTAAATATATGTATGAGCAGGGCCGTAGCCAGAAATAAATTTTGGGAGGGGTTGAAATTTCGGGGGGGGGGGGGGGTTGAAAATTTCGCAGGGGGGTTTGAAACCTGCCTCAAAGAGCACAGCAGGGGGCAGAGCAGCCTTCAATAGACTGCAGCTCCGCCCTTGTCAACCACCTCCACCAAGTCTGGCCTCCTTAATGAGAGCATTCAACATCCCCCCCCCCCAACTTGGTTGCTTCACTACTGTTCTGTCGCGCGCTGGGCCTGTAAATAATTGTCTTTATAACAGGATGTGCAACCTTTGCCCAGCGGGAAACCAGGAGGCCTCAAGAGAAGTTCTCAGAGGTTTCCACCACAAACAATCTTTAGATGGCTTGAGAAGTACAAAAAAATCATTTATTAATGAACAATCAAACAGAAACTTCTCTTGTCTTCAGTAAAGTTAAGCAAATGATTCCAAGCTTTTAGGCATCTGGTGAATTCCTAATCTTGCCCACGAAGGACAGGCAACTGTCTTCAATAACTTCTTCTTTAAACGAAAATCCCCGTTTTAACTTCTCCCAGCCTGACTGTAATCTAACCCTTACTGATGTGGGCTCTGCTACCGGGTCGAACTATGTCTCGAACGCCGCGTGGACCTACCAGCAAGACAGTAGATGTTCTCCAGCTGGAGTTCTTTGGTCTTTAGGGCTGTTTTCCTGGAAATTCTTTGGAGACTCTTAAGACCTTTCTCCCCCGGAAGGTCTTAAGGGTTGAAGCTTTTGTACAGGGGAAGCTTGCACACATTCTATACATAAACGTACCTTGCTGAGACTAACTAAAAATGGATCCCTTCCCTTCCCAATTGCCCTGAGCAAGGGGCGGGACCAAAACTTAACAATGATGGACAGGTGACTTGCCCTATGACTGCAACCAAAGAAGCCACCTATCTGCAGAGTCCCTGAAACCTAGGACTGCAAGCAAACATTTAATAGAAAGCAAATAAAGTTGGAGCTCCTGGTACAGCTGTACCAGAACAACTACATCGGCTATTGCTGCAAGTAATGACAGTGTGAATAAATTGCTAATATTTGCTTGAGATAGTGTTTGCAGTTCTTGATTTTTTGCATCTCATACACTTAGCATGGGGATTTGGTTAACCAGTTAAAATTCATGAGTAAACCAGGTTTTTTAAAAAAATCTGAAACATTTCGGGGGGGGGGGGTTGAACCCCTAAACCCCCCCCCCCCCCGCTACGGGCCTGTGTATGAGTATATATCAGGCATCAGCAAACTTTTTTTGCCCTGGGGCTGCATTGCAGACTTGGCCAGGAGGGCCGGAGAGGTGGCCCTGGGTGGAGGCAGGGTTGACCCAGGAAAGGCAGGGCCAGGTGGGGTGGAGACAGGTCATCCTCAGTCTGTCAGATGAGACACGTGGCGGCTGAGAGTACTCTGGAGGGCTTTCACCCACCACATGCCTAATTTGGGTTGTCTTCCTGGCATAAGGATGGGGCCGGTCACCCCATCCTTATCCCAAGAGGATGGCAAAACAGGCGGCAACTGAGAACGCTCCAGAGCTCTATCCACCACCAACTGTCTTCCTGGGACAGTCTTCCCAGCATAAGGACAGAGTCAATCATCCCATCCTTGTACTAGGAAGAGCGCAAGTGTCATGTATGTTGATGTATGTTGTCATGTATATTCTGCAGTTGATGGTGGTTGGTGGTGGTAGGCCTAGCAGTTGGTGATGGAAGGGTTAATGTAAGTCTAAGTTCTAAAGGGTTGACTAATCTGTAAGTAAGAGTTCATGAGTGAAAGCAATTAAGGGTGAAGGTATGCAAGTGATATATTGCAGCTGCGTGTTTCTGGATATAATAAGCTAGCCATGGGAGAAAATTATTTGTCTTATTTTGGTGGTAGATGCTGCTGGTTTTTCCCCAGCTTTTGTTGATTTTTGGTATCCTAACCTGTATCCTATACTCTTGGAAACCTGGAACCTTGAATCTTTGGACTGACTTTTGACTACAGTATAGACTCTTGATCCCTGGGCTTTGCTTATTGAACTCTCGTCATTTGACCACTGGACTTTTGACTATGGTGTTATCTTGAACTTGCAACAGTGTTTGCTGTCAGTTTTTTTTTAAGATTCTGTGACTGAGTGCTATCTTTATGTTTTGGACTATTAAAACACCAGAAAGTAAGTGCTGAGTGTTTGTTTGGTTCATCTCTACCTGAATAAGGCAGAGCCCTGGCATTATTACAGCAAGACAGGTGGCGGCGGGCAGCACTCCAAAGCCCCCTCGGCCTCCACCTGCCTCCTTCCCTGAGCCATGTTTCTCTCAGCATCAGGATGAGGCCTTACCTTGTCCTGATTCTGGGAAAAAAGTGAGGCAGGCAGTGGCTGAGGGGGCTTTGGAGCCTTTCTCTAGCTCTCCTTCCAGCCTGGGGTGGCAGTGGCTCACCGCGTTCCCAGGCTGAAAGAAGGAGGAGGCTGGCCATTGCCGAAGATCTCTCTGGCAGTAGCTTGCCTTGCCCTTGGCATTCTTCTCTGCCTGGGGAGATGGTGGCCCACCATGTTCCCAGGCAGGGAGGAAGAGGAGACACATGACTGGCAAGAGCCCCAGAGAGATCTTACTAGCTGCATGTTTCTGCCTCAGTGTCACGATGCCAGGGCTTTGCCTTATTCAGGTAGAGATGAACCAAACTCTCAGTTTGTTTTCAACAATTTAATTAAAACAACACTTACTTTTTGGCTGTTTTATAAGTCCAAAACATAAAACATAAAGATAGCACTCACCCACAGAATAAACAAAAACTGACAGCAAGCACTGTTGCAGGTTCAAGATAACACCATAGTCAAAAGGTTCAGTCCAATAGTCAAACGCCGAGAGTTCAGTGAGGAAGTCCAGGGATCAAGAGTCAATACCGTAGTCAGAAGCCAGTTCAAGGTTCCAGGATTCCAAAGGTTCAGGAGACAGGTCAGACACCGAAAATCTACAAACCTGGGGGAAAACCAGCAGCATCCACCACCAATATAACACAAATACTTTCCTCCCAAAGATCAGTCTCAAGGCTAGCTCATTATATCCAGAAACACCCAGCTGCAATCTATCTCTTGCATACCTCCACCCTTAATTGATTTTACCCATGAACTCTTACTTACAGATTACTCAACCCTTTAGAACTAAGACTTATATTAACCCTTCCATCCCCAGCTGGTAGGCCTGCCACCACCAACCACCATCAACTTCAGAACATGATATATGACGCTCAGTCTTTCTCTCAGCTTGGGGAGGCAGAACACCACTTCCGCATGCTGAGAGGAGGGTCGAGGAAGCTGGGGCTGGATGTTAGCCCCCAAAGGGCCCTGTCCGGCCCACAGACCTCAGTTTGCCCATTCCTGCTATGGTACATGCAACCCATGGCTCTTCCTCCCCTGGTTTGGAAGAAACTTCTCCAGTGCAGACCTGAACCATGATAAGTGTTGCTGTTAGAATCATAGAATCATAGAATCAAAGAGTTGGAAGAGACCTCATGGGCCATCCAGTCCAACCCCCTGCCAAGAAGAAGGAATATTGCATTCAGATCACCACTGACAGATGGCCATCCAGCCTCTGTTTAAAAGCTTCCAAAGTAGGAGCCTCCACCACACTCTGGGGCAGAGAGTTCCACTGCTGAATGGCTCTCACAGTCATGAAGTTCTTCCTAATGTTCAGATGGAATCTCCTCTCTTGTAGTTTGAAGCCATTGTTCCGTGTCCTAGTCTCCAGGGAAGCAGAAAACAAGCTTGCTCCCTCCTCCCTGTGGCTTCCTCTCACATATTTATACATGGCTATCATATCTCCTCTCAGCCTTCTCTTCTTCAGGCTAAACATGCCCAGCTCCTTAAGCCGCTCCTCATAGCGCTTGTTCTCCAGGCCCTTTATCATTTTAGTCGCTCTCCTCTGGACACATTCCAGCTTGTCAATATTTCTCTTGAATTGTGGTGCCCAGAATTGGACACAATATTCCAGGTGTGGTCTAACCAAAGCGGAATAGAGGGGTAGAATTACTGTTATGGATTACCATCTTTGCAAACCTATAATCTGGCATTTTATAAATCAGATTAGTGGGTAACACTGTGAACCAAATCAGTACACATTGCAAGAGTTTTCTCGATTGTTATTTCTCATTTTTATGGGATGCCAATCTTTTTTTCACTGTGACTGGTAGAATCTACTAATGGGATGTTTCTCCACCTGCAACATCTTTACACTGTCCCTCATATCCACTTCGCTTCTAATGGGACACTGAAAGCATAATTACATTTCCTAATTATGTGTAATTAGGTGAAACCAGATGATGTATACAGCAAGCTTTTAAACCAGCCAAGGGTCAAGGACTTTTTGAATTTCATACTGGTTTTCTAAATGAGTCCATAACACCGCTAAAGCCAACATGCCACTGGGTTTAGCTGCCTTGATACTTAAGGCTTAAAATAGATGGGGTTCATTTATTTTGTTGAGTAAGGATGTGCATCAAGGTATGTGGTTACCTTGCTCTCATTGTGTCCTTCCTTTAAAAAAACCCACAGGGTTTAGGTTTCCTAAGCTTAACACAAGGAAGGCTGTCTACACCCAGTTCCATAAAGTTGTGGATGCTGACAGGCAGTGTGATATTTATTTTTTCCAACCTTAATCCTTTTGAAACATGGTGAAATAAATACATCCTCTTATCTAGCATGCGCCTGGGCCTGGAAATAAATTCTTGTTTTCTTGTAGTCCTACTCCAGTGGCCTGCAATGAATAATTCGGGCAGTCTCGGTGAATAGGAGAGGAAGAGGCTTATCTCTTACCCGTGATAATTATAAAGCTCATAATGGGAGCGCACAGAAGCCCACCATCAATCAGGGAGGAGAAACAATGGGGAATGATAGGTATGTAGAAGTGAAATGGCGAAACCACATATGGAAAGGCAATAGTTTTTTTGCAAGGTTATAAATCATAGTGGGAGCCATAATTTTCAGGGCAATTAATATCCCTTGATTAAAACATAACTTTTTTTTTGCAAGGTATTTGGCTCAGCGCATGTGGGTGTGTGCACACACAAACAGACACGCATACACAGGAACCCACTTACTCATGTTTGGTTGCTCTATGATTCAGAAGCCTTTTAATTATGGTAAAATAGAGATGTAAATTTTCATATTATTGTTTGCAAAAAATGAATAATAATTCCTTTTCCCCCTCTTCTCACTGGTTGTGACGATGCATAGGTTTGTGTGCCGTCGCGCTTGGGGGCTATTGTTGTTGTTGTTCATTCGTTCAGTCGTCTCCGACTCTTCGTGACCTCATGGACCAGCCCACGCCAGAGCTCCTTGTCGGCCGTCATCACCCCCAGCTCCTTCAAGGTCAGTCCAGTCACTTCAAGGATGCCATCCATCCATCTTGTTGGGGTTCAGCCTGAGTTTGAACTTGAACCTGATTCTCTGTTTGTTCCTCCTGATGCTAATGAAAGTATATTTACTGATGCTAGTGGAAATGTACCTTTTGATGCCAATGCTCCTGAAATTAGTGAGGAAGAAACTGCTGTAGGTTTGGAAAATGCCAATGTTCCTGAAATTAGTGAGGAAAGAACTTCTGTAGATTTGGAAAATGAAAGTACCAGTGTTCCTGAGAATGTTTCAGAGGGGGACCTTGAACTTTCCCTCCCATCTGCACCTGTTAACTGTAATGACAACAGAAGGGGCCAAATTTGGGAAGACAGAAGTAAATCACTCAGTTTGCGTGGATCCTCCTGAATTCAAGAATTAAAAACATTGGCTTCAAAACAGAAGGGCGGTTCACGGAACCAATTCTTGAGTTTTAATTGCAATACGCCGAGCTGATTGTCTCAGTTCAGGCATCGTTTCAGAATTGATGAAGACCTTGGCAGTTCTCCCGGTTCCCTGGCCATAGTCTGGGAAGATTTCTAGGATATCAAGTACAGTTAGTGGATTGCTAACAGATTCCTGTATTTCCCAGTGAGGATTTTGGTTTTGCTTTGTCCATTTAAATTCATGTTTGCTGATTTTGCTGTGGCTTTTGACTTGCATTTTTCCTTTATTTTGTAACCATTTTTCTTCAATAAAAAAGGATTGTTTTTCACAGCCAAGTGTGGTGGATAGTTATCTGAGGGCCTCGTTCCCTGCTCTGGATTGCAACACATCTTGCCCTTGGTCGGCCCCTCTTCCTTTTGCCTTCCACTTTCCTCAGCATAATTGTCTTCTCTACTCCTTGCTGTCTCCTCATGATGTGGCCAAAGTACTTCAACTTTGTCTCTAGTCTCCTTCCCTCCAATGAGCAATCGGGCTTTATTTCCTGGAGGATGGACTGGTTGGATCTTCTCGCAGTCCAAGGCACTCTCAGAACTTTCCTCCAACACCACAGTTCAAAAGCATCGATCTTCCTTCGCTCAGCCTTCCCTAAGGTCCAGCTCTCACATCCGTAGGTGACTACAGGGAATACCATGGCTTTGACTAGGCGGATCTTTGTTGCCAGTGTGATGTCTCTACTCTTTACTATTTTATCGAGACTGGACATTGCTCTCCTCCCAAGAAGGAAGCGTCTCCTGATTTCCTGGCCACAGTCTGCATCTGCAGTGATCTTTGCACCTAGAAATACAAAGTCTGTCACGGCCTCCACATTTTCTCCCTCTATTTTCCATTTGTCAATCATTCTTGTTGCCATAATCTTGGGTTTTTTTTATGTTTATCTGCAACCCGGCTTTTGCGCTTTCTTCTTTCACCTTGATTAAAAGGCTCCTCAGCTCCTCCTTGCTTTCGGCCATCAGAGTGGTGTCATCTGCATATCTGAGGTTGTTAATGTTTCTTCCAGCAATTTTCACCCCAGCCTTGCATTCATCAAGCCCTGCACATTGCATGATGTGTTCTGCATACAAGTTAAAAAGGTTGGGTGAGAGTATGCAGCCTTGCCGTACGCCTTTCCCAATCTTGAACCAGTCTGTTGTTCTGTTCTTCCTGTTGCTACTTGGTCCTTGTACAGATTCCTCAGGAGAGAGACAAGGTGGCTTGGTATGCCCATCCCACCAAGAACTTGCCACAATTTATCATGATCCACACAATCAAAGGCTTTAGAGTAGTCAATGAAGCAGAAATAGATCTATTTCATCTATTTCTGGGGGCTATTAGTCTTAATGAAAGAGGGATGGACGTGGCACCTTTCCCCCAAGGGATTGGTTCTTGCCCTCCTTTAGGAAACTGGAACTCCCAAAAACCCAAAATGCTGTAAATAGCTCAAAATAAGTTTTATTTATCACAAAGTCATTTCTTCAAAGCAATGAGCTGGAAAACTTTAGAGGGGTGAAGGAAAACATACATTACAGTCTCAATCAGTCCTGGGTCCAAGGGGTTTGAAGCTGAGAAGCCTCACCAAGTTTCCTCCTTCCTCAATGCCTGTGAATGCCGGAGCAAACCACAACCCTAGTTCAGCTGGCCTATGTTTTGAAGACTCAGGATCTTCCTTTGGTGCCAAAAGAACCGGCTTGAAGGCACCTGGATCTCCTCAATAATTGTCCAGGACGATCTGGACATAAAGCATGAGTCCCAGGGGTAAAAAACCTCAGAACTGGTGCTAAGAGGTAACTTAAATCAGAGTCCTTTAGAGTCAGGTCTCTTACTCACATCCATCTGGTACAAAATCTGAAGGCAGAACGAAAAGAAAAAGGAAGTTCTCCCCTCTTGCAGGAAGAGGTGGAGCCAAACAGTACTGATTGACAGCTACAAGCAATCCATCCATACAACTATACATAAGCAGGGTAAAAAGGGGCAGGATTAAGCATGATACAAAAGTTTAAGTCTTACAACTAACAGTTCTATACATAGGTAGCGCCACTCATGCCGTCACAGTTTGCATTTTGAATGTTTGCTCTCCACAAAAACAATCCAAAACAAAACAAAAATGGATTTTTACACCAAATTATAATCCCAGTTATGTCTTACCTGTTCATGCCCAGCATTATTTTTTAAATTTTAATTATTACATTTGGCCCAGCCATCTATATATATATATAAATGCTATGTTCATAATGAGTACCTTAAAAACAGAAGAACCAATAAACGAAATTACACCAAATTTGGCAACAAAACATCTCACAACACAAGCAGTGACCATCACTCAAATAATTCAAATAATAATAACCTCCAATATGCTGAAACTACCTAACATTTTCCCAGTACCTCTTATATTTTTCTCTTACTTATCTCCCCCATTCCCCAATTATCAAAATATTTTAATAGGGGGAATTTAAAAAATACTTTGGAGATACCAGTAAGCTGGGCTTATTTCTGCCAAAAGCACTTCTTTGCAAATGCATTCTGTTTCCTGCTAATAATTGCATTTATTGTGTGGGGGCAATACAAAAATGTCCTTAAACAACCACAGTAATAATGTCACTGTTCTAAGTAAGAAATGGAGATATGATAGCCATGTATAAATATGTGAGAGGAAGCCACAGGGAGGAGGGAGCAAGCTTGTTTTCTGCTTCCTTGGAGACTAGGACGTGGAACAATGGCTTCAAACTACAAGAGAGGAGATTCCATCTGAACATGAGGAAGAACTTCCTGACTGTGAGAGCCGTTCAGCAGTGGAACTCTCTGCCCCGGAATGTGGTGGAGGCTCCTTCTTTGGAAGCTTTTAAGCAGAGGCTGGATGGCCATTTGTCAGGGGTGGTTTGAATGCAATATTCCTTCTTCTTGGCAGGGGGTTGGACTGGATGGCCCATGAGGTCTCTTCCAACTCTTTGATTCTATGATTCTATGATTCTATGATTCTATGTTTATGGCAGTTGGTACAGTATAGAGATTTCCTCTGAACCTGCTCTCGCATATGCACATATACATGTGCATATGCGAGAGCAGGTTCAGAGGGAATCTCTAACCGGTTGGATTTGTTTTATCTGATTTAATGCAGCTGTCAATGGCTTAGTAAACACACAGGGCTATAAAGTTAGAATATCTAACTGGAAAGGAAAGGACTCATGGTCACTGTTCTGTTGTGCGCTGGGCCTGTAAAGAATTTCCTCTAGAACAGGACGTGCAACCTTTGCCCAGCGGGAAGCCAGGGGGCCCAAAGAGAAGTTCTCAGAGGTTTTCCACCAGAAATAGTCTTTAGATGGCTTGTGAAGTATAACAAAGTCAATGTTTATGCCCCCAATGAAAAGCAAGAAGAATTTTATGAGAAAGTGTTAAAGAAAATAACAAACTGGCAACAAAAAGTCCTAGGAGCACTGTTTGGAGTTCGCTAGTTAACAGTATATTGTATAAAAATGATGTCTAAACTAAAATTGGCAACGATTAACACAAGAGGTCTTGGAAATTGGTATAAAAGAAAGAAAATTGAAGGTTTGCTTAAAAAAAATGCTGCACATGTTTATTTTCTCATTGTGCCCCAATGAACACTGGTGGAGTTTGGGGGAAATAGACCTTGACATTTGGAAGTTGTAGTTGCTGGGATTTATAGTTCACCTACAATCAAAGAGCCCTATTCTGTTGTTGGTGGGGTTCAGAACGCTCTTTGATTGTAGGTGAACTATAAATCCCAGTAACTACTACTCCCAAATGTCAATGTCTATTTCCCCCCAAACTCCATCTCTGTTCATATTTGGGCATATGGAATATTTGTGTCAAATTTGGTCCAGAGCCATGATTGTTTGAGTCCATGGTAGTTTCTGGATGTAGGTGAACTACAACTCCCAAACTCAAGATCAATGCTCACCAAACCATTCTACTGTTTTCTGTTGGTCACGGGAGTCCTGTATGCCCCGGTTGGTTCAATTCTATCATGCTATTTAATTGTAGGTGAACTATAAATCCCAGCAACTACAACTCCCTATCTATATCTATCTATCTATCTATCTATCTATCTATCTATCTATCTATCTATGGCTGGATGGCTCTTTGTCAGGAGGACTTTGATTACATTTTCTTGCCCCAGTGAAGGGAGTTGGACTGGATGGCCTTAAGTATTTTCTGTTGGTCATGAGGGTCCTGTGTGGGAAGTTTGCCCCAATTCTGTCGTTCGTAGGGTTCAGAATGCTCTTTGATTGTAGGTGAACTCTGAATCCCAGTGACTACAACTCCCAAATGTCAAGGTTTATTTCCCCTAAATGCCATCTGTGTTCATATTTGGGCATATTGAGGGATTGTGCCAAGTTTGGTCCAGATCCATCATTGTTTGAGTCCATAGTGGTCTCTGGATGTAGGTGAACTACAACTCCCAAACTCAAGGACCATACCCACCAAACCCTTCTAGTATTTTCTGTTGGTCATGGGAGTTCTGTGTGCCAAGTTTGGTTCAATTCCATCATTGATGGAGTTCAGAATGCTCTTTGATTATAGGTGAACTATAAATCCCAGTAACTACAACTCCCAAATGACAAAATCATATATATATATTTAGTGATGGTCACTCCTTGTGTAGTGAGACGTTTTGTTGCCAAATTTGGTGTGATTTTGTTCATTGGTTCTTCTGTTTTTAAGGTACTCATTATGCACAGAGCATTTATATATGTGTGTGTGTATATATATATATATATATATATTAGCTGTACCCACAACGCGTTGCTGTGGCAAACCTTCCCTCCCTTTTTCTCCTCCTTCTTTTTCTCTCTCCTTCCTTCCCTCCCTCTTTCCTTCTTTCCCTCTTTTTCTTTCTCTTCTTTCTTCCTTCTCTACCTGTTTCTTTTCTCGCTTCCTTTGCTGTTTGGTTTCATCCTTCCTTATCTCTTTCCTTCCTTCCTTCCTTCCCTCTTTTGTGCCTTCTCTCCTTCCTTCATTCTTTCACTTTTTTATTTCCTTCTCTCTTTCCTTCCTTCTCTACCTTTCTTTCTTTCCTTCTCTCCTTCTTTCCCTCTTCCTGTCTTTCCTTCCTTGTCTATCTTCCTTTCTTCCTTTCCTTCTCTCCTTCTTTCCCTCCTCTCCCCTTCCTTCCTTCTCTACCCTGCTTTCTTTCTTTCCTTCCCTCCTTCTTTCCCTCTTTCTCTCCCTCCTTTCTTCTCTTTCTTTCCTTCTTTCTCTCCCTCCCTCCTTCTTTCCCTCTTTCTCTCCCTCCCGTTTCGTGTCGTTTTAGTTGCCCTCAGCGGCCCCCCACAGCTCCCATGCCCTCCCTGAGTGTGAGTGCTTACATCGGTCTGGTGGGCTTTCTCAGGCTGGGTTCGTGTAGAGGGAAGCAGGCAGACGACAATGCGCTTGCGGAGGGAGATTTGGGCGCGGGGGAAGCTGGGAAATGGAGTCCTTCCTCATCGTATTCCTCCCGTGGCAGTGCGCATGCAGAGGGAGATTTGGGCACGGGGGAAGCTGGGAAATGGAGTCCTTCCTCATCGTATTCCTCCCGTGGCAGTGCGCATGCAGAGGGAGATTTGGGCACGGGGGAAGCTGGGAAATGGAGTCCTTCCTCATCGTATTCCTCCCGTGGCAGTGCGCATGCAGAGGGAGATTTG
This sequence comes from Anolis sagrei, assembly GCF_037176765.1. Taxonomy (NCBI): domain Eukaryota; kingdom Metazoa; phylum Chordata; class Lepidosauria; order Squamata; family Anolidae; genus Anolis; species Anolis sagrei. The sequence goes on along the minus strand of NC_090028.1, from coordinate 13,476,168 downwards.
GGCACGGGGGAAGCTGGGAAATGGAGTCCTTCCTCATCGTATTCCTCCCATGGCAGTGCGCATGCGGAGGGAGATTTGGGTGCGGGGGAAGCTGGGAAATGGAGTCCTTCCTCATCGTATTCCTCCCATGGCAGTGCACATGCGGAGGGAGATTTGGGCGCGGGGGAAGCTGGGAAATGGAGTCCTTCCTCATCGTTTTCCTCCCATGGCAGTGCACATGCGGAGGGAGATTTGGGCGCGGGGGAAGCTGGGAAATGGAGTCCTTCCTCATCGTATTCCTCCCATGGCAGTGCACATGCGGAGGGAGATTTGGGCGCGGGGGAAGCTGGGAAATGGAGTCCTTCCTCATCGTTTTCCTCCCGAGGCCTCTGCACATGCTCCATGTTTTTCGGGTATTGTGCATTTGTGTTGTTGCATATTGATGTTTTGAAGGTTGTTGGTCATACCTTGGGGGAAGAGGTATTAGCAGGGCAAATGTGGTGAGATTTCGTCCGGTGGTTTAGCCGTTTTTGACCGCCTAATTACGACCTTAAGGTTCTTATATATATAGATAGAAGATTCCACACCTCAACAAAGGACATACAATAAGAAAAGCAAACATTTCATCCTGATCTCTTTGCAGTGTAAAAAATTCACTTGATTAATATTTTAGTTTCTGGAAAGTGTGGACTGGAAGAAAGAGTTCTTCTTAATGACTCCAATTGTGCTAATGCTACAGTCTAATGAAAACTTCACTCGGTTATGTTTTCATAGTATTTCTCTTTTTTTCATTCTTGGTCTATAATATGGTGGTAGATTTCAATTTCCACTGTTACCCTCATTACACTGGTGATGGTTCAGAAAAGCCAATTGTTTAATGAGTAAAAATATCCTCACTAATTAGCTTAAACAGCACCGCAAGTCTTTCCAAATTTGATCCTATTTTCCCCAAACCCTCCTACATATGTTTAAAGATAGTTCTGTTAATTTACAATCTGAAAGATAGGTGAGGAGTTGAGAGTTTGAAAAATAGATTACTGTCTTCATTAATACAGGTTTGACCTACAAAGTCTTCACGTACTTAATGATTAAAAACCAAAGTACTAAATAATAAATTATAAGAATTTATAGGAGTCATCATCCTGAAATTAGCTTACCGAATGTTCTTATCATAATAAATCTGAGTGGGTGTCGAATATAGTGTTAGCTGCCGAAAATTATACATTGCAGGCAGATACAGTGAGAAAGGAAGAAAAGGGGGGAAAGGGGAATCTTTTGTGTCAAAATCAGAAAAAAAATCAATTGTGAATTTAATTATAGGTTGAAAGGAGAAAGCACACCACTGTTTCCGTGCTAGAGACTGTATTGATGTCGAAAAGGCTCATTCCAGTTTGTGAAACACATGCAAACACACATTAAAATCAACTAGTTCAAAATGAGTGTGTTTTAATACTATGTTAAGGCAAGAACTATTCAAAACTCGTGTGCTGAGTAATTAAATAGACAACTGAATTTTGTCTATATACTACTCCTCTGTTGCGTCAGCTCCACTGGCTGCCAATCAACTTCCGAGCACAATTCAAAGTGCTGGTGTTGACCTATAAATCCCTAAATGACTCTGGCCCAATTTACCTGTCCAAACGGATTCTCCCCTATGAACCATCAAGGTTATTAAGATCTTCTGGAGGGGCCCTGCTCTCGGTCCCACCTCTTTCGCAATCGCGATCGGTGGGAACGAGGGACAGGGCCTTCTCGGTGGTGGCTCCTCGGCTCTGGAACTCCCTCCCGATGGAGATTAGATCTGCCCCTTCCCTCCTGACTTTTAGAAAGCTGGTAAAAACATGTGTAATGAAAGATAAGGGGTCTCTTATTGCATGTGACAGGGGGGGGGAACCTTTCTTTTCAATCCCACCGCTGCCACCACTGTAAGAAGATGAACGAGAAAATTACAGGTGATGAGAGAGAATGGTGTGTGTGTAATGGTAGGTTTGCTGCTACCACCCCAAATTACAGTTTGAGGAATTGTCTTGTTGTTGCACTTGAGGTAAAATGTCCCTAGACACCGGTTCTTCCTTTTGGCTTCCTTTCTGGTGACTGAACTGTAGAGATGTAGAGGGTGACTGGATCTAACCTTATATAATGAAACAAGGCTGAGGCAGATTAACAGTAAACTAAAGAACAGGTTTATTGAAGTATTTGAAGCAAACACCTGGCTACTGAGAGGTACATACGTGTATATTGTTTCTGAAGCACAGACTTATTAAGCAAATGGTTTCTTTAGAAGGAGTAACTTTTCCTTAACATGAGCTACTTTCCTCACACTATCCTGTAATATGTAACGGTGAGATTCTTTGACCAGCCGCCCCTGGCTGCCTTCCAGAGTATCTAGGTTTCCCCTGGACTACTCTGAACTTTAGGGAAATAAACCCACTTGTATTCTTTCCTAATACAAGTAAACAAACCTTCACTTTGACTGCCTTAGTCAAACTACACAGAAGCACTTGCTCTTTAATTATTCCCTAACAGGCTAATTCCTAGCTTACTAAGACACTCTCTTCTCCCTGTCTGAAATCCTAATCTTTTCTCTGCTAGATCAAATCCTTCTCACCCTCTCCTGTCAGAAATGACAGCCTATTTACACTCTCCTTCAACTCCTCCCCTTGGGGTCTGAACCAATCAGGAGTTAGCTGACTCCTCGCCTTGCCTCTCTGCCTATACCATCATGTCCGCCATCCTGAGCTGTCCTCCCAACATGGAGGCCAGCTCACTGACTTCCAGGCTGCGGCCTACGAAGAAAAGGTATGAGTTCATTACAAAGGTAGGAGTTCATTACAACAATGATGGATCAAGACCACAATTTACACAGAGAACCCACATGACCCACTCTACATCCTGGTGCGGTTTGGAAGAATTTGGCAATGGATGATGGCACTTGCAGTCACTTCACTCACTTCCTAAGACCACTGAGACCCTCGCCAATGACTGATCAAGAGCAAACTTGGCACACCGAGTCCCCATGACCCACTCTACATCCTGGTGCACTTTCGAGGAGGACAGACCCTGGATGAAGGGACTTCAAGTACCCCCACTCCCTTCCCAAGACGGCTGCAACCTTCATCTAATGTACCATCAAGACCAAACTTGGCGCACAGAGCCCCCATGACACACTCTACATCCTGATGCTGTTTGGAAGAGGGTGGACGATGGATTATGGGACTTCCAGTACCTTCACTCACTTCCTGAAACCACAGCGACACTCATCCAAATACCATGGGAGCACAGAGAACTCCCATGGCCAACTCAACATTCTGGTGAGGTTTGGAGGAGAACAGACTCTGGATGATGGGACTTGCAGTACCTTAACTCACTTTCTGAGACCACTGTGACCCTCATCCAATGATTGATCAAGACCAAACTTGGCACATAGAGCCCCCATGACCCATTCTACATCCAGGTGCTGTTTGGAGGAGGATGGACCATGCATGATGGGATTTACAGTACCTTCACTAACTCATAACTGATAAAGAACGCCTTTGCCACACAATGCCTTTCTATAATAACCCGGGCAGCGCCGGGTCCCCAAGCTAATAAGTTTAAATTTGTTAAAATTGTTTTTCATTTTAATTATTGTATAGTTTTTAAGTGTTCTTTGCAGTACAAATAAGATATGTGCAGTGTGCATAGGAATTTGTGCATTTTTTTTTCAAATTATAATTCGGCCCTCCAACAGTTTAAGGGGTTGTGACCCGGCCCTCTGTTTAAAAAGTTTGAGGACCCCTAGAATCATAGAATCAAAGATTCGGAAGAGACCTCATGGGCCATCCAGTCCAACCCCCTGCCAAGAAGCAGGAATATTGCATTCAAATCACCCCTGACAGATGGCCATCCAGCCTCTGCTTAAAAGCTTCCAAAGAAGGAGCCTCCACCACACTCCGGGGCAGAGAGTTCCACTGCTGAACGGTTCTCACAGTCAGGAAGTTCTTCCTCATGTTCAGATGGAATCTCCTCTCTTGTAGTTTGAAGCCATTGTTCTGTGTCCTAGTCTCCAGGGAAGCAGAAAACAAGCTTGCTCCCTCCTCCTTGTGGCTTCCTCTCACATATTTATACATGGCTATCATATCCCCTCTCAGCCTTCTCTTCTTCAGGCTAAACATGCCCAGCTCCTTTAGCCGCTCCTCATAGGGCTTGTTCTCCAGACCTTTTATCATTTTAGTCGCTCTCCTCTGGACACATTCCAGCTTGTCAATATCTCTCTTGAATTGTGGTGCCCAGAATTGGACACAATATTCCAGGTGTGGTCTAACCAAAGCAGAATAGAGGGGTAGCATGACTTCCCTAAATCTAGACACTAGGCTCCTCTTGATGCAGGCCAAAATCCCATTGGCTTTTTTTGCCGCCACATCACATTGTTGGCTCATGTTTAACTTGTTGTCCACGAGGACTCCAAGATCTTTTTCGCACGTACTGCTCTCGAGCCAGGCATCATCCCCCATTCTGTATCTTTGCATTTCGTTTTTCCTGCCAAAGTGGAGTATCTTGCATTTGTCCCTGTTGAACTTCATTTTGTTTGTCTTGGCCCATCTCTCTAATCTGTCAAGATCGTTTTGAATCCTGCTCCTGTCCTCTGGAGTATTGGCTATCCCTCCCAATTTGGTGTCGTCTGCAAACTTGATGATCATGCCTTCTAGCCCTTCATCTAGTGCATTTGTTTTAGACCTGACAAAGGTTTGCAGAGTGCTTTCTGTGTCCCAAACTGCATTGGAAGTAACTTGCCAAAGTAGAAAGCACTTGAAAGTCTTTGCTAGATTCGGCCACCCTTTAAAAAAAAGAAAGAAAGAGGGAAAGAAAGAGAAGAGAAGCTCAAAGACAAAGCATGGTACTAATTGTATTTCCCAAAATAAAACCTTCAGTTCCAGTTTATAAAAGAGAGAAGCTAGAGCTAGTTATACAGAAAAGGGGAGGGCGGGGAGGTTCGGTTTCCATCCACCCCACACAATTTCTAATTAATTAGAAAGAAATATGCCTTCAAGAAGAGAAGAAAAAAACACCTCTGGGATTTTCACCAGGAAGAAATGGCTCCTGTGGTTAAAGTGTGTGGCGGGGGAGCTTTTTCTTTCCTTTAATTTTTATTTATATATTTATTTTTAGTATTAAAATTAATTAAAATGAAACGTGGCAGAGAAAAAAAAAATATCCATCCCAGTATTTATCATTAGCACCAGTTCTACAGTGTCAACTGCCGTTGGTAAAAGTTAAATTTCTTTTATGTCCTCATAGGCTCCGATTTATATAAATCGCAGCAACTACAACTCCCAAATGACAAAATCATAAGTTATTTATTTATTTACTAGCTGTCAACTGCCAAGCGTTGCTGTGGCCCAGTCTGTTGATCTGGAAAATAAAGTAATGAGAAAGTGTTGGTTTCTAATATATGTAATTTCTTTATGCTTGTGGGTAAACACTGTATTTCTTGCTGTTTCTTGGTCAGTGTTGATGTGGAGAGTGTCTGGTTTGCCTACCCTGGAACATGCAAGGTATCATTGTCCTTCTTTAAGGGTCCCTTTCAAATCTATGATACTATATCTGGATGGCTCTTTGTCAGGAGGGCTTTGATTACGTTTTTTTGCCCTGGTGAAGGGAGTTGGGCTGGATGGCCTTAAGTATTTTCTGTTGGTCGTGGGTCTTCTGTGTGGGAAGTTTGCCCCAATTCTGTCATTCGTGGGGTTCAGAATGCTCTTTGATTGTAGGGGAACTATGAATCCCAGTGACTACAACTCCCAAATGTCAAGGCTTATTTCCCCCAAACTCCATCTGTGTTCATATTTGGGCTTATTGAGTGGTTGTGCCAAGTTTGGTCCAGATCCCTCATTGTTTGAGTCCACAGTGCTCTCTGGATATAGGTGAACTACAACTCCCAAACTCAAAATCAATGCCCACCAAACCTTCTAGTGTTTGTTTCTGAAGCACAGACTTAATAAGCAAATGGTTTCTTTAGAAGGAGTATCTTTTCCTTAGCATGAGCTACTTTCCTCACTCTACCCTGTAATATGTAACGGTGAGATTCTTTGACCAGCTGCCCCTGGCTGCCTTCCAGAGTATCTAAGTTTCCCCTGGATTACTCTGACCTTTAGGGACATAAACCCACTTGTATTCTGTCCTAATACAAGTAAACAAGCCTTCACTTTGACTGCTCTAGTCAAGCTATACAGAAGCACTTGCACTTAACTATTCCCTAAAAGGCTAACTCCTAGCTCATTAAGAAACTCTCTTCTCCCTGTCTGAAATCCTAATCTCTTCTCTGCTAGTTCAAATCCTTCCCTCCCCCTTTCTGTCAGAACTCACAGCCTATTTACACTGTCCTTCAACTCCTCCCCTTGGGGTCTGAACCAATCAGGAGTTAGCTGACTCCTCCCTTGCTTCTCTGCCTGTACCATCATGTCCGCCATCCTGAGCTGCCTTCCCCACATGGAGGCCAGCTCACTGACTTCCAGGCTGCGGCCTAGCAAAGGTATGAGTTCTTGACACGTACTCAGCAGCAGAGTAGCAAAGTACAAGGGCTGATGTCTTCACTGTGTCTGGTTGTGATCCCCAGGTTGTGCCAGTCAGCTTTCGTATGATATTGTTTCTAGCACCCACTTTTTGCTTGATATTCAGGCAGTGCTTCTTGTAGGTCAGAGCACGGTCCAGAGTAACTCCTAGGTATTTTGGTGTGCTGCAATGCTCCAGTGGGATTCCTTCCCAGGAAATCCTCAGAGCTTGGGATGCTTGTCTGTTCTTGAGGTGAAAAGCACATATCTGTGTTTTAGATGGATTAGGGATCAGCTGGTTTTCCCTGTAATAGGCAGTAAGAGACCCTAGAGCTTCGGAAAGCTTCTGTTCAACCATCTCAAAGCTCCCTGCTTGAGCAGTAATGGCACGATCATCTGCATAGATGAAGCTCTCTGTCCCTTCTGGCAGTGGCTGGTCATTTGTGTAGATGCTGCACATGGATGGAGCGAGCACGCTCCCCTGAGGCAGGCCGTTCTTCTGTTTCCGCCATCTGCTTCTCTGGCCCTGGAACTCAACAAAAAAGCTCCTGTTTTGTAGCAGGTTTCCTATGAGGCGGGTGAGGTGGTAGTCCTTTGTGATATTATACATTTTTCTCAGGAGGAGGTGGTTGTTCACAGTATCATAAGCTGCTGACAGGTCTATGAAGACAGCTCCTGTGATCTACTGCCTTTCAAAGCCATCTTCTATGTGCTGAGTCAGGTTCAGCACTTGGGATGTGCAGCTTTTGCCTTTCCATTTATGTAAATGTTGAACATGGATGGAGCAAGCGTGCTCCCCTCAAAATGCTATACCTTTATTTATTTATTTACATTATTTCTATCCTGCCCATTTCAGTCCGAAGGCAACCCTTTCAAATTTTGTACCAAATATTTTGATTACAGTTGAAAATGATTTTCCCTGATGCTTTCCTTCTAATTAAAATTCTCAAATTGCCAGACTAGATTTCAGACTGGACCCTTTGCATCTCATACACACTTCTGTTCTTAGATATAATACCATGAAAGATCCTGCAAAAATAAAAACCAATTAGCCTTAAAGATACTGCCTAATTTTCCCCATCTCTGCCTTCCTCCGTTCCATGCTTCTGGTAGCGATATATTTGCTAAGTGAACAGTCAAAGAAACATGATGCTCACTTTGCAACATTACACGGTCTTGCAATGGAAAATTCGTAATGTTTTCTGACAAGTATTTTTTTTTCCCCACACAAGTATCATTAGCATTTCTAATTGCTCATTACTTGGGTGAAATGCTTGACTCAGCAGCATCTATATGCCGCCGCCATTCCCTTTGCAGCTGGGTTGCTACGTAACAATACAAGGTCACTTGGGTGCCTCATGCATTGAAATTCAGGTACTATGTTTGGGTCAGGCTAGCATACTCATTTTCCTCACTGTTTTTTTTTAATGGACACACCTCATTACCTCAAAACTACCAGGTAAGTTGTGATAGAGGAGCACAAAATCTGGGACTGGTCCAAAACATCAAAGCATGTCTCCACTCCGGAGTCTTGTCAGTGGTGGGAACAGAGTACTTACATTGCCACTTTTCATTACTTTCCTAGACATTCATGCTTATCTTTGTTTTTTTATCTTTTTTGTTGCTTACCTAGATAGTCGCAGTTACCATACTAATTGCCATAGTGGTAGCCACGAAGTCTCCGAAGAATCATAGAATCATAGAATCAAAGAGTTGGAAGAGACCTCATGGGCCATCCAGTCCAACCCCCTGCCAAGAAGCAGGAATATTGCATTCAAAGCACCCCTGACAGATGGCCATCCAGCCTCTGTTTAAAAGCTTCCAAAAAAGGAGCCTCCACCACACTCCGGGGCAGAGAGTTCCACTGCTGAACAGCTCTCACAGTCAGGAAGTTCTTCCTCATGTTCAGATGGAATCTCCTCTCTTGTAGTTTGAAGCCATTGTTCTGCGTCCTAGTCTCCAGGGAAGTAGAAAACAAGCTTGCTCCCTCCTCCCTGTGGCTTCCTCTCACATATTTATACATGGCTATCATATCCCCTGTCAGCCTTCTCTTCTTCAGGCTAAACATGCCCAGCTCCTCAAGCCGCTCCTCATAGGGCTTGTTCTCCAGACCTTTTATCATTTTAGTCGCTCTCCTTTGGACACATTCCAGCTTGTCAATATCTCTCTTGAATTGTGGTGCCCAGAATTGTGCTGCCCCTTTGTCCTGGGATAAAGGGGCAGTGTGGAAAAGTCCTTGGATTTGTGCCAAACTTGTGCGCCAGTTGCGCCCGTACTTTGGGAATTCAGATCTGGCCACAGTGGTCCACGCTCTTGTTACATCCCGGATAGATTACTGCAATGCACTCTACGTGGGGTTGCCTTTGAAGACTGTTTGGAAACTTCAATTAGTCCAACCGGGAGGCAGCCAGATTACTCACCGGAGCGTCATACAGGGAGTATACCACCCCTCTGTTATGTCAGCTTCACTGGCTGCCGATCCAGTTCTGAGCACAATTCAAAGTGCTGGTTTTGACCTACAAAACCCTATACTGCTATGGCCCAGCGTACCTGTCCGAACGCATCTCCTTCTACTTTCCACCTCGGAGTTTAAGATCTTCTGGGGAGGCCCTGCTCTCGGTCCCACCTCTATCACAAGTGAGGTTGGTGGGGACGAGGAGCAGGGCCTTCTCGATAGTGGCCCATCGCCTGTGGAATTTGCTTCCTGGGGAAATTAGGTCATCGACATCCCTCCTCTCTTTTAGAAGGAAACTAAAAACATGGATATGGGACCAGGTCTTTGGGTAATCTGGCAGACAGACAAAGGACAGTGACAACTAGAATTGGATAGGATTATGACAATGCGGAATGAACTTATGGATTTTGAGTTTGGCGAACGTTGATCACTAGATTGGTTTTTATTAGTTGTATTGTATAACTGGATTGTTTTAATTATTTTATAATTGTTGCTGCTATGTATTTTATCTTACTATGTATGTTACTGGCATCGAATTGTGCCTTTTGTAAGCCACCCTGAGTTGAGAAGGGCGGGGTAGAAATACTCGAAATAAATAAATAAATTGGAGAGAGGTGAGGGAAAGGAAGGAGTGATCCCCCTTTCCAAGATGTTTAGGTGCCTTTGTTGACACCAGCAAAAAGCATTTTGTGCACAGAAAACAATAGAAGTATGATTTTCTGTGCAGAAAATGTAGGGTTTTTTTTTTACACAAAACAACTGAATTTTTTTTTTGCATACAATAAGACTTTGAACTACAAAATCTTTAAAAATGCAGTTTTCAAAGGTTTTGGAACCAGGAAAAGCATTGTTAAAATTACTCATGGTTTGCATTGAAATAGCAATTAGCAAATAATTCATAGAATCATAGAATCATAGGATCAAAGAGTTGGAAGTGACCTCATGGGCCATCCAGTCCAACCCCCTGCCAAGAAGCAGGAATATTGCATTCAAATCACCCCTGACAGATGGCCATCCAGCCTCTGTTAAAAGCTTCCAAAGAAGGAGCCTCCACCACACTCCGGGGCAGAGAGTTCCACTGCTGAACGGCTCTCACAGTCAGGAAGTTCTTCCTAAAAATTCTATCCTAAAAATGTTATAGATTACTCTCTAAGATTTTTATTTCATAGCTTTTTTAAAAGGAGGATAGAATAGATAACCTAGTGAAGTTCTTTGCAGGGCTTATGGTTATTGGGAAATTCACTTGAAGTATACAAAATGTAATAAATTTTAAAAAGAAAACCAGGGAGGAATCCCTCAAACAAGAAGAGGTTCTTGTTTGGGTGGCCTTTGTTTCCACATGATTGCCAGTCATCCATCCTGCAAGTTAGTAAAAAGCAAGATAGCTTGTCTTAGCTGTAAGCTATCAATAAAAATTAACGTACCACGGGAAATTGAAAGGGGGAAAAGGCGTTTATATGTCCAGGGTCACAGAACTATCCATGCATCCCTTGTGAGCGTATTCTACTGATACAAAGTATTGTTTGCCACTATCGGAATCATCTGATTTAGACTCACGGAAGAGGAACAATTGAAATGATCCACCTCAAGAGAGGTTTTCTTTTCCTATATGTTTTTTTTTCAACCTCTTTTGCTTGTTTAAGAAGCTGGTATATCTTCAATAACAGGAGCAGAATAGTTCATACATTTTAGTTGGCCTATAAAGGTCACTGTAAGTTATCTCAGTGTAGCTCTGGAGGAGTCTTCTATGAAGCATCATGCAGAGAAGCACAAGGGTTGAAGCTATCAAACGTCTTTATTCTTCGGAATTACTTACTTACGCGATCCCTCGTTGTCCGGGTAGGATAGTCCTCCAAGATCAGTGTACTGCGGTGGGTCCGTAGGTGATTGTGGAGCCCTATTCTTGATCTGCATCTTCTCCTGCAGTGAGGGCATCAGTTTCCAAGTGGAAGGTGGTCCTGGTCAGGGTTGGCTTGACGTGCCCCTTGGCACGTTTCTCTCTTTCGCCCTCCATTCATGCCTCTTCAAATTCTATAATACTGCTGGCTACAGCTGACCTCCAGCTGGACCACTTCCCAGTTCTCAGTGTCTATGCCATAGTTTTAAAGGTTGGCTTTGAGCCCATCTTCAAATCTCTTTTCCTGTCCACCAACATTCCGTTTTCTGTTCTTGAGTTCAGAGTAGAACAACTGCTTTGGGAGACAGTGGTTGGGCATCCAGACAACGTGGCCGGTCCAGCAGAGTTGATGGCAGAGGACCATCACTTCAGTGCTAGTGGTCTTTGCTTCTTCTAGAACAGTGACATTTGTTTGCTTGTCTTCTCAAGAGATTTGCAGGATTTTCTGAAGAGACACAAAAGATTTTAAAAAGAACATTCATAAGAAAACCAGAGTATTATTTGTTATTATTATTATTATTATTATTAGAAACACAACAAGATGAGTCCACAGCAGACACTCTGCTGGCTGTTGTATTGGATCACACGTCGGACACTTCCCAAGTGTCTAGGACTGTGTGATGTATCAGTGAATAATGCGTGCAGATCCCAGTAAGGTGGCCTTCTGGAGCTGGCAGATGGTAATTTTGTAAGCACTGATGGTGGTGAAGTGTAGGCCAAGGTCTTTAGGCACCTCACCCAGTGTGCCGATCACCACCGGGACCACTTTGACTGGCTTGTGCCAGAGTCTTTGAAGTTCGATCTTTAAATCCTCATATCGTGTCAGCATAATAATAATAATAATAATAATAATAATAATAATACACTTTATTTATATTCTGTCCTTCTTCCCTAGGGGACTCAGAACAGATTACAGCATTTACATGCATAGGCAAACATTCAATGCCTTTACAATCATATACAATGAGACACACAAACACAAACAAAGGCAGAGGCTTCTCCTTTCATTTCTGGCTTCTGGAGGTGGTGTCCATCTCTGGGGGAGTCCTTCCCCAATTTCAAGCCAATGAGTCTGCATTGTCATTTCCTGGTTGTTTAGCTGGCAAAATTTCTTGGAGCATCTCTTTGCCTTTTCCTGCCACAGTAATAAAATTTGAAGAAAACGGCACTCTTTAACTTGACACTTTCCAAAAGTCCTGGGCAAATAGTGGTACCTATTTATGTACTCACATTTGCATGTTTTCGAATTGCTAGGTTGGCAAGAGCTGTAATAAAATTTGAAGAAAACGGCACTGTCTAACTTGACACTTTCCAAAAGTCCTGGGCAAATAGTGGTACCTATTTATGTACTCACATTTGCATGTTTTCGAATTGCTAGGTTGGCAAGAGCTGTAATAAAATTTGAAGAAAACGGCACTCTCTAACTTGACACTTTCCAAAAGTCCTGGGCAAATAGTGGTACCTATTTATGTACTCACATTTGCATGTTTTCGAATTGCTAGGTTGGCAAGAGCTATAGCTGACAGATAGGAGCTCTCCTCATCTCGTGGATTTGAACTGCCAACCTTCAGGTCAGCAGTTCGGACAACCATCAGGTCAGCAGTTCAGCAGCACAAGTGTTTAACTCATTGCATTAGCGTGGTACACACACACCCCATTCTTACCTGACAACCAAGGCAGGAGAACTATAAAGAAAGTCGGCACCACAAAGGCAAATCCTCCAATATCCATTTTTGAGAAGTCGTTCTAACCATAGATGTCCAAAACTGAAAATATTTAGGGACATCCCTCATTGAAACTACAGACAATCCGAAGACCAGCATTTGAGTCCATTAACTTTTATTATAAGTTGAGAGGCGGCATACTTGGAGGAGGTAACAGTTCTCCTAGAACTCATTAATCTACATTAAGCAGAATGAATATAACAGATCTGATGGCTTTTGCTATTAACAGGAAAGGATTCCTTCCTCCACTCCCTTAAAACAATATTATTCTGGATACGGCAGGTTGCCTTACAGTTATTGCCCACCCCTTATTCCACCATACGGATTTAAGATAAAGCTTACGGAGTATAAGAATATAAAAAGAGATTAGTGAATGAAAAGAGACCCCAGAGTAAATTGGCTAAATGTAGAATCTTCTGAGAGTTGTCAACATGAACTTTAAGAAACATATTCACTTTGTAGGCACTTCGGCAGACAATTTTGATGATTTGTTTACAATATTTTTCTTTGGGCTTTAAACCTTTTCCCAAAATCTTTGCTTTCCCCCCCCAAATTTTACAGGAAATCTAGGACTGTAGAAGTCCCTCCAGGTATCGTCACTTTGCCCTCTCATTGGGAGTACGTTTTCCGCCTTAGAAAAGCACTGTCTGAGTGCTTCCATTTTCCATATATGTATTGGTCACCTCTCGATTGGACTACTGTAATGCGCTCTACGTGGGGCTGCCCTTGAAAACGACTCGGAAATTTCAACTGGTCCAACGGGCGGTGGCCAGGATGTTAACTGGGACTCCTTACAGAGAGAGGTCAACCCTCCTGTTCAAGGAGCTCCATTGGCTGCCGTTTATTTTCCGAGCCCAACTTCAGGTGCAGGTGCTTACCTACAAAGCCCTAAACAGTTTGGGACCACCCTACCTGCATGACCACATCTCCGTTTATGAACGCACGTGCTCATTTCGTTAATCCGGAGAGGCCCTGGTCGCGATTCCGCCTGTGTCGCAGGCGCGTTTGGTGGGGACGCGAGACAGGGCCTTTTCTGTGGTGGCTCCCCGACTCTGGAACACCCTCCCCAAAGATCTTAGACAGGCCCCTACATTGGCAATCTTTAGAAAGAACTTGAAGACCTGGCTGTTCCGATGTGCCTTTCCAGAATAGGAAAACTCCAACAACAAGTCGCAGAAGCACTTTAGTAGAAATTAAGATTGCCGGCACACTGCATTTACCCTATAATCCTACATATCACTTGTCACATCAGCACTTTTAATTCTGTACCAATTACTCTGTCCCGGCCCAGTTTTTATTGTGTCTTAGTGTATTGTTTTATTGTTTGTTGTTTTAATTATTGCTTTAACTGTTTTGATTTGCTCTAGGTTGTGTATTGTTATGCTATGTTTTGAGGCCTTGGCCTTTGTAAGCCGCATCGAGTCCTTCGGGAGATGCTAGCGGGGTACAAATAAAGTTAATAATAATAAAATAAATAATAAATGGAGCTAAATGCAAACATGTCATATATTTCCTTTCTGCTCTTTGCCAAAGGAAATGAAAGTGGCATTCTTGGAACATCTTGCTTCATAAGAAGCTGGTGGCCAGTAACGTGTTAAAAGTATTTTTGCTGCTTTAATTTTATTTGGCAAAGGAAATGTATGATGTATTTCCATGTCCTTCTTAGTTCCCGCACTGGAAATCCACCTTCCATGTCATGGCTGGTTTTCCTTAGTTTTTAATTGGAAGACTTTATAGTCTTAATAGTTTGGGTACCCAGCGGTGTCCGGGTTATTTGAAAAAGGCATAGTTTGTTTTGGGGTGTTCGGTAATATCATTTAGTTAATTAGTAACACTATTTATTAGAAAAAAGTGTGCCGTTGCTTCTGGGGGCTACAACTTTTAGTGAAAGAGACATAGACGCGACATCTTTCCCCCAGGGGATTGCTTCTTGCCTTCCTTTAAAGAACTGGAACTCCCAAGGACCAAGACACTGTAGATAACTCAAAATAGGTTTTATTGTTCACAAAGAGTTATCCCTTTAAAGTAATAAGCTGGAAGTTTCAAAGGGGGTAAAGGAAATATACATTACAGTCTCTGGTTGTCTTATGTACAAGGAAATTTCACAGCTGAGAAGCTTTTCCTTTTCCCTCTTTTCTCAATGGCTGTGAAAGTCGGAACAAACACAACCCCCAATCCAATGGTCTATGTTGAAGGCACAGAGTCTTCCTTTTGATGCCAAAGGACCAGTTTGAAGGCGCTTGGGTCTCCTCAACATTGTCCAGGGCGATCTGGACATGAAGCATGAGTGCCAAGGGTAAAAACCTTAGTAATTGGTGATGAGGGGTAACTTAATTAAGGGCTTTAGAACCAAGTCTCTTTCTCACATCTATCTGATAGAAAGTTTGATGGTAGAATGGAAAAGGAAAAACTCTGCCCTCCTTCATGAAGAGGTGGAGCCAAGCAATTGAGCTGAGGAAGCAATATAACTGGTGCAAACAACATTGATTGACAGCTATAAATAACCAATCAATCCAACTATACATTTACAAAGTAAGCAAGTATGGGCATGTTATACAGTTTAAACCTTTGCACTTTAAACTTCTACACACAGGTGGCGCTACTCGTGCCGTCACAAAAAGCCAGTCTTTCTTTGTTTATTAATGCTCCCATTAGACAATGCATAACAATGTGGGTGAACTACAATCCCCAGTATCATGGATCAATCGATCCCAAACCAGGCCTGTACACATAGCTGACCATGTTGGGTCTGTGTGCCAAGTATAGTCCAGATCCGTCATTGGCTGGGTTCAGTGCTCTCTGGATGCAGGTAAACTACAACTCCCAAAATCAAGGTCAATTCCCACAAGGCCCAGCAGTATGTTCAGTTGGTCATGGGGCTTCTCTGTACCAAGTTTGATCCCAGTCCATTGTTGGTGAGGATCATAGTTCACCTCTGGATGCAGGTGAACTACAACTCCCAGATTCTGAGGGCATCCTTGGTTGGGTTTACAGTGCTCTCTGGAGTAAGCAAATTACAACTCCCATAAATCAAGGTCAATTCTCCCAAACCTGATCATGGGGGTTCAGTGTGCCAAACGTGGCCCAGAACCATTATTGGTGGGGGTCACAGAGATGTATTGATACAGGGTGAACTACAACTTCCATCCTGTTGAGTCAGTCCCCCAAACCCCTGTTCAGTTGCTGATCAATTCCTCTGTTTGCTGTGTGCCATAGGAAAGCACAGGAAAGGCTTAAGGGAGAGGATGTGGGCAGGATCATGCAAATTCCAAAAACACCAATGGAGAGAGTAAAGAACCCTGGGATGTAGCTCGCGGTAATCTGTAGTGTACATTGGAAGGAGGGCTATTGGTGTCTCCTGAATGGTAGAAGTCATGTTATAGCTCTTTGTGGAAACGAGAGCCTGTCTGTGTAAGTGGGTGCCTCTGTCGCATACACACAGGGGCGGCTCATCCATTACGCAAAGTAAGCGGTCGCAGAATACTTTTTTTTGCCAGGGGCACAGAGGCCCCTGTAAATGCCCCTCGGCCGCCACTTGAGGAGCGCCCCCTCAGCTCACAACAGCCCTAGCAGTCCGGGGGGAGCCTCGGCTTTCTTGCCTCGCTGCTGGGCGATCCTCTTCCCAAAGGGGCCGGGTCCTTGAGCCTTGCCTAGCCCCTCTCGTTCCTGCTCCACCCGGCCACCGAGCAGAGCTGGCGCTCAATCGTTCTCTGCGTTTGATTCCTTCCCCATGACTGGCTCCCTTTCCCGATCCCCCAGCTCTCCACCTGCCTCCTCTCCCCAATCCGCAGGTGGGCCAAGGGGCGGAACCGCCGCACCTGGCCCGCTTTGGGTCCGGAGGCATGTCTGAAGACCCCAGAATTCACACCAAAAGTCGCGAGAGAGAGCGCCCCTCCGGCTGGAGGTATCTCCCACCTCCGCTCCCTCCTTTGTTTTTGCACCTACCTTCAAGAAAGGTGGGCATCTCCACCTCTCTCTCTCTCTCTCTCTCTCTTACATGGTCCCAATGGCTGAGGAGAAAGTCAGGAGAAGAGGTGACTTTTGGTGCACACGCCGGGGGCTTCGGGCACGCCTCCGGACCCAAAGCGGGCCAGGCAAGGGAGCAAGTGCGGCAAGTGTAGTTACTGGAATGTATAGTTCACCTACAATCAAACAGCATTCTGAACTCCACCAATGATGGAATTGAACCAAATATGGCACACAGAACTCCCACGACGAACAGAAAATATATATCAATGATTGGTTGGGGGGGGGGGTGTGCCAAAATACTGTTTGCTTACCGTTGAAAATTACCTAGGGCCGCCTCTGCATACACACATACACATTTTTTTTACTTTTATTATGTGTTTGTGTAGATAGATAGACAGAGAGAGAGACAGACAGACAGACAGACAGACAGACAGACAGACAGACAGATAGATAGATAGAACATCTTTCTGTCTAGAAATAAAAGCTAAGGAATATTCTGCTCAGGTCTGCCCAATAATCTTTTAATGAACAATAAGAATCATCCATTTAAAAAGAGCGATATTGCATTGACTGTTTCCCCATTTTACAACATTCATTTAATCCTTCCGCTTTATTTTCAGCACCCGGGAATAAAACTTCCAGCCTACGTTCCCTTTTTTTAGCATTCATTTTGGATTCCCAATCCCTCCTCCCTGCCTATTATTCTAACATGCAGTTTCCTTACATATATTTTATCATGACTCCACAAAGTGTGAAACCAAGCTCATGGGTTCGTCTGGATTATATGTTTTATGTATGTTTGCAATATTTTTTTTTCAAAAAAAGGATTAAGCCCACGGGTGGTAGTTCATTAGTGTATAAATGCAGTTTAACTTCCTGCATAATTACTAATTCTTTTATTATTTTTTGTAATGCTTTTTGCTTAGTTTGCTTTGGATAATTTTCAAAGTACTATTCCCACTAGGGATCCCCAAGAGAGAGACATTCTAGCTGCTTAAGTCCTCCTGCCTGCTATCCCTGAAGCAACACACTGAGAGAGGGCCTCTAAGTTATTTATAACTTGATTTTATCTCAGGGAGAAAAATTGTAACTGGAGGAGCAGCGGAACAAAAATTAAGCGAAAATTGACTCAAAACATCAGGGCTGCAATCCTATTTTATTTATTGCCTAGCTGTGCCCTGCCACGCGTTGCTGTGGCCTTTAGTAAGACTTTTCGAAATAGAGATAGATATCTGAACTATTATGAAAGAGAGGTACCTACTAGGGCTGTCCAAACACGGAAAAAATTGTTTCTAAACTCGATTCGTTTTTAGGGGTTTTTTGAGTTTCGTTGTTCAAAATAATTACAAAATTTTCCTTTTAAAAAGTTCGATATTTACGAAATTTCGTAAATGGTAAAAAATTAACGAATCGATTTCCGAAACAATAACGAATCAATTCGTTAATGGCGGACGCGACCGCGAAATACGCTAAAAAACCTCCAAAACCTTCTGAAGCTTCCCTCTCCCTCTGTTGTTGACTGTTGGTGTGATATTATAATTTTTTTCCACTAATTAAACCATAAAACTGGCCCAGACATGCGGAAATAATAACGAAACGACCTCAAAACAATACCGAAACGAATACAGTATCGAAATACGAAGCATTTACAAAACGTTTTTGAAAATTCATTTTTTTAAAATAATTGCTCCAGAATGGTTCGTTATCGTTTTGTAATTGAAAAACTTAACGAATTATTAACGAATTACGAATTAACGAAACGAAACCGCCAAGCCCTAGTACCTACTAGGGCTGTCCAAACACGGAAAAATTTATTTCTAAACTCGATTCGTTTTTAGGGGGTTTTTTTGCGTTTCGTTATTTAAAAGAATTCCGAAATTTTCCTTTAAAAAAGTTCGATATTTACGAAATTTCGGAAATCATAAAACAATTACGAAACAATTACGAATCGATTACGAATCATAGAATCATAGAATCATAGAATCAAAGAGTTGGAAGAGACCCCATGGGCCATCCAGTCCAACCCCCTGCCAAGAAGCAGGAATATTGCATTCAAATCACCCCTGACAAATGGCCATCCAGCCTCTGCCCAAAAGCTTCCAAAGAAGGAGCCTCCACCACACTCCGGGGCAGAGAGTTCCACTGCTGAACGGCTCTCACAGTCAGGAAGTTCTTTAATGGCGGCCGCGATCGCGCAATACGCTAAAAAAACTTCTGAAGCTTCCCTCTCCCTCTGTTATTGACTGTTGGTGTGATAATTATATATTTTTTCACTGAGAAAACAAACAGCAACCCTAAAACTTGCACCAGACATGCGGAAATAATAACGAAACATTTACGAATCAATAACGAATCGATAACGAAACAATTACGAAACAATTACGAAACGAATTGGAAAAATTCATTTCGTTTTTTAGTTGCTCCTGAATGGTTCAATATCGCTTCGTTATCAAAAAAAATAACGAATTTTTAACGAATTACGAAATTACGAAACGAAACCGCCCAGCCCTAGTACCTACCTATTCCTTCCCCTTCCCCTTTCTCTCCTTTCTTCCTTCTCTACCGCTTTATTTCATTCCTTCTTTCGCTGTTTGGTTTCATCCTTCCTTCTCTCTTTCCTTCCTTCCCTCCCCTTCTCTACTTCTTTGTCTCCTTTCTTCCCTCCCTGTTTCATTCCTTCTTTCCCTTTTTATTTCCTTTTCTCCTTCCTTCTTTATCTCTTTCCGGCCTTTCCTTTCCTTTTTCTTTCCTGTTTTCTCTTTTTCCCTCTTTCGGTACCTCTTTCCTTCCTTCCTTCCTTCCTTCTCTCCTTCCTTCCCTCTTTCCTTCCTGTCTGTTCTCCCCCAACACCATGGTAGAGTCCCTTCTAACTCTATTCTATGAGTCTATTTAATACAGTAATATTTATTTATTTATTTATTTATTTATTTATTTATTTATTTATTTATCGAGTCATCAGCAACCAGTCAATTATATTACATTTCTACCAGAACAAAGCAAACAAACAAAATGGGGGACGCCTGGCTTGAGGTCAGTACGTGTGAAAAAGATCTTGGAGTCCTCGTGGACAACAAGTTAAACATGAGCCAACAATGTGATGTGGCGGCAAAAAAAGCCAATGGGATTTTGGCCTGCATCGATAGGAGCATAGTGTCTAGATCTAAGGAAGTAATGCTACCCCTCTATTCCGCTTCGGTTAGACCACACCTAGAATATTGTGTCCAATTCTGGGCACCACAATTCAAGAGAGATATTGACAAGCTGGAATGTGTCCAGAGGAGAGCGACTAAAATGATAAAGGGTCTGGAGAACAAGCCCTATGAGGAGCGGCTTAAGGAGCTGGGCATGTTTAGCCTGAAGAAGAGAAGGCTGAGAGGAGATAGCCATGTATAAATATGTGAGAGGAAGCCACAGGGAGGAGGGAGCAAGCTTGTTTTCTGCTTCCCTGGAGACTAGGACGCGGAACAATGGCTTCAAACTACAAGAGAGGAGATTCCATCTGAACATGAGGAAGAACTTCCTGACTGTGAGAGCCATTCAGCAGTGGAACTCTCTGCCCCAGAGTGTGGTGGAGGCTCCTTCTTTGGAAGCTTTTAAACAGAGGCTGGATGGCCATCTGTCAGGGGTGATTTGAATGCAATATTCCTGCTTCTTGGCAGGGGGTTGGACTGGATGACCCATGAGGTCTCTTCCAACTCTTTGATTCTATGATTCTATGAAACAGACAAAATACAAAAATAAAAAACACAGAATACAAAACTTGTGAGTTTGGTAGTTGATTAGATGTCCTTTGACCAGTATCTGGCCACTTGGAGTGCTTCCGATGTTGCTGCAAGAAAGTCCTCCATTGTGCATGTGGAAGGGCTCAGGTTGCATTGCAGCAGGTGGTCAGTGGTTTGCTCTTCTCCACACTCGCATGTTGAGGATTCCACTTTGTGGTCCCATTTCTGAAGGTTGGCTCTGCATCTCATGGTGCCAGAGTGCAGTCTGTTCAGCACCTTCCAAGTCGCCCAGTCCTCTGTGTGCCCAGGGGGGAGTCTCTTATTTGGTATCAGCCATTGGTTGAGGTTCTGGGTTTGAGCCTGCCACTTTTGGACTCTCGCTTGCTGAGGTGTTCCAGCGAGTGTCTCTGTAGATCTTAGAAAACTATTTCTAGATTTAAGTCATTGACATGCTGGCTGATACCCAAACAAGGGATGAGCTGGAGATGTCTCTGCCTTGGTCCTTTCACTATTGGCTGCTACTTCCCAGCGGATGTCAGGTGGTGCAATACCGGCTAAGCAGTGTAATTTTTCCAGTGGTGTAGGGTGCAGACACCCCGTGATAATGCGGCATGTCTCATTAAGAGCCACATCTACTGTTTTAGTGTGGTGAGATGCGTTCCACACTGGGCATGCATACTCAGCAGCAGAGTAGCACAGCGCAAGGGCAGATGTCTTCACTGTATCTGGTTGTGATGCCCAGGTTGTGCCAGTCAGCTTTTGTATGATATTGTTTCTAGCAGCATTATATTATATTTCTCTCTCTCCGCGGGGGGGGGGGGGGGGGAGGAGGGGAGAGAGAAATGCCGCTGACGCAAGCGGCGAGGGGCTTTGCACGAGGCCTGGCCAGGCCGCGCGGGCCACATCTTGCCGCAGTGAAGGAGGGAGCAGGGTACCGCTTGCTGTGCCAGTTCTATTTGTACGGCTGTGCGTGCGCACACACTTGGCTCTCAGTGCTGTAACGGCCGCTATTCCCTTGTGTCGATTTTTGGGGTTACTGCTTTTTCTTTGGGGTTTTTTTTTAGTGGAGGACATAAATTGGACTGTTTGGTGTCTTGTGTCCAAATTTGGTGTCAATTCCCCCAGTGGTTTTTGAGTTCTGATGGTAGCACAAACGAACATTACATTTTTATTTATATAAGATTTAGAATGGTCGAACAGAAGCTCTCTGAAGCTCTAGGTGCTCTTACTGCCTATTACAGGGAAAACCAACTGGTCCCCAACCCATCTAAAACACAGACATGTGCCTTTCATCTCAAGAACAGACAAGCATCCCGAGCTCTGAAGATCACCTGGGAAGGAATCCCACTGGAGCATTGCAGCGCACCCAAATATCTGGGAGTCACTCTGGACCGTGCTCTTACCTACAAGAAGCACTGCCTGAACATCAAGCAAAAAGTGGGTGCTAGAAACAATATCATACGAAAGCTGACTGGCACAACCTGGGGATCACAACCAGATACAGTGAAGACATCTGCCCTTGCGCTGTGCTACTCTGCTGCTGAGTATGCATGCCCAGTGTGGAACACATCTCACCACACTAAAACAGTGGATGTGGCTCTTAATGACACATGCCGCATTATCACAGGGTGCCTGTGCCCTACACCACTGTCTAGCCGGTATTGCACCACCTGACATCCGCCGGGAAGTAGTAGCCAATAGTGAAAGGACCAAGGCAGAGACATCTCCAGCCCATCCCCTGTTTGGGTATCAGCCAGCACGTCAACGACTTAAATCTAGAAATAGTTTTCTAAGATCTACAGAGACACTCACTGGAACACCTCAGCAAGCGAGAGTCCAAAAGTGGCAGGCCCAAACCCAGAACCTCAACCAATGGCTGATACCCAATGAGAGACTCCCCCCTGGGCACACAGAGGACTGGGCGACCTGGAAGGCACTGAACAGACTGCGCTCTGGCACCACGAGATGCAGAGCCAACCTTCAGAAATGGGGCTACAAAGTGGAATCCTCGACATGCGAGTGTGGAGAGGAGCAAACCACTGACCACCTGCTGCAATGCACCCTGAGCCCTGCCACATGCACAATGGAGGACCTTCTTGCAGCAACACCAGAGGCACTCCAAGTGGCCAGATACTGGTCAAAGGACATTTAATCAACTCTCATACTCACAAATTCTGTAATCTGCTTGTTTGCTTTGTTCCTGTTAGAAATGTAATATAATTTGACTGGTTGTTCTGACACGACAAATAAATAAAATAAATAAATAAATAAATAAATAGATTTAGAACATTTATACCCCGTCCTTCTCGACCTCCGAGGAGGCACTCAGGATGGCTTCCAACACACTGTAAAACACATAATAAAATACAGACATATACATAAAAATAATTATAAATATACATTAAAAATAGTTCACCAGGTTAAAATCGTCATCCAAATCAGTCCAATTGCGGTCAAATAAAATCTTCACCAGTAAAAACAGTCTATTATGTAAACGCTTGATCCCATAACCAGGATTTCAGTTTCTTCCAGAAGGTCAGGCGGGAGGGGAAAGTTAATGTAAGTATTAGTTCTAAAGGGTTTAGTAATCTGAAAGCAAGAGTTCATGGGTGAAAGCAATTAAAGGTGGAGGTATGCAAGAGATAGGTTGCAGCTGGGTGTTTGTGGATATAAGGAGCGAGCCTTGGAAGTGATCTTCAGGAAGTGATCTTGGTAGTGGATGCTGCTGGTTTTCCCCCCAGGTCTGTTGGATTTTCAGTATCCTGACCTGTCTCTTGAATTTTGGATCCCTGGAACCTTGAACCTTTGGACTGGCTTTTGACTATGGTATAGACTCTTGATCTTTGGACATTATTTATTGAACTCTCGGCATTTGACCACTGGACTGGACCCTTTGACTATGGTGTACCTTTTGCGATCAGTTTTTGTTTATTCTGTGGCTGAGTGCTATCTTTACGTTTTATATTTTGGTCTATTAAAACAGCCAGCAAGTAAGTGCTGTTTTAATTAAACTGTTTTATGTCAAACTAGGTTTTTGTTTGATTCACCTCTGCTGAAAATGACAGCAGAGCCCTGGCAACGTGATGGGGAGTTCCACAGCCAAGGGGCCACCACAGAGAAGGCCCTGTCTCTCGTCCCCACCAAATGCGACTATGATGGCGGTGGGACTGAGAGCAGGACCCCCCTGGATGATCTTAAGGTCCTTGATGGCCCTGTGCTGCTCAACCATGCCCTAGATGTGTTTTTGGCAGTCCTTGTTCTAGAGTCTATAATATGCTTCAGCAGTGATGGGTGTTTACAATGTGCTCCACATTTTGCAGAACAGGTATCGCTCTGGATCTGGGATAAACTGGTATCTGCTGCAGCAATTTTTGGGGGGCTGACCTCAGATTTTTTTGGGACTCTTTAAGTGCTTTATCAAGCTTGATTCTTCTTTCAATTCACCGTAACAGGGATCCTTTTTATGGCCACTGTGGCATCGAGTTGACTATGTACTGCATTATATGGTGACTATAGAAGTGTCCTCTGTTGAATGCATCTCCCCTTACGAACCATCGAGGATGTTAAGATCATCTGGGGAGGCCCTGCTCTCGCTCCCGGCTTCGTCACAAGTACGTTTGGCAGGGATGAGAGACAGGGCCTTCTCAGTGGTGGCCCCTCGGCTATCGAACACCCTCCGTAAGGATATTAGATCGGCTTCTTCACTCCTAACGTTTTGAAAAAAAACTTAAGACATGGCTATTCGAGCAAACATTTGCAAATATTGAAAAATAGACATAGGAAAATGGAACAACTATGTGATGGAATTGGACAATGTCTTTTATTGAGGACTTATTGATTTATGTTTTTACTGCTGTTGTTTTAATTTTATTGCTGTTAACATTTTTTAAAATTGTACTGTGTTTTTGTGGCATTGAATTTTGCCTTGTAAACTACCCCGAGTTGCTGCAAAGCTGAGAGGGGCAGTATAAAAATTTATTTATTTATTTATGTATTTATTTATTATTTAAACTTATATGCCGCCACTCCCCTGAGGCTCGGAGCGGCTTACAAGAATAGCTAAAATCTAACAAAGTTTAAAAGCAATTTAAAGCAATTTAAAAACAACAGTATCAAACATTAAAAGCCTGTCGGAACAGGTATGTTTTACATGCCCTGCGGAAAGCTGGTAAGTCCCGCAGGGCACGAACTTCAGGTGGCAGAGCATTCCAGACTGATGGCGCCACTGCTGTGAAGGCTCTGCGTCTGGTTGCCGTTAAATGGAAGGTCTTGACACTGGGGACTTCCAATAGATCTTGGTCCTCAGAACGGAGAGATCTCTGTGGTTGGTAGGGGGTGAGACGATCCCTCAGATACATTGGCCCCAGACCATGCAAGGCCTTAAAGGTGAGTACCATCACATTGAAAGTGATCCGGTGCTCAATTGGTAACCAATGCAGCTGTAGTAAGATTGGTGTTATGTGGCATCTCATCGGAATTCCCGCAAGAAGCCGAGCAGCTGCGTTTTGTACCAACTTGAGCTTCCGAATCACTGACAGAGGGAGGCCATTGTAGAGTGCGTTACAGTAGTCCAGTCTTGAGATGACCGTGGCCTGGATGACCGTAGCTAGGTCATCCCTGGACAGGTAGGGGGCCAGCCGTCTAGCCTGCTGCAGGTGAAAGAAGGCGGTTCTGCTCACGGCGGAGACCTGGACCTCCATCATCAGCAGAGGGTCCAAAAGGACTCCCAGACTCTTTACCAATGATGACGGGCGTAACGCCTCGCCATCCAGGGTGGGCAGATGGATGTCCCCACTGCCCGGTCCACCCAGCCATAGGATCTCCGTCTTTGCTGGATTCACCCTCAACCTGCTGGCACGCAGCCATCCAGTAATGGCCTCGAGGCACTGATGGAAACAATCGGGTACAGAGTCCGGTCGGCCTTCCATCTTCGGCACAAGCTGAGTGTCATCGGCATACTGATAACACTCAAGCCCAAAACCTCGAACCAGCTGAGCAAGTGGTTGCATATAGATGTTAAACAACAGAGGGGAGAGAATGCCCCCCGAGAAACCCCGCAAGATAGAGGGGACCTCTCAGAGACCAGGCCTCCCCTCTCCACTCGCTGCCCACGGTTGTGAAGAAAGGAGGACAGCCAGTTTAAAACTGTCCCCCTGATTCCAGCAATCCAGTCATAAAGTAAGTAAATAAATAAATGGTTGAACATAAATTGGACCAAGCCCTCATTTACTTATGACTGGATTGTGAAACATCAACATTGCATTGGATGCCATACTAAGTTTAATTAGGATGAATAGTGAGACAGGATAGTCTTTTGTCCCTTCCTGCTATTTGATTCTGACCCTACTGGCTAAGGGGAAGTCATAGTACAAAGAAGTATTTTCCCCCTAAGATCTGGAACATCCTAATATTGTTTTCTTAAGACACCTTGACATCGCGCCACCTGATTTGCATTTACTGAATTATCCTATCTTATAAATATTCGAGTAACTTTGGAATCTCAATGAAAATCTTCCTGAGCAGCTCTAGAGAGAAAAAAAATCAAATAGATTAATATTGATTTGTAAAGAGAATATGTTTGTTTTAAAAGACCAGCCTTTTGGCCCTATTGTTTTTTGTCATAGTCGTGAAGCAAAATTATGAATTGTGAAAAGTAGCAAGGAAATAGTTTCTGGTAGTTTTCCCCGAGAAACTAATTATGAGCACAGCCATGCAAACAATATCGGTGCTATTTTCTGTTATACCGCAGATCCAGCAAAAATCCCAAAAAGAAGAAATCAGTCATTTAGCTCATTTGTGTTGTTTAGAATTACAAATCCATAAACTGCACAAAAACATATCTGACACTGTATGATGCGGCATGATTAAAAATTTGAAGAGAATATGTATGCTTCACATTTGTGTGTCACACTAAGCCATAGTTTAATGCAGGGGCCCTCAAACTAAGGCACGGGGGCCGGATACGGCCCTCCAAGGACATTTGCCCGGCCCTCGCTCAGGGTCAACCTAAGTCTGAAATGACTTCAAAGCACAACAACAACAATCCTATCTCATCAGTCAAAAGCAGACTCACACTTCTCATTGACAGGGTTTTGAAACCCTGTCAGGCAGATTGAATCTGGGTGTCAAAGGAGATTGACTGGGGGAGTCAAAGAAGAAGGAGCTGGGGGTTAGGAGTGGTGAAGGGTTAGTGGGAGAGGTCTGAAATTGGTCAGTTGGCTAGCAGAGATAGCTAGTGAAAAGATTTCTACAGCTGTTAGAGAGATAGCTGGTGGAGGAGTGAAGAGATAGAACCAGGATAGGACTATCTGTGCCGGTGTTTAGAATTACTTTCAGAGAAGCAATCCTGTTAGTACATTCTGTAGAGGGAGAGAGAAGTGTTCCTGTGTAAATAAGTCTGAACTGCTTAATGTAACCACACACTTTTTAAGTCAATATTTTTAAAAAGCTAAGCTCTATACCTGAATTGTTCCAGTTCTCTTAAATAAACATCATTGTTTTGTTGTTCTCAACATCTGCCTCACGTGTACCTCTGTGGGTGAAGTTTTAAAAGCAGTTTCTTGCAGCAAACAAGAGTCTATGGTGGCAGCGTATGATTTAAAGAACAATCTTTTAGTGTTACCTCAGAACACAAGCCTGAGGGCTAATCCGACACACACTCTTGCCTAAGATATTTCCAGTAAGCCAAGGGCTTATCCATGCTTTTAAGTTGGTGCTGGCCAGAGCATTCTTTCAAAGGGTTTTCAGCCAGAAGAAAGTTCCAGCTTTCCTTACAGCTTTTTGTTTTTGGGCTTTTAAAACACAGCAGCCTCATTCCAAGCTCAAGTGGTGTTCTGCTTTTAGGGATTTTTGTTTCCCCAAGATAAGCCTCCATCTAGTATACATGCCCTATCAGTGATAGTGTGACTACAGTGAAATTGTGGGTTTGTTTGATAGAATCCTATATTATGTTGGTTTTGAATAGGAATCTATATTGCTAGCCAAAAACAACATCATAATATATAATAATATATAATATGTCAGGCATACTTCAATTAAGGAAGTAGATCAGGGATCATCAAACTAAGGCCCGGGGGCCGGATACAGCCCTCCAAGGTCATTTACCCGGCCCTCGCTCAGGTTCAACCTAAGTCTGAAACGACTTGAAAGCACACAACAACAACAACAACAACAACAACAACAACAACAACAATTATATCTCATCAGTCAAAAGCAGGCTCACACTTCCTATTAAAATACTAATAAGTTTATATTTGTTAAAATTGTTCTTCATTTTAATTATTGTATTATTTTTAAATTATTTTGCACTACAAATAAAATATGTGCAGTGTGCATAGGAATTCATTCATATATTTTTTCCCAATTATAATCCAACCCTCCAACAGTTTTGAGGGACTGTGACTTGGCCCTCTGCTTAAAAGGTTTGAGGACCCCTGCTTTACAGTCTTTGGGAAACAGTGGCTAAAGTATTGTCGAAGGCTTTCATGACTGGAATCACTGGGTTGTTGTAGGTTTTTCCGGGCTATATGGCCATGTTCTGGAGGCAATTTTTCTCCTGATGTTTCGCCTGCATCTATGGCAAGCATCCTCAGAGGTAGTGAGGTCTGTTGGAAGTAGGAAAAATGGGTTTATATATCTGTGGAATGACCAGGGTGAGACAAAGGACTTTTGTCTGCTGGGGCTAGCTGTGAATGTTTCAGCTGATCACCTTGATTAGCATTCAATGGCTTGGAAGTGCCCGGGGTAATCCCTTGTTGAGAGTGATTTTATGTGCCTGTTTGTTCCCCCTCTGTTGTTTTGCTGTTGTGATTTTTGAGTTTTTTAATACTAGTAGCCAGATTTTGTTCATTTTCATGGTTTCTTCCTTTCTGTTGCAATTGTCCACATGCTTGTAGATTTCAATGGCTTCTCTGTGTAGTCTGACATGGTGGTTGTGAGAGTGGTACAGCACTTCTGTGTTCTCAAATAATATGCTGTGTCCAGGTTGGTTCATCAGGTGCTCTGCTATGGCTGATTTCTCTGGTTGGAGTAGTTTGCAGTGCCTGCCACTTTTGGACTCTTGCTTACTGGGGTGTTCCAGCGAGTGTCTCTGTAGATCTTAGAAAACTATTTCTAGATTTAAGGCGCTGACGTGCTGGCTGATACCCAAACAAGGGATGGGCTGGAGATGTCACTGCCTTGGTCCTTTCTCTATTGGCTGCTACTTTCCGGCGGATGTCAGGTGGTGCAATACCGGCTAGACAGTGTAATTTCTCCAGTGGTGCAGGGCGCAGACACCCCATGATAATGTGGCATGTCTCATTAAGCATGGGGGCTTGCCTAATAGCTCTGGGGAGTGAATTCCAGAGCCGGGGGGCCACCACAGAGAAGGCCCTCTCTCTTGTCCCCACAAGTCACACTTGCGATGCAGGCAGGAGCGAGAGAAGGGCCTCTCCGGAAGATCAAAGAGGTTGTGTGGGTTCGTAGATAGAAATGCGGTCGCACAGGTAGGCGCGTCTCAAACCATTCAGGGCTTTGTAGGTCAAAACCTGCCCCTTGAATTGGGCCCGGAAAATAAACAGAAATTATCTAATCTTCGGGCAAGACAGAAGTGTTTTGGCTATTTTATCAAGAGGTTGGAAAGGAATCTGGATCTTTCCCACTCATACAGAGACATTGCCATGAGAATTAGGCTACATTTCCATAATCACCTTCCTGGAAATCAGTCTCACTGAAGTCGTGCAGTAGAAATTTCCCCTCCTTCACCCTGTAGTTTGAAGCAAGACCATCAAACATTAGATAAGTGAGCACAAATCTTTTGAAACGTAGTCAAGCAACAGTGGAAAAAATCCTCTTAAGTTGGCCATCCTTCCATTCTTTTGAAGTCTCCTCTCCTCCCACCATTCATTGACATAGATGAGAAGGGTTGTAAGCCATTTTTTTTTCATTCAGCCTCTCTCAAATTGTACATCTGAACTACCAGTCAGTAAGATAAAACAGTGAGAGCTACAACCGAAGTAAGCTGATATATAGAGCACATTTCTGCACTAGGCTCCCGTTTACGGTTTCCATTTGCATGACAGAAAGCACCACAGAAGGGGGTGGGTGGGTTCAGTATAGTAACCAATGTGGGCTAGGCAAAACTACGGTGAGGTCGATCTGTAATTGGTTAAACGGATGAACCCAGGGTGCTCACCAATGCTTCCTCTTCATCCTGGAAAGAAGTGACGAGTGGAGTGCCGCAGGGTTCCGTCCTGGGCCCGGTCCTGTTCAACATCTTTATTAATGACTTAGATGAAGGGTTAGAAGACAGGATCATCAAGTTTGTAGACGACACCAAATTGGGAGGGATAGCCAGTACTCCAGAGGACAGGAGCAGGATTCAAAACGATCTTGACAGATTAGAGAGATGGGCCAAAACTAACAAAATGAAGTTCAACAGTGACAAATGCAAGATACTCCACTTTGGCAGGAAAAACGAAATGCAAAGATACAAAATGGGGGATGCCTGGCTTGAGAGCAGTACGTGCGAAAAAGATCTTGGAGTCCTCATGGACATGGTACACGGTAGACTCCTGCAGAGGTGAGAGGATCCCTTTTGTCCTTTGCTGAACGTAGCATTTGTTGGATTTTCTTGGTGGGTTTGTAGATTGTTTGTATGTTGTGTTTCCTCATCAGCTTCCCTATGCGGTCAGTGGTTCCCTTGATGTATGGCAGGAACATATATCTCACCTCTCACCTCTCACCTCTGCTGGAGTCTACCGTATACCATGCAGCTGTGGACAAGTCTACATAGGGACCACCAAACGCAGTGCCCAAACAAGAATCCAGGAACATGAAAGGCACTGCAGACTACTCCAACCAGAGAAATCAGCCATAGCAGAGCACCTGATGAACCAACCTGGACACAGCATTTTATTTGAGAACACAAAAATGCTGGACCACACCAACAACCACCATGTCAGACTACACAGAGAAGCCATTGAAATCCATAAACATGTGGACAATTTCAACAGAAAGGAAGAAACCATGAAAATGAACAAAATCTGGCTACCAGTATTAAAAAATTCTAAAATTGCAACAGCAAAAACAGCAGGGAGAAAAACAGGCAGGGACATCTAATCACCTTTCAAGAAGAGTTTGCTCCAGGCACAGTCAGCCCATTGTATGCTAATCAAGGTGGTCAGTTGAAAGATTCACACCTAGCCCAACTTACAAAAGCCCTTTGTCTCACCCTGGTCATTCCACAGATATATAAACCCCTTTTTCCCCATTTCCAGTAGACCTCACCTCTGAGGATGCTTGCCATAGATGCAGGCGAAACGTCAGGAGAAATGCCTCTAGAACATGGCCATATAGCCCGAATGTTGCAATCCAGAGCAGGGAACGAGGCCCTCAGATAACTATCCACCACACTTGGCTGTGAAAAACAATCCTTTTTTATTGAAGAAAAATGGTTACAAAATAAAGGAAAAATGCAAGTCAAAAGCCACAGCAAAATCAGCAAACATGAATTTAAATGGACAAAGCAAAACCAAAAGCCTCACTGGGAAAATACTGGAATCTGTTCGCAATCCACTAACCGTACTTGATATCCTAGAAATCTTCCCAAACTATGGCCAGGGAACCGGGAGAACTGCCAAGGTCTTCATCAATTCTGAAACGATGCCTGAACTGAGGCAATCAGCCTGGCGTATTGCAATTAAAACTCAAGAATCGGTTCTGTGAACCGCCCTTCTGTTTTGAAGCCAATGTTTTTAATTCTTGAATTCGGGAGGATCGACGCAAACTGAGTGTTTTACTTCTGTCTTCCCAAATTTGGCCCCTTCTGTTGTCATTACAGTTAACAGGTGCAGAAGGGAGGGAAAGTTCAAGGTCTCCCTCTGAAACATTCTCAGGAACACTGGTACTTTCATTTTCCAAATCCACAGAAGTTCCTTCCTCACTAATTTCAGGAACATTGGCATTTTCCAAACCTACAGCAGATTCTTCCTCACTAATTTCAGGAGCATTGGCATCAAAAGGTACATTTCCACGAGCATCAGTAAATATACTTTCATTAGCATCAGGAGGAACAAACAGAGAATCAGGTTCAAGTTCAAACTCAGGCTGAAACCCAACACCGAAAAAACCCACAAGAACTGAGTGATTCCAGCCATGAAAGCCTTCGACAATACATTAATTTATTTTTTTTATTAAGTTATATATCGAAAGTTTCACACTTCATCCGAAATCACTTTGGCTGAGGGTTCCCAAACATCAGAGTTTTAAATGAGGCGTATTTCCTCACTTCCCAAACTCAACTTCCTTTTTTTTTTTTTTTGCTTTTTTTCCACCCCATGATAGATATTTTATTTTATTTCTTCAGTGAGGGTTTTGCTGAGTGAGCAAAGGCACTGTCTCTTTAAGTGTTTAACAGTAATTGGTTCATGTCTGGGCGTTCATTGAAAATCCTAGACATTTCATGTAAAATCTTCTTAATGAGGGGATGAATTTTTCATTCACATTAGAAAGCACACTCTGACAAACAATTTCTAAATAAAACTTTGGCGGGATGACATCCCATATTGGACTTGACAAAGAGGACAGGTGCATTAGAATAAAACTCTATGGCGATCCTTCAAGCTGTCAGCCATGAATATTTTATTTCTTAATGAATCATCTTTGCAAAATGAACTTTCTTGTTGTAGTGTCAGTGCCATTTACAACCAAGAAAGAACGAGAGAGAGAAAGAAAGAGAAAAAGAAACCCGGTTCCTTTTAAAAGGTGAACTCCTGAAAGATGCTGAAGCCAGCGCAAATAGCTTAACCCTAGAAGAGACGGCTAAGAAAGCCACGTTGCCGTTGTTCTCTTCCCAACTTCCCAATGGTTTGAACGAGTGTGTCACCCCATTCTGAAGGTAGATGATCAACAAACTTGATCATCGTTTTTATTAGTGTTGACATGAAAAAGCCCATAGCACACGTGTCTAATTTTTCCGTCAGGGTTTTCCTCAGTAAAGTACAAGGAGTTAATTGAGTGCTTATGGACGGCGCGAGATTGACATCACTGGAGACAAGGCGCCATAGTTAGTCATAACTCGAGTATGAAATAAAGTATGGAACGGCTACAGTTCAAATTATCCCTCACTTCCCTGACATGACTGACAGGTCTTCCCATTAGTGCTAAGAGGGCTTGCCATCGCTGTGCCCTCAGGTTCATTCCCCCTCCCAACCATGTTTTGTCAGGAAATTGTCAAATATCTGCTCTACTCTGTGGTGTGCTCTACTCGACTGTGTTAGGCTTGGAAATGGGTCTCCTGTCAAAGAAACAATTTGGTGCCATTTCTTGAAATGTCTTGGATCAGAATAAAACAACTCGCAATAAAAGTTTCCCATCAAATCAAGATCATTTCTTTCTGTTTTGATGTGTTTTTCAGTTCTGAAATGTTTTCTCTGAAAGAGCTGGCTGGGGTTCATGACTTGGCATTTGAAATTTTGGGTACTGATCATTTATCTAGGTGAAGGCCACAAGGGGTCACTAGAAAAAGAAGGATAGTCCATTGGTTAGGCTTCATGACTTGGCATTTGAAATTTTGGGTACTGGTCATTTTTCTTGGTGGAGGCCACAAGGGGTCACTAGAGAGAGAAGGATAGTCCATTGCCTGGGGTTCATGACTTGCCATTTGAAATTTTGGGTACTGGCCATTTATCTAAGTGGAGGCCACAAGGGGTCACTAGAGAAAGGATAGTCCATTGGCTGGGGTTCATGACTTGGTATTTGAATTTTTGGATACTGGTCATTTATTTAAGTGGAGGCCACAAGGGGTCACTAGAGAAAGAAGGATAGTCCATTGGCTGGGGTTCATGACTTGCCATTTGAAATTTGGGGTACTGGTCATTTATCTAGGTGGAGGCCACAAGGGGTCACTAGAGAGAGAAGGATAGTCCATTGGCTGAGTTTCATGACATGGCATTTGAAATTTTGGGTACTGGTCATTTAAATAGGTGGAGGCCACAAGGGGTCACTAGAGAAAGAAGGATAGTCCATTGGCTGGGGTTCATGACTTGTCATTTGAAATTTTGGGTACTGGCCATTTATCTAGTTGGAGGCCACAAGGGGTCACTAGAGAAAGGATAGTCCATTGGCTGGGGTTCATGACTTGGCATTTGAAAATTTGGATACTGGTCATTTATCTAGGTGGAGGCCACAAGGGGTCACAAGAGAGAGAAGGATAGTCCATTGGCTGGGGTTCATGACTTGGCATTTGAAGTTTTGGATACTGGTCATTTATCTAGGTGGAGGCCACAAGGGGTCACTAGAGAGAGAAGGATAGTCCATTGGCTGGGGTTCATGACGTGGCATTTGAAATTTTGGGTACTGGTCATTTAAATAGGTGGAGGCCACAAGGGGTCACTAGAGAGAGAAGGATAGTCCATTGGCTGGGGTTCATGACTTGGCATTTGAAATTTTGGGTACTGGTCATTTATCTTGGTGGAGGCCACAAGGGGTCACTAGAGAGAGAAGGATAGTCTTACTTACTTAGGCGATCCCTCGTTGTCCGAGTAGGATTGTCTTCCGAAATCAGTGTACTGGCGGTAGGTACGTAGGTGACTATGGAGTCCTATTGTTGACCCGCATGTTCTCCCGCAGTGAGGGCATCGGTTTCCAGGTGGAAGGCAGTCCTGGTCAGGGTTAGCTTGATGTGCCTTCCTCTTGGCATGTTTCTCTCTTTCGCCTTCCATTTGTGCCTCTTCAAATTCTACAGTATTACTGGCCACAGCTGACCTCCAGCTGGAGCGCTCAAGGGCAAAGTCTTCCCAGTTCTCAGTGGGCTCAAAGCCAACCTTAAAAACTCTGGCAAAGACATGCCAGAGCTTTTAAGGTTGGCTTTGAGCCCATCTTTAAATCTCTTTTGTTGTCCTCCAGCATTCCATTTTCCGTTTTGAGTTCAGAGTAGAGCAACTGCTTTAGGAGACAGTGGTCTGGCATCCGGACAATGTGGCCGGTCCAATGGAGTTGATGGCGGGGGACCATCGCTTCAATGCTGGTGGTCTTTGCTTCTTCCAGCATGCTGACATTTGTCCGCTTGTCTTCCCAAGGGATTTGCAGGATTTTTCGGAGGCAATGCTGATGGAATCGTTCTAGGAGTTGCATATGATGTCTGCAGATAGTCCACGTTTTGCAGGCATATAGCAGGGTTGGGAGGACAATAGCTTTATAAACAAGCTCTGCAAGTGCAGCATTTTTCCAAATGAAGCACAGAGTGTTTGAGGACCGTAGGGTTACCAGGGTGCTTGTTTCTCCCAGTATGCAAGTCCTATCAATGATAGTGTAACTACAGTGAAATAGTGGGTTTGTGTGATCAAGTCCTATATTATGTCGGTTTTGACTAGGAATCTATATTGCTAGCCAAAAACAACATCATAATACATAAAAATATATAATATGTCAGACATACTTCAATTAAGGAAATAGATGTGTTGCCAGGCATTAGTTCTTGAACAAAAAAAGTTTCTGTGCAAAGTAATTTTTCACAAAAATATCTGAAATTTCAGAAAATTTTGTGGAGATTGAACATTTTCTCAATGGTCTGGTCCCAATGGTCTCAGTCTCTTCATTATACTATTTCATGTGGAGGAGTAAAACATTGTATTTGTTCCATCCTGAAGACCATACATCTTCTCGTCCCATTAAAATAAATCAGGTATTCCACCATTTCTGCAAAATAGAGAAATAGTAGCAGTGCTGTCATGTGGGCCAATATTTCTCCGCTTTCATCTTCATGTACACACATAAAAACACAATGAAAATTCTAAAATCTGTTGTGGGAGATCTGCCCATAGTCAATTTTGCAGGAAAAAATAACGTATAGCCTTGGCGTTATATGATATCTGCATATTAGGGCTGGGTAACCACGGAAAAATTTGTTTCTAAACTCGATTCTTTTCCAGGGGGCGCTAGCGTTTCCAAATTCTAAATATTTCTGAAATTTTGAGATTTCAAAATTTCGTTATTTACGAATTTTTGTTAATTTCGAATTGATTCGTTAATGGCGGACGTGATTGCGCTATATGCTAAAAAACCCTCCAAATGGGACAGGGGGAACTTCTGAAGCTTCCCTCTCCCTCTGTTGTTGACTGTTAGTGTGATAATTTATTTTTTATCACTGATAAAACAAACAACAACTATAAAACTTGCACCAGACATACGGAAATAATTACGAAACAATTATGAAACAATTTCGAAACAATTTTGAAACAATTACGAAACAGTTTCAAAACAATTTCCTCTTCATCTTGGAAAGAAGTAACAAGTGGAGTGCCGCAGGGTTCCGTCTTGGGCCCGGTCCTGTTCAACATCTTTATTAATGACTTAGATGAAGGGCTAGAAGGCATGATCATCAAGTTTGCAGACGACACCAAATTGGGAGGGATAGCCAATAGTCCAGAGGACAGGAGCAGGATTCAAAAGGATCTTGACAGATTAGAGAGATGGGCCAAAACTAACAAAATGAAGTTCAACAGTGACAAATGCAAGATACTCCACTTTGGCAGAAAAAATGAAATGCAAAGATACAGAATGGGGGACGCCTGGCTCGAGAGCAGTACGTGTGAAAAAGATCTTGGAGTCCTCGTGGACAACAAGTTAAACATGAGCCAACAATGTGATGTGGCGGCAAAAAAAGCCAATGGGATTTTGGCCTGTATCAATAGGAGCATAGTGTCTAGATCTAAGGAAGTAATGCTACCCCTCTATTCTGCTTTGGTTAGACCACATCTGGAATATTGTGTCCAATTCTGGGCACCACAATTCAAGAGAGATATTGACAAGCTGGAATGTGTCCAGAGGAGGGCGACTAAAATGATCAAGGGTTTGGAGAACAAGCCCTATGAGGAGCGGCTTAGGGAACTGGGCATGTTTAGCCTGAAGAAGAGAAGGCTGAGAGGAGATATGATAGCCATGTATAAATATGTGAGAGGAAGCCACAGGGAGGAGGGAGCAAGCTTGTTTTCTGCTTCCTTGGAGACTAGGACGTGGAACAATGGCTTCAAACTACAAGAGAGGAGATTCCATCTGAACACGAGGAAGAACTTCCTGACTGTGAGAGCCGTTCAGCAGTGGAACTCTCTGCCCCGGAGTGTGGTGGAGGCTCCTTCTTTGGAAGCTTTTAAGCAGAGGCTGGATGGCCATTTGTCAGGGGTGATTTGAATGCAATATTCCTGCTTCTTGGCAGGGGGTTGGACTGGATGGCCCATGAGGTCTCTTCCAACTCTTTGATTCTTTGATTCTATGATTCTATGAATTTTGAACCAATTACGAAACAATTACGAAACAATACGAAATAAACTGGAAAAAATTGTTTCGATTTTTAATTACTCCTCACACTATTCCTGCATGGCTCAATATCGGATCGTAAGCTAATTTAAATACGAATTAATAACGAATTACGAAATTAACGAACAAAACCGCCCAGCCCTACTGCATATATTCAAATGCATCCTTTACATCTTGGTTTAAACATTATTCTTTAATAACTAGCCTGTTTTTTTATATAACCTGCCTGGTGCTTGTAGCTGAATGTTCATATTAATATTTTTCTCCTCCTTCCAACCACATAGATCACTAATCAAATAAATGTGTAAAAGGTGGCCCTTTATTAAATTATTTTTGTAATGAGTTCCTGTTACTAAGAACTACAGTGTTAAAAAGGTGATATCGTGGAAATTAATTAGCACAAGGCATGCTGGCCAGATAGAAGTGACTGGATCTTAATCAATAGCAATATGATTACACCTATGCAGCAATTATAAATTATTTAAAACACTACCGCTAGGTTACTGACTACTTGCCTTTAAATTAAATTCCCTGTCAATAATTGATGCAAAGAATTAATGCAAGAACTCCTTCAGTTACTGAAAACTTTTTAAAGGGGGCATAAAATATTGAACTGTTGCCTGTCATTAGCAGGTAACTTGTCTCTTTTGTGTAACATCGTTCTTTGCTAAATTGGCCAAGAAGGACCTCCAGAGCATGAAAGATGGCTAATGATTCTTCTGAGGGTGTTGACACAGAAACACATCAATTCCAAGCAGGAGAGGCATGCCAAAGATCTGATGGATCTGGATGTTATTGAACTGCTTAAATCCAGTGCTCACGGATGCACTTTTGGGAATCTTCCTCATTGCTTAATTTAAACTAGTGCCAGGATCTATGTTGAGGTCTACAGCTTGGCCACCAAAAGTGTAGTATGAATGTTTCTGAGCATTTATCAAGTGCATCAGGCAGTTTGAAACAAAGAGGCACCAATGGCAATATAATGTGATTGTGCCGTCGCGCCTGGGGGCTATTATTCTCAATAAAGGAGGGGTGGATGTGGCACCTTCCCCCCAAGGGATTGCTTCTTGCCCTCCTATAGGAAACTGGAACTCCCAAAAACCCAAAATGCCTTAAATAGCTCAAAATACGTTTTATTTATCACAAAGTCATTTCTTCAAAGCAATGAGCTGGAAAACTTTAGAGGGGTGAAGGAAAACATACAATACAGTTTCAATTAGTCCTGGGTCCAAGGGGTTTGAAGCTGAGAAGCCTCACCAAGTTTCCTCTTTCCTCAATGGCTGTGAATGCTGGAGCAAACTACAACCCCAGTTCAGATGGCCTATGTTTTGAAGACTCAGGATCTTCCTTTGGTGCCAAAAGAACCGGCTTGAAGGCGCCTGGGTCTCCTCAATAATTGTCCAGGACGATCTGGACATAAAGCATGAGTCCCAGGGGTAAAAAACCTCAGAACTGGTGCTAAGAGGTAACCTAAATCAGGGTCCTTGAGAATCAAGTATTTTACTCACGTCCATCTGGTACGAACTCTGAAGGCAGAATGAAGAAAAAGGAAGTTCTCCCCTCTTGCAGGAAGGGGTGGAGCCAAACAGTACTGGTTGACAGCTACAAGCAACCAATCCATACAACTATACATAAGCAGTGTAAAAAGGGGCAGGATTAAGCATGATACAACAGTTCAAGTTTTACAACTAACAGTTGTATACATAGGTGGCGCCACTTGCACCGTCACAGTGATTAATCAGTAAGGATAGTCTGGTTCAGGGGTTCTCAAAGTGTGCTCCGTGGAGCCCTTAGGGTTCCATGTAAGCATACTGAGGGTCTGTGCAATTCCCTCCCCCTCCTTCAAGCTTTCTCTCATCTGCTCATCTACCTTTCTTCACCTTCCTTGCCGCCAAAAGGATTTTGAAATGACATGTTAATGAGTTGAGAGTAATTCTGCAGAGAGGGGAAAGGACCAATGACATTTCACTTCACTTCACTTTATTTCTTAATTAGTCGCTCTCCACCAAGGTGCTCTGAGCGACTTACAATCTAAAATAACATTTACACAATATAAAAACATTCAACATAAAAACATTCAACAGTGACTATTTGGCAAATTAGATCTGATTACTTAAATGCACAACCAAACAGCCAAGTCTTGAGTGCCTTTACAAAAGGTCGCAACTCCGACATTGCTCTAATGTATGGAGGCAATGAGTTCCACAGAATTGGAGCATAGGTCGAAAAAGCTCTACGTCCTGTAGCTTCCAGGAGTACCTCCCTAGGGCCCGGTATGTATAGGAGATTTTCCTGGGTGGATCGAGGTGACCACTGATGTAGAAAAGGAATGAGGTGGTCCCTGAGATATAAAAGTCCTTGGCCATTTTGAGCTCTAAATGTCAGGATCAGTATCTTGTAAGAGATCTGATGTTCTATTGGTAGCCAATGCAGTTGTTGCAGAATCGGTGTAAAATGGGATCTTATAAATGATCCCGCTAGCAGCCTGACCACTGCATTTTGGACCATCCGAATCTTCTGGGTTGTTGACTTCGGAAGGCCGCCATATAAGGCGTTGCAATAGTCTAACCTCGTGGTGACTGTTGCATGGATTACTGTTGTCAGTGCTTTTACCGAAAGGTAGGATGCCAATTTCCTTGCCTGGCAAAGATGAAAAAAGGCCTGCTTACTTATGGCAGTGATCTGTGCCTCCATCATCAGCGATGAGTCCAACACATCCCCAAGGCTTTTAATAGTGGCAGATGGAACCAGAGCTTCCCCATCGAAATCAGGCAGAGACTGGGTTAATTCTGGTGGCTGGCCGGGCCAGAGTATCTCAGTTTTTTCAGGGTTCACTTTTAGTCTGCTCACTCGCAGCCAAATCATCACTGCTCCCAAACACAGCCTAAAGTTCTCAGGAATGGTGGTTGTCCCAGGTTCGAGAGGCAAGAGTAGCTGGGTGTCATCTGCATACTGGTAACATTCTATGCCAAAGCTCCACACCAGTCCAGCAAGTGGCCGGACGTAGATGTTGAATAACAGGGGTGAGGGGCCATCCATCCCGGGCCACTACCATTTTCTTGCCCATGATGGGGGTCAGTGCTTCTTTTACTTTCTCTTTCCTTTTGCAATTCTAATCAAGAAAAGGAGATGGGTCCTTTTTTTGATAAGAGTGAAGGTAAAAATATTAATATTGACCCATAGATAAAAAGTATTTTTTTAATTAAAAGGTCTAGACTTGTATACGAGTATATAGAAAATCCATTCAAACCTTTTGCTTCCATACTGTCGCCTTTGGTCACTTTGCCCTTCTTCAAGAGGTTAGTTGTTGGGGTTCAGCCTGATCCTGATCTGTGTGAACCGGATTCTCTGATAGTTTTTCCAACTGAGCAAGCTCTCCCTGACCCTGACAGTGTGGAATCTATTGTTGATGCAGAGGTCAGCGGGGATGAAAATGAAACTCAACAGCTGGAGGAAAATGTTTTGGAAGTTAGCCGTGCTATCACTAGCCGTGATATCTCTCCACCTGGGGTTTTTAATGAGGACCGAAGAGAACAGATAGTTAGAGACAGAAATGTTTCCCAGTTTCCACGAAGGTCACATCGTTTACAGGAGAGACAGGCCCAGGCTTCAAAGTCAAGAATAGCTTCTTTGGTTTAAGAGGCCTCCTGCCGGGTGCCTCTTTAGATCAAGCAACGTTTGGGACTGTGGCTGTGCCTTGGCAGAATTCCTGTGTTTCATGGCCGGTAATCCCAGAGGCTTAGTTATCAAGTTCATGGTTAGTAAAAGGCTAACAGGTTCCTGGTTCTTGTATTGTGGCTTTTGGAATTTTGCTCAAGTTCAGATATTCTACTGACTGCTGTGTTTTTCTGTGGCTTTTTGACTTTGCATTTACCTTTCTTTTGTAACCAATTTTTCATCAATAAACAAGGATTGCTTTTCCTACAGTCCAGTGTGGTGGATTTAATCTTATGGTCTTGTTTCTTGAACTGGGATGCAACATTAGTCCTGTTGTGCAAGTTGTTTATGAGTTGTAGCACAGAAGTATGTGTTTTCTGTTGATCTTTGGTGACCCCTCTGAAAGCCCTTCAAGATGCCCTCAGGGGTCCTGACCCCCAGGTTGAGAAACACTGTGCTAGAAGGAGTGTTTACAGTCTCTATGACTGTGGTTCCAACCTTTGGGCCTCCAGATGTTTTGGACTTCAACTCCCAGAAATCCCAGCCAGTTTACCAGCTGTTAGGAACTTTGGGAGCTGAAGTCCAAAACACGTGGAGGCCCAAAGGTTGGAAACCACTGCTCTATGAGACACTGTACTTTTACTTTTACATATAAGATATATAACACTGAAAATGCATATGTGCATATATATCTATGTGGGAAAACAAATCATTGACACAAGTATACTTGAACCTAACACATGGCTGACTAATCATCCTGAGTGACTCAACCTCTTTGCTCAAAAATAACTATTGCTGCTTTATAACTGGATTTTATAATGCTTGAGAAACCAGTGGGCAGCTTGTTAACCATAACAGTAAAAGGCACTGAAGGATTTCTGAGAATGATTTATTTTATCTATTAGATAGGTATGGCTGGCCTTTACATCTAAATAGATCTCCCTTAAGTCATATATTATCACGCAGTGCACTAGCCCCATGGAAACAACATTCGGCCTGCAACGCTTTCCTAGAACACTTTCCTAGAACCAAGTCAAACTGAGTATAGGGTCTTGCTCGTCAGTAAGAATGTACACCGTTGGCCCCACCGAAGTTTTTCAGAGCATGGAAATGTAATTTCTGGTGGTCTTAGGAACCCCTTTGGCAGAGAAGGCTGAAGATCTCTCAATCTGTCCTTCTTTTCCATTTTGGAAACAGATGGCAAACCCTTTCACCAAAAGCCCTCCTCCTGCTCTCTGGATGTAGGTAAACTAACACTCCAAAACTCAAGGTCAATACCCACAAAACCCTTTCGGTATTTTCCATTGGTCATAGGAGTTCTGAGTGCCAAGATTGCTTCTATTCCATCATTGGTGGAGTTCGGAATGCTTTTTGATTGTAGATAAAATATAAATCCCAGCAAATATAACTCCCAGATGTCAAGGTCTATTTTTCCCAAACCACACCAGTGTTCACATTTGGACGTATCGGGTATTTGTGCCAAACTTGGTCCAGTGAATGAAAATACATCCTGTATATCAGATATTTACATTATGATTCATGGCAGTAGCAAAATTACAGTTATGAAATAGCAACTAACACTGTGCTGGCACAGTAGTGCCAGGAGATTTGAACCTCTTTTTCTTGCACTGCTAGTTTGTATGAATTTATTTACGCCACACGTTTTGCAATCAGGTTGCAGCCATAGGGCCAGCAACCTGGCAATCATTCTTAGAGTCTTTAGACCCGCCCCTTTTCCCAGGGTTTTGGAGGCAAAGGAGGACTTTTGTTCAGTCTCACTGTTTGGAGCCTAACAGCAGGACGTGTGGGTTTCTCTATCCCACCTGCACAAAGGCTTCACTACTCACAGCTCTGCTGGGGGAGTAATAGAATAGTTCCACAGCTCTGCTGGGGGAATACAGCCAGCCTTTGCTAAGGCAACATGACAGTTCCTACAGCCTTCGTGGAGTAAACTAAAGGACACCTTTCAGCTTGGCAGATCTACAGAAATCTTGTGTGGTAAGGGACCACTTGGGCTATTCATAAAGTAGCTTGGAGCCGGGAGTAGGGGCCTCACGCCAGCAAGGTAAAGAAAGATTGCCGAAGGAGGGGTCAGAAGATTTCCCTAAGGAAGAAAGGAACAGTTTACCACCATTTGCCTGCCCTTGATGGGAGATTGAGGAAGCTACCGGTTTTCCAAGGTTATAAAGTGTTTAATTCATTTGTTTGAAGATTCAAGCCCAAATAAAAAACTTTGTTGAACTTACTTTGAGCCTCAATAGAACTTTGTGTTGGAAAATCTAAGGGGCCCTTCAGCTGAGGCACCCCGGCATCCCGTTGGGCATACAGAAGGCACATCCTGTAAACAGACATTATTACAGGCCCAGCGTGCGACAGCACAAACACTGTCCTAGCAGAAGCTGGTTACCTAATTAACCCCTGTTGCTATCAATTGTTTTTACTTAGGTTTATGAATAAGTTGGAGCGCCAGGTGGCACAGTAGGTTAAAGCGCTGAGCTGCTGAGCTTGTTGACCGAAAGGTTGCAGATTCGAATCCGGGGAGCGGCGTGAGCTTCTGCTGTCAGCCCCAGCTTCTGCCAACCTAGCAGTTCAAAAACATGCAAATGTGAGTAGATCAATAGGTACCACTCCGGCGGAACGGTAACAGCACTCCATGCAGTCATGCCAGCAAGATGACCATGGAGCTGTCCCTGGATAATGCTGACTCTTCGGCTTAGAAATGGAGATGAGCACCACACCCCAGAGTCGGACACGATTGGACTTTAATGTCAGGGGAAAACCTTTACCTTAAGAATAAGTTACATAGCAATGCCGTTTACAGATTACATATAATCAGACCATTGATTGTTGAACATTTTTTCAAGGGATAACAATAATTAAAATTATACTTTA
The DNA here is from genome assembly GCF_037176765.1 of Anolis sagrei. Classification (NCBI taxonomy): domain Eukaryota; kingdom Metazoa; phylum Chordata; class Lepidosauria; order Squamata; family Anolidae; genus Anolis; species Anolis sagrei. Next base: position 13,433,050 of record NC_090028.1, on the reverse strand, counting down.
ACAGGAACAGCACCAGGTTTTTCCATTAAATATAAGGAGGCTGACATGAAATGTGTATATTTTCTCTTCCTGTACACAAGCATACTTGCATGCAATCTCATAAAATAATGCTAACCCTAAGTTATGAGAACAAAAGTATGGTTAACCCACAGCTTTTGAGGTGTAAAGAATTCTGCTGCCGACCGAACTTTCGTTTTGGTCGCTAGCCCACATCTCAGAAAGAAATTGTGTGTTTTGTGTGAGATTGCCTGTAACATAACAAAGTGGAAACATGACGCATTAATCATATGGATTCTGAGAATTAGATAACAGATCTGTTTAGTCACCAACATATATATAGCATGAAACATTGGTGCCCAAAAGCAGTTAGTATGTAGGTTTTGATCACTTTTAAAAACATGCACAAACTTATAAGTCTTCCATGTTCAGGTCTTTGGAAGACAGTTGGGATAAATCATCATCATCATCATCAATATCATCATTTAATAACTTATTAATCGCCCTCCATCCGAGAATGCTCTAGGCGATTTACAGCTAAATTATAAACGATAAAATGCATACATACATAAATTTAAAATGAACAGAGATCGAATGCTCTAGTAAAAAGCCAGGTCTTAAGTGCGAGAGTAAAAGGCCCTAAGTCACGCATGGCTCTCATGTAGGGCGGCAAGGAATTCCACAAGGCAGGGGCAGAAATAGAAAAAGCCCTGCGCCTGGTCCTTTCCAAGTGCACTTCTCTAGGACCCGGTATATGGAGTAAGTCACGTTGGGCTGGTCGTTGCTACCTCCGATGATGGGAGAAGGAGAGGAGGTCCCTAAGGTACGATGGACCCTGGTCGTAAAGAGTTTTAAAGGTCAGAACTAGCATCTTATACAGGCCACGGTACTCAGTTGGAAGCCAATGTAAATGTTGCAGCACTGGTGTTATATGGCATTTCATGGGCGTTCTTGTGAGTAACCTGGCTGCCACATTCTGAACAATGCGAAGCTTTCGGGTCGTAGACATCGGAAGGCCCACATACAGTGCATTGTAATAGTCCAGCCTAGACGTGACCGTGGCATGGATGACAGTTGCCAGAGCCTCATCAGATAGGTAGGGTGCCAGTTGCCTCGCTTGTCGTAGATGGAAAAAGGCCTGTTTGCTGGCAGCAGCGACCTGAGCTTCCATTGTCAGCTGCAAATCCAAAATGACACCCAAGCTCTTAACGGTAGGCGAAGGAGATAGGGCAGCACCATCGAAGGTGGGTAATGGAGGAGTCAGACCTGCCAGGCGGCCATGCCAGAGAATCTCAGTCTTCGCCGGGTTCACCTTCAGTCTGCTAGCACATAGCCAGTTTGACAGAGCTTCCAGACATAGGGTAAAATTGTCTGGAATTGACATTACTCCAGGCTCCAGGCGCAGAACTCCTTGGGTATCGTCTGCATATTGGTAGCAGTCCAGGCCGAAACTCCGAGCCAAACTAGCAAGGGGTCTAACATAGATGTTGAAGAGAAGAGGAGAGAGAATTGCACCTTGGAGGACCCCACATAGGAGGGGGGATCTATTGGAGACTTGACCCATGTACTCCACGCGTTGACTCCCGTTCCGGAGAAATGAGTTGAACCAATTGAGGGCCTGACCACGAACTCCGGACAGTGAATCATTAGATCATAGTCGACGGTGTCAAATGCTGCGGTAAGGTCGAGACATAAATATGTCATATACAGTAGAATCTCACTTATCCAACATAAGCGGGCTGACAGAACGTTGGATAAGCAAAAATATTGGATAATAAGGAGGGATTAACGGAAAGCCTATTAAATATCAAATTATGTTATGATTTTACAAATTAAGTACCATAATAATAATAATCATCATCATCTTTATTTATACCCCGCCACCATCTCCCCAATGGGGACTCGGAGAGGCTTCCATGGGGCCAAGCCTGGACAACATATTACAACAAGATAAAACCAGAGCATAAACAATAAACAACATCATCAAATTACATTAAGAAAAAAATTATAAACACAGTCATAACATAACATTCCAATAAGCACAATCACAATAACAATGGGCAGGCCACATGTACAGGATAAAAATGATTCAAAAACTGTAATGAGATAAAAATAGGAGCAAGTTATCAGCAGGGAACTCATAAAAAACACACATAGTTGTGAAGCTAAACTTCCCATTTGGAGGGCGTGTATTCCAGTGGGAGGAGCATTGAGGGGTGCAATATTGTGCACCTACTCGCCAAAAGTGCAGTGGAAGAGCCAGGTTTTAAGGTTCTTTTTTAACGTTTCTAGAGAAGGGGCTTTCCTGATCTCTCCAGGTAATGAGTTCCATCATGTTTTACAACAAATCGAGAGAGAAAGCAGTTCATTATATGGGTTGTTGTAGGTTTTTCCGGGCTATATGGCCATGTTCTGGAGGCAATTTTTCTCCTGACGTTTCGCCTGCATCTATGGCAAGCATCCTCAGAGGTAGTGAGGTCTGTTGGAAGTAGGAAAAATGGGTTTATATATCTGTGGAATGACCAGGGTGAGACAAAGGACTTTTGTCTGCTGGGGCTAGATGAGAAGCCATTGAAATCCACAAGCATGTGGACAATTTCAACATAAAGGAAGAAACCATGAAAATGAACAAAATCTGGCTACCAGTATTAAAAAACTCAAAAATCACAACAGCAAAACAACAGAGGGAAACAAAACAGGCACATAAAATCACTCTCAACAAAAGATTCCCCCCAGGCACTTCCAAGCCATTGAATGCTAATAAAGGTGATCAGCTGAAACATTCACAGCTAGCCCCAGCAGACAAAAGTCCTTTGTCTCACCCTGGTCATTCCACAGATATATAAACCCATTTTTCCTCCTTCCAACAGTCCTCACTACCTCTGAGGATGCTTGCCATAGATGCAGGCGAAACGTCAGGAGAAAAATTGCCTCCAGAACATGGCCATATAGCCCGGAAAAACCTACAACAACCCAGTGATTCCGGCCATGAAAGCCTTCGACAATACATAGTTCAATATATAGTAATATTATGTACTAATTACTGTATTTACAAATTTCACACCAGAACATTGAAATGTATTGAAACAGCTGTGGATCCGGGCAGGAGGCAGACTGCGTTGGATAATACAGAATGTTGGATGAGCAAAGGTTGGATAAGTGAGAGTCTACTGTAGTTCCAAAATACTGTGATGCTTCCCGCGATGAGAATACAAAATAGATTCTGGAACCCAAATATGTTGGTCATCTGTATTAGAACCCTTGTTTCCATACTGCCTTTGGTTTTTGTTCTGTCATGCGCTGGGCCTGTAATAATTGACTTTTGAAATAGGACGTGCACCTTGTGCCCAGCGGGAAGCCAGGGGTGTCTCGAAAGAGGCCTTTAGGGATTTTCCTGTAGAGATAGTCTTTAGAGTCTTTAATGATGTAACAAAGTCCTTTATTATTGAACAAATCCAACAGATATTTCTCAAATCTTCAATGGGTCAAACAAATGCTTCAAGGCTTTGAATTAACTGGAGGCTTCCTTAATCTTGTCCACGAGGGACAGGCAACTGTCTTCATTAACTGTTCCTTTACTTTAGAGGAAAACCCTTTTTTTAACCTCTTCCAGGCTGACTATAATCTAATCCTTACTGATGTGGGTCCTACTACCGGATTCAAACTGTGTCTTGAGCACTGAGTAGACCTACCAGTAAAGGCTTGCAGATTCTCCAGCTGGAGTTCTTTGGGTCTGTAAAGCTGTTTTTCCTCCGGAATTTCTTAGAGACTTTAGGGCTGTTTCCCTCAGATGCTGTAAGGCTGAGAGGCTGTGAGCTCTCTGCTGAGCTTTGGGACTGTTTACCCTGGAATGTCCCTGGAATTTCCTGGACTTCAGTTTCCCTGGATGGTCTTAAGAAATGAAGCTTTTCTGCAGGTGAAGCTTGTCCACGTCCTCTAACTTAGTTTTCCTCACTAAGACTAACTAAAAATGGCCCCCTCTTCCCTTCCCATCTCCCTGGGAGAAGGGGCGGATCCAAACTTAACAATGATAGACAAGTGGCTTGCCCTATGACTGCAAACCAAAGGAAGTCACCTTTTTGCAGAATCCCTGCATGCAAACAATAGAAAGAAAATAAAATTGGAGCTCCTGGCACAGACGAACCAACACAGTTTTGCTAACCCAGAGAATAAGAATAGGCTTTAATTGGGTTGTTGTGGGTTTTTCCGGGCTATATGGCCATGTTCTGGAGGCAATTTTTCTCCTGACGTTTCGCCTGCATCTATGGCAAGCATCCTCAGAGGTAGTGAGGTCTGTTGGAAGTAGGAAAAATGGGTTTATATATCTGTGGAATGACCAGGGTGAGACAAAGGACTTTTGTCTGCTGGGGCTAGGTGTGAATGTTTCAGCTGATCACCTTGATTAGCATTCAATGGCTTGGAAGTGCCTGGGGGGAATATTTTGTTGAGAGTGATTTTATGTGCCTGTTTGTTTCCCCTCTGTTGTTTTGCTGTTGTAATTTTTGAGTTTTTTAATACTGGTAGCCAGTATTAAAATCACTCTCAACAAAAGATTCCCCCCAGGCACTTCCAAGCCATTGAATGCTAATCAAGGAGAAAAATTGCCTCCAGAACATGGCCATATAGCCCGGAAAAACCTACAACAACCCAGTGATTCCGGCCATGAAAGCCTTCGACAATACATAGGCTTTAATTGCTTAAAAAATGGCCACTCGTGGCATCTTCTGCACAGATACTTATTTCCAAATGAGCTTTCTTCCTTCCCCGCTCCATGTTTTTATCTCTGAGATTCTATATCTCCGGTTCTAAAGCTTTTATCTGCTCCTTCCCTAAGGACTTATTTGAGAATAACAAACCAATATTAAGAATAAAATCTTTTTTATGTTTGTCCTGCAACTTGCAAGAGAAAACTAGTGCATGGTCTTTTTTTATCCCACTGGCTTTCTAAGGTTCAGGTATTAACATAAATACAGCCCATTAACACTTGTTCCTCTCTGTCAGGACATAAATTAAGTCTGCAGGTGTTCCATGAAGCTTTACCCTTGGTACTAATTAAGCCTTGATAATTAGGTTTGTTAAATTCAGGCCTTTAAGCTGATATTCCCTCTTTGGGTCGCCAAAATGGAGATTTGCAACACACAAGGCCCGTTTCTTCTGGCTACTTCCTTCTCCTCCTATTTTAAAATAAAACTGCAGTGAGAATCGCTTTTCTGATAACAGGGAAAGAAGCATCAATCTTATATTATTTTATGTATCAGCTTTCATTGTATATACTTGATCTCCATTAATTAATAGGGATTGCTTTGAAAAAATCACGGGGACCTCCAAAGTATTGGATGCAATAATTTATATTTATTTAGCGTGTCATCAGCAACCATTGTATTACAATTCTAACAGAGCAAAACAAACACAGAGATTAAAAAGAAAAAGGAAAAAAAACACACAGATTTTGCAAATTTGGTATTTGGTTAAATGTCCTTTGACCAGTATCTGGCCACTTGGAGTGCCTCTGGTGTTGCCTCAAGGAGGTCCTCCATTGTGCATGTGGCAGGGCTCAGGGTGCATTGCAGCAGGTGGTCAGTGGTTTGTTCTTCTCCGCACTCGCATGCCGAGGATTCCACCCTGTAGCCCCATTTCTTAAGATTGGCTCTGCATCTCGTGGTGCCAGAGCGCAGTCTGTTCAGCGCCTTCCAAGTCGCCCGTCTTCTGTGTGCCCAGGGGGGAGTCTCTCATCTGGTATCACCCATGAATTGAGGTGCTGGGTTTAGGCCTGCCACTTTTGGACTCTCGCTTGCTGGGGTGTTCCAGCGAGTGTCTTTGTAGATCTAAGAAAACTATGTCTTGATTTAAGTCATTGACGTGCTGGCTGATACCCAAACAAGGGATGAGCTGGAGATGTCTCTGCCTTGGTCCTTTCACTATTGGCTGCTACTTCCCGGCGGATGTCAGGTGGTGCAATACAGGCTAAGCAGTGTAATTTCTCCAGTGGTGTCGGGCGCTGACACCCTGTGAAGCAACCAGAGATGCAATAATGAATTCTATACAACAGTAGGATCGCTTGAGTGACGTGAGTTGTATTTTAGACGTCACAATGGAAAATTTAGTCAACAGATACAAGGTCTAGGATGAAGTTATCCTTACTGGAAAGAGGAGAAAGGGGGATATCTCTTGTTCTCTGATTGTATTGGTGGTATGCAGGCATTTATTTATTTATTTATTTATTTATTTATTTATTTCGGTTGCTTCTACCCCGCCCTTCTCACCCCGAAGGGGACTCAGGGCGGCTTACAAAAGCAAGGCACAATTTGATGCCCGCATCATATACCAACAAGAGAGGCTACTGATACGGTTGAGCAATGACCCCTCACAAACTAATACCCATGCCAACATAAAGGCAGATCGGATAGCACACCAACTCTTGAAGAATGGGAAACCCAACTTTGCCACCAAAGTAGGAAAAAAACCAATAGCCAGGCAACCAGAGATTGAGAACAACAACCTCCATGAATCCTTTACATCTATTGAATTGCACATGGCTCTCAATAAATGTAAAAATGGCAAAGCAGCTGGCCTGGATGATCTACGGATGGAACAAATCAAGAACTTTGGTCCCAAAGCAAGGCGCAGGCTGCTGGAGCTGATGAACAACTGCACGGCATCCTGTCAGATCCCCAAAATCTGGAGGAAAGCAAGAGTCATCGCCATCTTGAAGCCAGGCAAAGACCGTAATGACCCAAAAAGCTACAGACCAATCTCCCTGTTGTGCCACCTCTACAAAGTTCTGGAGAGACTTATTTTGCATAGAATTATGGAAAAAATAGACCCATGTCTGATTCCACAGCAAGCTGGCTTCAGGAAAGGCAAAAGCTGCACATCGCAAGTGCTGAACCTAACTCAGCACATAGAAGATGGCTTTGAAAGGCAGCAGATCACAGGAGATGTCTTCATAGACCTGTCAGCAGCCTATGATACTGTGAACCACTGCCTCCTCCTGAGAAAAATGTATAATATCACAAAGGACGACCACCTCACCCGCCTCATAGGAAACCTGCTACAAAACAGGAGCTTTTTTGTTGAGTGCCAGGGCCAGAGAAGCAGATGGCGGAAACAGAAGAATGGCCTGCCTCAGGGGAGCGTGCTTCAACATCTACACAAATGACCAGCCACTGCCAGAAGGGACAGAGAGTTTCATCTATGCTGATGATTGTGCCATTACTGCTCAAGCAGGGAGCTTTGAGATGGCAGAACAGAAGCTTTCCGAAGCTCTAGGTGCTCTTACTGCCTATTACAGGGAAAACCAGTTGATCCCCAACCCATCTAAAACACAGACATGTGCCTTTCATCTCAAGAACAGAGAAGCATCCCGAGCTCTGAGGATTATCTGGGAAGGAATCCCACTGGAGCATTGCAGCGCACCCAAATACCTGGGAGTCACTCTGGACCGTGCTCTGACCTACAAGAAGCACTGCCTGAACATCAAGTAAAAAGTGGGTGCTAGAAACAATATCATATGAAAGCTGACTGGCACAACCTGGGGATCACAACCAGATACAGTGAAGACATCTGCCCTTGTGCTGTGCTACTCTGCTGCTGAGTATGCATGCCCAGTGTGGAACACATCTCACCACACTAAAACAGTGGATGTGGCTCTTAATGAGACATGCCGCATTATCACAGGGGGTCTGCGCCCTACACCACTGGAGAAATTACACTGTCTAGCCGGTATTGCACCACCTGCCATCCGCCGGGAAGTAGCAGCCAATAGTGAAAGGACCAAGGCAGAGACATCTCCAGCTCATCCAGCCTCTGTTCAGATGGAATCTCCTCTCTTGTAGTTTGAAGCCATTGTTCCGCGTCCTAGTCTCCAAGGAAGCAGAAAACAAGCTTGCTCCCTCCTCCCTGTGTCTTCCTCTCACATATTTATACATGGCTATCATATCCCCTCTCAGCCTTCTCTTCTTCAGGCTAAACATGCCCAGTTCCCTAAGCCGCTCCTCATAGGGCTTGTTCTCCAGACCTTTTATCATTTTAGTCGCTCTCCTCTGGACACATTCCAGCTTGTCAATATCTCTCTTGAATTGTGGTGCCCAGAACTGGACACGATATTCCAGATGTGGTCTAACCAAAACAGAATAGAGGGGTAGCATTACTTCCCTAGATCTAGACACTCTGTGGTGAACTTCCACTGAAATTTGACCATAGAATTGTACTGGATGATCCTGACATTCCTAGAGAGTACATCCATGAATAATCAAATCTGCAAAAGTTAAACCTGCCAATGTAGAAGGCTGTCTATAAATTAAATCACCAAATATATCATGTCAGAATGAATATTTAATATTCTAAGTGCAGATTTGTGAGTGTGCTTGTGAAGCATTCAAATGCATGAGACACTATCTGAATAAGACACGCCATAACCTTCATAGGTTTATTTTACTATCTCAGTTGTTGCAGCTGAGAAATAAACCCCAGTGTGATGTCTGCAAAAATATTGCAGTGGGGTAGGGAACGCTATTAAATACTTACGTAATTTACTTTTTTTTTTTTTTACCTCCAGCAGGAAACTTTCTTTGGGGATTTCTGATGACTCGTAATACATTCTGGAACGCCAAGTCCTCTAATCAGAATAGATTTCCTTGGTAGTTAATCTTTTATTTATCTCATCAATATATTACCCATCAAATCGCATGTTTGATGAATGTCATTTTTCATCTAGAGTAAATTAAACCTTGGAAATTATTCTATTAGAGGCACTTATTTGTAGCAGTCATGCTAACTTAAAAATAATAACTTTTCATCTTTACTTCTTCATTGGTACAATGCTAAATGAAAAATCACAATATTAATCACTGGGGACTTATCTGAAAAAAAAATTAAAAATCACTGGGGACTTTAACAGCTATTCTAATTTTTCATAATTTCATTTTATTAAGCATCTCTTTGCCTGGAATGCTAATCATTTGTGCTGAGATTTGAAGAAACAGTAGAATAATTGGGTTGTTGTAGGTTTTTTCGGGCTATATGGCCATGTTCTAGAGGCATTCTCTCCTGACGTTTCGCCTGCATCTATGGCAAGCATCCTCAGAGGTGAGGTCTGCTGGCACTGGGAAAATGGGTTTATATATCTGTGGAATGACTGGGGTGGGGCAAAGAACTCTTGTCTGCTGGAGCTAGGTGTGAATGTTTCAACTGACCACCTTGATTAGAATTTGATGGCCTGGCAGTGCCTGGAGCAATGTTTTGTTGAGAGGTGATTAGATGTCCCTGATTATTTTCCCTCTGCTGTTTTGCTATTTTAATTTTGGAGTTTTTTTTTTTAAATACCGCTAGCTAGATTTTGTTCATTTTCATGGAACAATTCTGTTCCATGGAAGGACAAATGAAGAGATGTGGATGTTCTCCCCAAATGATCAATATAAATGTCTTATTTCACAGAGCATTTGTACATAAATTTACTTCCATGTCAATGAAAAAGTCCTGTTCCAAGTGTTTAAACCACTCCGCAATACTGGCTTCCAATAAATTATTACCATGGTGTTGTTGTTCATTCATTCAGTCGTCTCCGACTCGTCGTGACCCCATGGACCAGCCCACGCCAGAGCTCCCTGTCATGGTAATGGTAAATTATTACCATTACAATATACCATGCAGCTGTAGACAAGTCTACATAGGAACCACCAAATACAGTGGCAGCCCCCGGTGGCGCAGTGGGTTAAAGCACTGAGCTGCTGAGCTTGTTGATCGAAAGGTCGCAGGTTCGTGAGCTTCCGCTGTCAGCCCTAGCTTCTGCCAACCTAGCAGTTCGAAAACATGCAAAAATGCAAATGTGAGTAGATCAATAGGTACCGCTCCGGCGGGAAGGTAACGGCGCTCGATGCAGTCATGCCGACCACATGACCTTGGAGGTGTCTACGGACAACGCTGGCTCTTCAGCTTAGAAATGGAGATGAGCACCACACCCCATAGTCAGACATGACTGGACTTAACATCAGGGAACTACCTTTACCTTTACCTAGGCCAAAGCTAGCACTTTGAATTGTGCCCGGTAGCAAACTGGCAGCCAGTGGAGCTGGCGTAACATGGGAGTTGTATGCTCCCTGTATGCCGCCCCAGTTATTAACCTGGCTGCCACTTGTTGGACTATTTGAAGCTTTTGAGCAGTCTTCAAATGCAACCCCACGTAGAGTGCGTTGCAGTCGTCTATCCTAAATGTAGCAAGAGTGTGGACCACCATGGCCAAGTCTGACTTCCCAAGGTACAGACACAGCTGGCACACAAGTTTTAATTGTGCAAAAGCTCCCCTGGCCACTGCTGTAACCTGAGAGTTAATCACCTCTCAATAAAGGATTCCATCTGAACATGAGGAAGAACTTCCTGATTGTGAGAGCTGTTCAGCAGTGGAACTCTCTGCCCCGAAGTGTGGTGGAGGCTCCTTCTTTGGAAGCTTTTGAACAGAGGCTAGATGGCCATCTGTCAGGGGTGATTTGAATGCAATATTCCTGCTTCTTGGCAGGGGGTTGGACTGGATGGCCCATGAGGTCTCTTCCAACTCTTTGATTCTATGATTCTATGATTCCCCCAGGCCGTAAGAAGCCATACCTTAAAAACTGCTAGGCCATTAAATGCTATTCAAGGTGGTCAACTGGAATATTCACACCTACCTCAAGCAGACAAGAGTTCTTTCTCCCACCCTGGACAGTCCACAGATATATAAACCCTATTTTCCTAGTTTCCAACAGACCTCACAACCTCTGAGGATGCTTGCCATCGATGCAGGCAAAATGTCAGGAGAGAATGCTTTTGGAAAATGGCCATATAGCCTGAAAAACTTACAAAAACCCAGTGATTCTGGCCATGGAAGCCTTCGGCAATACAATTATTACCATTATTTAAATATAATATTAGAGAAGGACTATGACCAGTTGTCCACGGAGAACTTTACAGGCTCTGCCGTTCCATCCTGTTCTTCTTTATCTTCAACCATATTTGAATTGAGAGCCTTTTTAAATACAGGATGGGAAGTCTGATCTGGCCACAGTGGTCCACGCTCTTGTTACATCCCGTATAGACTACTGCAACGCACTCTACATGGGGTTGCCCTTGAAGACTGTTCGGAAACTTCAACTGGTCCAGCGGGAGGCAGCCAGATTGCTCACCGGGGCGTCATACAGGGAGCACACCCCCCCCCCCCCGCTGTGTCAGCTCCACTGGCTGCCGGTTCAATTCCGAACACAATTCAAGGTGATGGTTTTGACCTACAAAACCCTTTACGGTTCCGGTCCAGTGTATCTGTCCGAATATATCTCCCTCTATGTCCCACCCCGGAATTTGAGATCATCTGGGAAGGCCCTGCTCTCGACCCCACCGCTATCAGAAGTGAGGCTGGTGGGGACGAGGAACAGGGCCTTCTCAGTGGTGGCCCCTCACCTGTGGAACTCACTCCCGGGGGAAATCAGGGCATCAACATCCCTCTTCACCTTCAGGAGGAAGGTAAAGACGTGGTTGTGGGACCAGGCCTTCGGGCAATCTGACAACTAGATATGGACAACCAGATGGATAGGACTGAAAGGACTGACAGTTGTGGAATTGGAATTTGAACTATGAGATTGCGAAACGCTGACCGTCAATGAGGTTTGTATTGGTTTTATTGGTTTTATGGTTGTTTTTGCCTATAATAACCCCCTGGGGTGAGAAGGGTGGGGTAGAAGCAACAGAAATAAATAAATAAATAAATAAATGGAGCAGATCCATTTGTAAAGAAGGACTACAGCTCCCGTTTCCCTTGCTGGCCTACGGAGCATCATGTGCTCAGAGTTCTCTCATCCAGACTCTCCAGCCTGGCCTCTAGAGATGCAGAGTCCTTTCAAAACAAAGATTAAAATTCCACTGTCAATATCAAAACAGATTAAAATTCCACCGGTCAGCAGTTGAAAAGTGGGGAGAAAAGCCAACGAGTCTATCCCTGAACCACATTCCTTTCAGTAGGATCACTGCTGCTTTTGAAAGGTTCCCAATAGTGTAGGTTTACTACCCCCCAGGAAGCCCGCATCAAAGATGCAGCCTTAGACAGGGAAATTATTGAGGAAATAAGGCATATCCCCTCCCCCAAAATCCCATAACTTAATGTAGAAACCACCTCCAGATCTTAGAACAGGGGTCCACAAAATTTTTAAACAGATGGCCAGGTCATAGTCCCTCAAACTGTTGGAGGGCCGGATTATAATTTGAAAAAAATATATAAATGAATTCCTATGCACAGTGCACGTATCTTATTTGTAATGCAAAAAACACTTTAGCACAATACAATAATTAAAATGAAGAACAATTTTAGCAAATATAAACTTATTAGTATTTCATTGGGAAGTGTGGGTGTCGGAACCCAGACGCCTTAAAGAGCCAGACTCAAAAAGAATAGTTTATTAATACAAAGCAAAAGAGACTCAGAGACACTTGCTTCAGTGCTTCTGGTCAAAACTCAAAAGTTGCAGCAATTTTGAGCTTGAAAAACAAACTAAAGCAATAATCCAGATTATCCAGGCAAAAAATCCAGATTAAATTGGAGTACTTCCAAAAGCCCACAGAGAATAGAAAGCAATCAAACAAAGAGCCGTGAAGAAGAGCCGTCGTCCAAATGAAGTCCAAAGTTGAAGAAATCCAAGTCCAGAGTTGCGAGGTTCCAAAGTCCACGAGGCAGCGTCGTTATCAAAACCAGTCCGAAGTCAAGGAAAGGGGAAATCCGCACTCACGAGAATCCAAGCCGAGTTGTAACATGAAGGAAAACAGCAACCTGCAGATCCAGGACCCAAGGCCAACACGAAAGCGGCAGCGACAAGACCCAAGGCACAAAACCAACACTTTGCCTACTGCAAAGTTCTACTATTTCAGTGCCTACTTTTATCTTACAACTCATCCTCCGATTATGAGCTGCCCTCCACCCCATCATCATCACTTACAGCTGGTTTAGCTTCCACAGCTGAACGCCAACACCCATCCCTCCAACTCTTCCACCTCTTTTCAAGACTTAGATCTCCCCAAGATCCCACAGTATCACCCGATTGCCAATCCCCACCACCAGAAAACCCTGCAAATGTGTTACTAGACGTTGGTTGAGTACACACATCCCGAACATCTTGCACCTTGGTCCAATCCAGTGATGGCATCCTTGAAGTGAGTGGACTGACCTTGAAGGAGCTGGGGGTGGTGACGGCCGACAGGGAGCTCTGGCGTAGGCTGGTCCATGAGGTCACGAAGAGTCGGAGACGACTGAACGAATGAAAAACAACAATAAAACCCTAAACTATTCTGTCCCAGCTTACCTGTCTGAACGTATCTCCCACTATGAACCAGTGGGGACGCTAAGGTCTTCTGGGGGCGGGGGGCTGCTCTCGGTCCCACCTTCTTCACAGGCATGGTTGGTGGGGACACGGGACAGAGCCTTCTCAGTGGTGGCTCCTCGGCTGTGGGACTCCCATCCCAGTGATATTAGATCGGCTGCCTCCCTCCTGACCTTTAGAAAAAAAAAACATAAAACTTGGCTGTGGAACCAAGCTTTTGGAGAGTTGCACAGTGCTTACTTCCTTACTTACTTAGGCGATCCCTCGTTGGACGAGTAAGATGGTCTTCCTTGATTACTATTTTTGTGGGTTTGTAGGTGGCTGTGGAGCCCTATTCTTGATCCACATCTTCTCCCACAGTGAAGGCATTGGTTTCCAGGTAGAAGGCGGTCCCGGTCGGGGTTGGCTTGACGCGCCTTCCTCCTGGCACGTTTCTCTCTTTCACTCTCCACTCGTGCCTCCTCGAATTCTGCAGCACTGCTGGTCACAGCTGACCTCCAGCTGGAGCGGTCAAGTTCTCAGATTTTTTAAGGTTGGCTTTGAGGCCATCTTTAAATCTCTTTTCCTGTCCACCAACATTCTGTTTTCCATTCTTAAGTTCAGAGTAGAGCAACTGCTTTGGGAGACGGTGGTCAGACATCCGGACAACGTGGCCGGCCCAGCGGAGTTGATGGCAGAGGACTTTCACTTCAATGCTAGTGGTCTTTGCTTCTTCTAGCACACTGACGTTTGTCCACTTGTCTTCCCAAGATATTTGCAGGATTTTCCGGAGGCAGCGCTGATGGAATCGTTCCAGGAGTTGCATGTGACATCTGTAGACAGTCCACGTTTCGCAGGCATAGAGCAGCGTTGGGAGGACAATAGCTTTATAGACAAGCACCTTGGTATCCCTACGGATGTCCCGGTTCTCAAACACTCTCTGTGAATGCACAGTGGAACAGGCAGCTATGAAGTGACTGAAATATGATTGGAATGGCTCCCGAATTACGATTTTGGGTCTTTGTGCTTCTAACAGTTTATTTAATGTATTGATTGTTATGGTTAAATGCTTTTTATTGATTTTAATGTATATTGTATTTGTATGTTTATGTTTATTGTGGCATTGAATTGTTGCCAATTTGGAAGCCCTTTGGGGTTGCAATACAAGGGGGTAAAAATGCAGTAAACTCAACTTGAAGCATCTAAGCAGGGTTATATTTCTGCGAAAAGGTTTGCTCTTGTCGAACTTTCATAGCATTCGCCTTTTTCAAAGAAGTCCAAAATAAATCGGAGTTTGTGGAGTTAGTTTATAGGACAATCATCTACATGGGAGATGAAATCCGTGAACACTTATTTTCCTGTTTCAGTTCCTCAGATTTTGAGCACATTTAAACTAACAAAGCGGTGGGTGGAGTAGGAAAAAGTTGCTTCTGACAAATGAAAAGGGGAACCAGCATGATAGATTTGCATTTCAAGTTGAACTCTTTAGGCTATTCAATCAATCATTTTAAAGCATTTTTGCACTGAAATTAGGCCTGTTTATAGCATTTTCCGATGCCAAGTTTTGAGCACTTGGGACTAATTTTCTGGCATTTTACAAAAAACTTCATGTTCAGTGGCAGGCCGCTGTAGATGCATAATACAGTAATGACTTAAGAAAACCACCGAAAAAGGCGGACATGAAAAACAAAGTTAAAGATAGAGGGTGAAGAGGGAGGAAGCAGGAAGAAATATTCAGATCATAGAATCATAGAATCAAAGAGTTGGAAGAGACCTCATGGGCCATCCAGTCCAACCCCCTGCCAAGAAGTAGGAATATTGCATTCGAATCACCCCTGACAGATGGCCATCCAGCCTCTGTTTAACAGCTTCCAAAGAAGGAGCCTCCACCACACTCCAGGGCAGTGAGTTCCACTGCTGAACGGCTCTCACAGTCAGGAAGTTCTTCCTCATGTTCAGATGGAATCCCCTCTCTTGTAGTTTGAATCCATTGTTCCGTGTCCTAGTCTCCAAGGAAGCAGAAAACAAGCTTGCTCCCTCCTCCCTGTGGCTTCCTCTCACATATTTATACATGGCTATCATATCTCCTCTCAGCCTTCTCTTCTTCAGGCTAAACATGCCCAGCTCCTTAAGCCGCTCCTCATAGGGCTTGTTCTCCAGACCCTTGATCATTTTAGTCGCCCTCCTCTGGACACATTCCAGATGTTAATGTATATGTTTGTGTGTGAATGTAGAATTCATTAGTGGAACGTAACTATTAATAAAGGTATCAATCCCATCTGATCTTGGGAGCTAAGTTCTAGATTTGGAGACCATCAATGAATCCCAGGTTGTGTATGCTATATTCCAGAGGAAGAAACTGTCAAAACCACCTCTGAGCATTGCTTCTCTAAAATTCATCGAGGTTTTATTTGTCGTGTCAGAGCAACCAGTCCATTATATTACATTTCTAACAGAACAAAGCAAACAAACAGAAAAATACAAAACTTGTGAGTTTGGTAGCTGATTAAATGTCCTTTGACAAGTATCTGGCCACTTGGAGTGCTTCAGGTGTTGCTGCAAGAAGGTCCTCCTTTGTGCATGTAGCAGGGCTCAGGTTGCATTGCAGCAGGTGGTCAGTGCTTTGCTCCTCTCCACACTCGCATGTCGAGGATTCCACTTTGTAGCCCCATTTCTCAAGGTTGGCTCTGCATCTTGTGGTGCCAGAGCGCAGTCTGTTCAGTGCCTTCCAAGTCGCCCAGTTTTCTGTGTGACCAAGAGGGAGTCTCTCATTTGGTATCAGCCATTGGTTGAGGTGCTGGGTTTGAGCCTGCCACCTTTGGACTCTCACTTGCTGAGGTATTCCAGCGAGTGTCTCTGTAGATCTTAGAAAACTATTTCTAGATTTAAGTCGTTGATGTGCTGGCTGATACCCAAACAGAGGATGAGCTGGAGATGTCTCTGCCTTGGTCCTTTCACTATTGGCTGCTTCTTCCCGGCGGATGTCAGGTGGTGCAATACCGGCTAAGCAGTGTAATTTCTCCAGTGGTGTAGGGCGCAGACACCCCGTGATAATGCGGCATGTCTCATTAAGAGCCACATTCACTGTTTTAGTGTGGTGAGATGTGTTTGTTTTGTTTTGTTTTTGTTTTTTTGTCGTGTCAGGAGCGGCCTGAGAAATTGCAAGTCGCTTCTGGTGTGAGAGAATTGGCTGCCTGCAAGGACGTTGCCCAGGGGATGCCTGGATGATTTGATTTTTATCATCCTTGTGGGAAGCTTCTCTTGTGTCCCCGCATGAGGAGGTGGAACTGATAGAGTCTCTTTCTGATTTCGAACCTGGTGAGATATGTTAAATTTTTGTATGCATTTGTATATGAGCTACCTCAACAGATCCCATCTGATCTTGGAAGCTAGGATTTAGTTAGATCAGTGGTTCTCAACCTTCCTAAATTTTTTTCCATGTCAGAAACAACTTGAGAAACTTGGCAACATAGTGAGAAGACAGGAAAGCTTAGAGAAGACAACGATACTGGGGAAAACGGAAGGAAAAAGGAAGAGGGACCAACCAAGGGCAAGATGGATGGGTGGTATCCTTGAAGTGACTGGCTTGAAGGAGCTGGGGCTGGACCAAGGACCAAGGCAGTGACATCTCCAGCTCATCGCTTGTTTGGTATCAGCCAGAACATCAACGACGTAAATCAAGAAATAGTTTTTTAAGATCTACAGGGACACTCACTGGAGCACCTCAGCAAGCGAGAGTCCAAAAGTGGCAGGCTCAAACCCAGAACCTTAATCAATGGCTGATACCAAATGAGAGACTCCCTCCTGGGCACACAGAAAAGTGGACGACTTGGAAGGCGCTGAACAGACTGCGCGCTGGTACCACGAGATGCAGAACCAACCTTAAGAAATGGGGCCATAAAGTGGAATCCACGACATGTGAGTGTGGAGAAAAGCAAACCACTGACCACCTACTGCAATGCAACCTGAGCCCTACTACATGCACAATGGAGAACCTTCTTATAGTAACACCAGAGGCACTCCAAGTGGCCAGCTACTGGTCAAAGGATATTTAATCAACTACCAAGCTTGCAAACTTTGTGTTCTGTTTGTTTGTTTGTTAAAAAATGCAATACAACTGTTTGCTCCTGACACGATAAATAAATAACCAGGGCAGAGAAGGTATCTGCTCTGAACAGGGCCGTAGCCAGAAAAAAATTTCGGGGAGGGTTGACAATTTTTTTTGGGGGGGGGGTTGAAAATTTCGGGGAGGGTTGAAAATTTGGGGTGGGGGGGTGGGGTTGAAACCTGCCTCCTAGCTCACGCTGAAGCAAAGAGCACAGCAGGGGGCAGAGCAACCTTCCATAGCCTGCAGCTCTGCCCCTGTCAACCACCTCCACCAAGTCTGGCCTCCTTAATGAGAGCATTCAACACACACACACCCAACTTGGTTGCTTCACTACATCGGCTATTGCTGCAAGTAATGACAGTGTGAATAAATTGTCAATATTTGCTTGAGATAGTGCTTACAGTTCTGGAGGGACTCTTAATTTTTTGCGTCTCATAGACTTAGCAGGGGGATTTGGTTAACCAGTTAAAATTCATGAATAAACCAGGTTTTTTAAAAAAAAATCTGAAACATTTCGGGGGGGGGGGGGTTTGAACCCCTAAAACCACCCCCTCGCTACAGGCCTGGCTCTGAAGTCTGTTGTCCACGGAAGCCTAGATGTTGTCCACATCTAGGCTCCCCATCTGTCTCCTTGTAGTTCTTTATTTGTAACCTGGTATTTAAACTGTGAAATCTGTTCTGTAAAGGCAGACCTCATGGCACCACAACATCTTCTCACCCCAACCATCCCTATACTTTTTGGATTTTCATGGGCTGCTCTTCTCCCCAAATCCTTGTTGCTTTTTTATAGCGTGCTTTTAATTTGTTACCATCGCTGCTTGGTAGATCGAACCTAAAAAACCCAGCATCCCATAACCAGTGTTTCAGGAAGGATTATTAATGAACCAGCCAGTCATTGCTGATTAATTACCTCAAGGACAAAGGGATAGCAACTTCTCCCTCTCCCCGGCAAAATGAAGCCTCGGACTGTAAGACTCACAGCGGCATGTGGGAAGAGGAGCAGCGAGGGTTGAAAGGTGAATGGGAAGCCAAGGGTTAAGGCAACTCAAAATGTCAGGCAGCTTGTTATATTGCAGTACATCATTCTGTCCCTTGGGGTGAGGACTGAGTCCCAGGCAGTATCCACGGAGAGAGAGAACAGAGAATTTGACATGAGCTTCCACGTCCTCCTCGATTTTCCCTCTCTTGGGCCACAACCCATATGCCATGGTTAAGCCATCAGTCGTTGCTCCATCGAGACTTTAGGACAAAAGGAGCCAGTGTTTCTGTCATCATAAAACTGCTTCTCTTCTTTACAGAAATATAGTTTCAGTATATATTTTTCTGCACCAACCACATCCTGGAGTGATACCGGCACTTGAAAGCACAAGTTGGTGTCCCGTCTTTTTTCTCGCCACCCAATCTCCAAGCTGATATTAAATGTAACAATAAGAGCCTGTTCTGTAGTATAGAATATGATCGAAAACACTTCATTTTAGTGTGAACTAGCTGCCCCCTGCCACGCGTTGCTGTGGCCCAGTCGGTTGATCTGGAAAATAAAGGGAATGAGAAAGTGTTGGTTTCTAATATATGTAATTTCTTTATGCTTGTGGGTAAACAGTATTTCTTGTTGTTTCTTTGTCAGTGTTGATGTGGAGAGTGTCTGGTTTGCCTACTCTGGAACATGGAACATATTATTGTCCTTCTTTAAGGGTCTCTTTCAAATCTATGATACTATATCTGTGAGTGTGTGAATCATATCTATCTATCTTTCTATCCATCCATCTATATCTATGGCTGGATGGCTCTTTATCAGGAGGACTTTGTTTATGTTTTCCTGCCCTGATGAAGGGAGTTGGATTGGATGGCCTTAAGTATTTTCTGTTGGTCATGGGGGTTCTGTGTGGGAAGTTTGCCCCCGATTCTGTCATTCATGGGGTTCAGAATGCTCTTTGATTGTAGGTGAACAGTGAATGATAGTGACTACAACTCCCAAATGTAAAGGTCTATTTCCTCCAAACTCCATCTGTGTTCATATTTGGGCATATTGAGTGCTTGTGCCAAGTTTGGTCCACATCCATCATTGTTTGAGTCCACAGTGCTGTCTGGATGTAGGTGAACTACAACTCAAGGTCAATGCCCACCAAATGCTTCCAGTATTTTCTGTTGGTCATGGGAGTTCTGTGTGCCAAGTTTGGCTCAATTCCATCGTTGATGGAGTTCAGAATGCTCTTTGATTGTAGTTGAACTATAAATCCCAGGAACTACAACTCCCAAATGACAAAATCATAACTTTTTGGGTGATGGTCACTCCTTGTGTAGTGAGACATTTTGTTGCCAAATTTGGTGTGATTTCGTTCATTGGTTCTTTTGTTTCGAAGGAACTCATAATGCACAGAGCATTTATATATATATAGATAGTCATTTTGATAAGTGGCACACATTATAGGATGTGCCTACTTACTTACTTAGGCAATCCCTCGTTGTCCAAGTAGGATAGTCTTCCAAGATCAGTGCACTGGTGGGTCCGTAGAAGCCCTATTCTTGATCTGCATGTTCTCCTGCAGTGAGGGTATTCGTTTCCCAAAATACCACCTCCCAAAGTAGGATCTTAATAAGTCGAAGCTTACCATAGATTTTACTTACTTACTTAGGTGATCCCTCGTAGTCTGAGGATGATGGTCCTCCTAATGTCTTGGTGGTGAGTACATAGGTGGCTGTGGACCTGAATGTTCTCCTGCAGTGAGGGCATTGGTTTCTCAAAATACCACTTCCAAAAGGAGGATCTTCATAAGTCGAAGCTTACCATAGATTTTACTTACTTTTTACTTACTTACTTAGGTGATCCCTCATAGTCCGAGGATGATGGTGCTCTTAATGTCTTGGTGGTGGGTACATAGGTGGCTGTGGACCTGAATGTTCTCCCGCAGTGAGGGTATTGGTTTCCCAAAATACCACCTCCCAAAGTAGGATCTTCATGTCGAAGATTACCATAGATTTTACTTACTTAGTTAGGTGATCCCTCGTAGTCTGAGGATGATGGTCCTCCTAATGTCTTGGTGGTGAGTACATAGGTGGCTGTGGACCTGAATGTTCTCCTGCAGTGAGGGCATTGGTTTCTCAAAATACCACTTCCAAAAGTAGGATCTTCATAAGTCGAAGCTTACCATAGATTTTACTTACTTTTTACTTACTTACTTAGGTGATCCCTCATAGTCCGAGGATGATGGTCCTCTTAATGTCTTGGTGGGTACATAGGTGGCTGTGGACCTGAATGTTCTCCTGCAGTGAGGGCATTGGTTTCCCAAAATACCACCTCCCAAAGTAGGATCTTCATAAGTCGAAGCTTACCATAGATTTTACTTACTTAGTTAGGTGATCCCTCGTAGTCTGAGGATGATGGTCCTCCTAATGTCTTGGTGGTGAGTACATAGGTGGCTGTGGACCTGAATGTTCTCCTGCAGTGAGGGCATTGGTTTCTCAAAATACCACTTCCAAAAGTAGGATCTTCATAAGTCGAAGCTTACAATAGATTTTACTTACTTTTTACTTACTTACTTAGATGATCCCTCATAGTCCAAGGATGATGGTCCTCTTAATGTCTTGGTGGTTGGTACATAGTTGGCTGTGGACCTAAATGTTCTCCTGCAGTGAGGGCATTCATTTCTGGGTGGAAGGCAGTTCCAGTTGGGGTTGGCTTGATGTGCCTTCCTCTTGCAATGTTTCTCTCTTTTGCCCTCCATTTGTGCCTCTTCAAATTCTACAGCACTGCTGGTCACAGGCATCCTCAGAGGTTGTGAGGTCTGTTGACCTCAGGAGAGAATGCTTCTGAAACATGGTCATATAGCCCAGAAAACTCACAATAAACCCAGTAATTCTGACCATGAAAGCCTTTGACAATCAGTTTTATTTGTACCTGGTTGGTTCTTGCATTTCTTTTGTCGCCAGCGCGCTATGTTCATAAAAGAGTGCTGTTTATATAATAAAATGACCCATTTATGATTCTTGTTCATCTCAGAGGCATGTACACACAATACCATTAGCAATGTATTACTGTCTCTTGTATGGTATTGAACGAAGATCATGCTCTTCTGTTTACTAGTGAAATTGCCTATTAAAATTACAATAAAACCATAAAAATGACTTTTATGTCGCCCCTCTGAGAAGATGTTTCAATTTACTGGTTCATGTGAAAATACCTTGCATTTAATTGTAAAATATTTAAAGTGGATTTACTCTAATGTTACTTGACTTGTTGAAAAACGGTTATAGAACAATGTTAAAGCAATACCGTCTATTCATAATCCTTACTTAAAGATGGGCTTAGAACTAGATAGTTTAATCTGTGCCATCTTCTGCGCAATCCCTTGTCTTGTTTTTGTTCGTGTACAATTTATATGTTTCCATTTAGTTCTTATTTGTTGATAGGGTGCATGACAATCTTTTGATGGGTAGCTGTACCTTGTGTAATAGCTGGAGCATAAGCATTTAACACAATTCATTTGAGAGATGTGTCAGATTCTATTAGCAATTGAAGGTGATAAGAATTGTGCAGAAATGGTGTTCTGACAGGGGGAAAGGACCATATCAAAATAACAGAATATCCTTGTTTTTTTATATATATAAATTTTATTGGTTTTTGCGTTAATATTAAACATATAACAAAATACATGTGCAGACGTAAGACAAGACAGACAAAATAACGAATAACATAGCAGGTTTTTTGAACAGGACATCGTGTTAACAAATACATATACCTCACCTGCTCTTGGTTGTCCCCTCCCTGTTTCCCCCCCCCCCCCCCCCCCTGTCAAAAGGAACCAGCTTCTCTTTATTTTTGTTACTTTCCCGAGTATTATTATAATCTTCCTCTCCCCCTTTCTTATGTGGGGTATCTATCTACTTAGTACATGTCATGTACTGCCTCTATTTTTCTTCTTCTTTCTTCCTCTACTTCCCCCCTCTCCTCTCCCCCTCCCCACCCGCCCCTCCCCCAACTAAAAAGGGGAATGGTAGCGGGGAAGGGGAAGGGGGAAGGAGAATCGGACATGCAAAGAGGGAAGAATTTGGACCCAATGATTTTTGGTGAGATTAGCAATGTGGTGCTTTGGAACTTGGGGTTATACTGCCGGGGGGGTGGGGGGGACGATTTGTGAACTTTAACTCTATCGATACCCACCACCCTGTATACAACCCCAGATGACATTAAAAGTACTTCCAGGATGTTCTGGACAGTTGATTTCATGATGGACAATACCTTGTCCTTTATTCTGTTTGTTTGTCATACGTCGGTTAGCTAACATTATTCCCTTGAGATTTTTTATTATTCAATACTGATATCAATTTCGTTATTTGATCTTTTTATGAATTCTACAAAGTTTATCCACTTAGTTTTGGGTGGTTTTGGTATATTCTGGGATATTTTATGAGTTAATATATCCATGTTCATTACGTCCCATACTTTTAACAGCCACTGATCTATTGTAGGGGTTTCTGTAGATTTCCAGACCCTAGCTATCACCGATCTGGCAGCTGTGGTAAAGTAGAAAAACAGTTTGTCCGAGTTTTTGTTTTGAAGGGGATCTATGATTCCCAATAACATTGCTTCTGGTTTAAGTTTTATTTTCTCCCCTAGTATTACCTCTATTGCTTTGTTAATCTCTTGCCAGAAAGTTTTTATCTTTCTACATTTCCACCATGTATGAATGTAAGTTCCTTTATGCTTCCCACATTTCCAGCATGTATCTTTGACTTTCCCTTTGCTAAACATGGATACAGAATATCCTTGTTTGATGTGACTGTATTTCTTTTTATGACACTTAAAAAAATACAAATTCCAGACTGTATGTTTTTCTCAAATCGAGCTGTATTTAGCCCTCCCAAAATATCAAGGGACATCTTTTGGAGGAATTTGAGGCCATACAGAGAAAGAGGTGAATGGATAGCTATTAGGCTTGGGCAGTTTCATTCGTTAATTTCGTAATTCGTTATTAATTTGTATTTAAATTAGCTTACGATCCAATATTGAGCCATGCAGGAATAGTGTTAGGAATAATTAAGATTCGAAACAATTTTTTCAATTTATTTCGTAATTATTTCGAAATTATTTCGTAATTATTTTGTAATTATTTCGTAATTATTTCGTAATTATTTTATAGTTGTTGTTTGTTTTATCACACCAACAGTCAACAACAGAGGGAGAGGGAAGCTTCAGAAATTCCCCCTGTCCCATTTGGAGGTTTTTTTAGCATATTGCGCAATCTCGTCCGCCATTAACGAATCGATTCGTAATTTTACGAAATTTCGTAAATTTCGAAATTTTTTAAAGGAAAATTTCAGAATTATTAAAAAAAACGAAACGCAAGGGCCCCCTAAAAACAAAACGAGTTTAGAACCAAATTTTTCCGTGGTTACCCAAGCCTAATAGCTATGGTAAATCAAGTATGTTTTCTACTCCTTTGCAATACAGCTGGTCACCAAGTTATGAACAAGATCGGATCTGTAGGTTTGTTCTTAAATTAAATTTGTATGTAAGTCAGAACAGGTACATTTTCAAGTCTAAATATAGCCTATATATATATATATATATATATATATATATATATATTACTAGAGGTCCCCTGCCACACGTTGCTGTGGCCCAGTCTGTTGATCTGGAAAATAAAGTAATGAGAAAGTGTTGGTTTCTAATATATGTAATGTCTTTATGCTTGTGGGTAAACAGCATTTCTTGCTGTTTCTTTGCCAGTGTTGATATCTGGTTTGCCTACTCTGGAACATGCAACATATCCTTATCCTTCTTTAGGGGTCCCTTTCAAATCTTTGATACTGCAACAATGGAACTGAACCAAACTTGGCACACAGAACTCTCGTGACCAACAGGAAATACTAGAAGGATTTGGTGGGTATTGACCTTGAGTTTTAGAGTTGTATTTTACCTACATCCAGAGAGCACAGTGGACTCAAACATTGATGGATCTGGACCAAACTTGGCACGAATACTTAATATGCCCAAATGTGAACACTGGTGGAGTTTGGGGAAAATAGACCTTGACATTTGGGAGTTGTAGTGAAGAGAGGGGCCATGTGCTTATAATATAATATAATATAATATAATATAATATAATATAATATAATATACATATGTATATAAATATAATACTGATAATATTATAATGTAATACAATATACTACTACTACTACTACTACTACTACTAATAATAATAATAATAATAATAATAATATGATATTATTATATATTTTATATTACATGTAACATTACTAATAATATTACAGTATAGTGCCTTGGACTGCGAGAAGATCCAACCAGTCCATACTCCAGGAAATAAAGCCCGACTGCTCATTGGAAGGAAGGATACTAGAGACAAAGTTGAAGTACTTTGGCCACATCATGAGGAGACAGGAAAGCCTAGAGAAGACAATTATGCTGGGGAAAGTGGAAGGTAAAAGGAAGAGGGGCCGATCAAGGGCAAGATGGATGGATGGCATCCTTGAAGTGACTGGACTGACCTTGAAGGAGCTGGGGGTGGTGACGGCCGACAGTGAGCTCTGGCGTGGGCTGGTCCATGAGGTCACGAAGAGTCGGAGATGACTGAACGAATGAGCAACAACAACAACATAATGTTATAGTACAATATAGCAATCTATAATAATATTGTGCTATAGTAATAATAAAATATATTGTATTTACATTTTACTTGTAAGCTGCTCTGAGTCCCCTTTGGGGTGAGAAGGGCGGCATATAAATAATAAATAAATAGTTGCTGGGATTTATAGTTGACCTACAATCAAAGAGTATTCTGAACCTCACCAATGATAGAGTTGGGCCAAACTTCCCACACAGTACTCCCATGACCAACAGAAAATACTGTGTTTTCTGATGGTCTTTGGTAACGCCTCTGACACCCCCTTGCAACCCCCCCCCAGAGGTCCTGACCCCCAGGTTGAGAAACATTGGTTTAACTGACCTATACTGTAGCCTCTACTAATGACAGTATCATATGCAGACAAGGGTGCAAGTAGGGTAACCCAAACTGACCCAAGTATCAGTGAAATTTCAGTCCTGTCTTTATATATAAAACAACCTCCCTCCTTCCCCAAATTGTATGCATCGTTCAGCTGTTAAATTTGTTATTAAACTTTATGGACCATGGAAACAAGAAAAGTGAACAGCCTTACTACTATAGGAGTATCAAAGAAAGAGGCATATTTCATGTGACGAAATGAAAATCATGCGTAGTTCACGTTTGACCAGTCCACACACTGTCTTGCCAAAAAAAATGCAGATTATCAACAATGAACAAGAAGTGTACTCTTTGTAATGCAGAGAAACATTTACACAATCATTTCAACAGTTGCATTGACTCACACAATGTCCTTTTAGAGTGATTCAAAACGATCTTGACAGATTAGAGAGATGGGCCAAAACTAACAAAATGAAGTTCAACAGTGACAAATGCAAGATACTCTACTTTGGCAGGAAAAACGAAATGCAAAGAGACAGAATGGGGGATGCCTGGCTCGAGAGCAGTACGTGTGAAAAAGATCCTGGAGTCCTCGTGGACAACAAATTAAACATGAGCCAACAATGTGATGTGGCGGCAAAAAAAGCCAATGGGATTTTGGCCTGCATCAATAGGAGCAGAGTGTCTAGATCTAAGGAAGTAATGCTACCCCTCTATTCTGCTTTGGTTAGACCACATCTGGAATATTGTGTCCAATTCTGGGCACCACAATTCAAGAGAGATATTGACAAGCTGGAATGTGTCCAGAGGAGGGCGACTAAAATGATAAAAGGTCTGAAGAACAAGCCCTATGAGGAGCGGCTTAAGGAGCTGGGCATGTTTAGCCTGAAGAAGAGAAGGCTGAGAGGGGATATGATAGCCATGTATAAATATGTGAGAGGAAGCCACAGGGAGGAGGGAGCAAGCTTGTTTTCTGCTTCCCTGGAGACTAGGACGTGGAACAATGGCTTCAAACTACAAGAGAGGAGATTCCATCCGAACATGAGGAAGAACTTCCTGACTGTGAGAGCCGTTCAGCAGTGGAACTCTCTGCCCCGGAGTGTGGTGGAGGCTCCTTCTTTGGAAGCTTTTAAACAGAGGCTGGATGGCCATCTGTCAGGGGTGATTTGAATGCAATATTCCTGCTTCTTGGCAGGGGGTTGGACTGGATGGCCCATGAGGTCTCTTCCAACTCTTTGATTCTATGATTCTATGATTCAAAATGGTTATTTATTTATTTATGACATTTCTATCCCACCTTTCTCAAGTCCGGAGGCGACTCAAGGCGGCTTACAAATTGGCAGCAATTTGATGCCATAATGTAATGAATCCTTTACCTTAGCTGGTTGGCTGAACCTTAAGGAAGTGGGTCTGGTGAAGCCACGGCTTCCATTTTGGAAAACGGAGCCGGGTGGAAGCCATTTTAGTTAGGTTTTCCTTGAGAGGGTGTGTTCAAGTTTTAGAGGGAAAATAAGGAGGCTAGGATTGGCTAGAAAGGAAAAAAGTGTCCTTTTAAAACAGAGGCTTGAAGTCCCAGTTAGGGAGTCGTCTTTTGGAGTTGTTAGAGAGCAGTTGGAGAGTTGGTGTTAGTTCAGAGCGAGTTTGGGTTTAGAGAAGAAGATTGGATTAGTCTTTTGTGAGGTATTCAGAGTAGCTATTAGCAGATAGCTAGAATACTGTTGTGGAGCAAGGCCTAGTTAGTGGATTGATCAATTCCTAGGGAAGTCAGGGTATTTTTGGCTAGATTCCTATGGGAAAATTAATGAAGTTATTTTCTGTGGTGGAACTTTGAAGTCTTGTAACCCAGAAGAGTTTAAGATTTTACTCTAATGCAACCACAAGCTTTTCATGCCAGTATTTTCTGAAACTATTAAGCATTTGTACCTGAATTATTTCAAGCTTGTTCAATAAACATTCTTGTTCTTTTATTAACTCATACCAGCCTCAGTGTGTGTACCTTTGTGATCAAAGTATTTCTAAAGTCAGCTTCACAGCAGCCACTAAGAAACTATACTGGCACAGTGTGAGTTACAGAACAAACTCACAATATTACCTCAGCCTGATTAATACTGGAATGGTGGCAGCGGATTTAATTTGTAGAGATATTTTAAGTCTCTCAGTTCTAGTGTTTCCCAGTTCTTACCTTTTAAAAGGCTAAGTGTCTCTCACCTTCTCTGCTCTAATCTCCCCTGATATTGACATAATCAGTGGGATATATTTCAACAATTAAAATAAAGAGAAATTTAAATATACAGCTGTTTCAGCAACCATACTCCCTCTTCCTTTTGACGGCTTTATATTTTAGGTGGTGTCTGTGCATTATACATAACAATCCACAATATGCAATTAAAACATTTAAAACAGCATTATTAAATCAATATGAAATGAATATAACACAATACAATGCTGTGTCCATGTGAGAGACCTTTCTTCAGCAGCCAAGAGGCATATCAGTTTGTCTGTCTCTCTGTCTGCAGTCTTCTCTGCAAGCCCCTGCATACTCTAGCCTGATAAATATTGTTGTTGTTCATTCGTTCAGTCGTCTCCGACTCTTCATGATCTCATGGACCAGCCCACGCCAGAGCTCCCTGTCGGCCGTCACCACCCCCAGCTCCTTCAAGGTCAGTCCAGTCAATTCAAGGATGCCATCCATCCATCTTGCCCTTGGTCAGCCCCTCTTCCTTTTTCCTTCTACTTTCCCCAGCATAATTGTCTTCTCTAGGCTTTGCTGTCTCCTCATGATGTGGCCAAAGTACTTCAACTTTGTCTCTAGTATCCTTCCCCCCAGTGAGCAGCCAGGCTTTATTTCCTGGAGGATGGACTGGTTGGATCTTCTCGTAGTCCAAGGCACTCTCAGAACTTTCCTCCAACACCACAGTTCAAAAGCATCTCTCTTCCTTCGCTCAGCCTTCCCTAAGGTCCAGCTCTCACATCTGCAGGTTACTACAGGGAATACCATGGCTTTGACTAGGCGGATCTTGGTTGCCAGTGTGATGTCTCTACTCTTCACTATTTTATCGAGATTGGACATTGCTCTCCTCCCAAGAAGTAAGCGTCTTCTGATCTCCTGGCCACAATCTGCATCTGCAGTAATCTTTGCACCTAGAAATACATAGTCTGTCACGGCCTCCACATTTTCTCCATTTCCCAGTTGTCAATCATTCTTGTTGCCATAATCTTGGATTTTTTTTATGTTTAGCTGCAACCCGGCTTTTGCGCTTTCTTCTTTCACCTTGATTAGAAGGCTCCTCAGCTCCTCCTCACTTTTGGCCATCAGAGTGATGTCATCTGCATATCTGAGGTTGTTAATGTTTCTTCCAGCAATTTTCAACCCAGCTTTGCAATCATCAAGCCCCGCACATCGCATGATGTGTTCTGCGTACACGTTAAAAAGGTTGGGTGAGAATATGCAGCCTTGCCGTACGCCTTTCCCAATCTTGATAAATATTACCATATCCAAAAGTCCCAGACTCAGCCATCTCCGTGGGCATAGCCCAACCAATCAGCTTCATGCATCTTATTTTACAATTGACACACACACACTAACTGATTTATTTACATGCTCTAACATTTCATAGTATCAACATTGCACACTCCCTGCCATTCATACAAAACAACTGAGAAAAGAACAAGCTAATAATTAGAGCCAAACAACAAACAAAATATTTAGGATTATGTCAAAGACAGCAGTTTGCGTTCCTGGCAATGTACTCTCAAAGTGTGAACATCACATAATCAATATACACTGGAGACACCTTAACCCTTCCTTTGTTTTTGAATAATTTAATGGAACTAATATGGTTACATCTGACTCTTTCTACTAGGGGTTATGAATGACTGTGAACGTAAATGATAAATGTTTCATAGATGAAATATCTGTATTGCTGTATAGCTATGGGTGGAAAGGATGGCTTGTGGACAGAGAAAATTGATGATATTCCACATTTTCATTTAAGACATTATAGAATTGATGATGTGATTAAAATTATGATTTCTTTAGAAACTGCTTCAAGTTGTTGGTTTCAATAATAATAATAATAATAATAATAATAATAATATGTATTGTCGAAGGCTTTCATGGCCGGAATCACTCAGTTCTTGTGGGATTTTTTCGGGCTATATGGCCATGTTCTAGAGGCATTTCTCCTGACGTTTCGCCTGCATCTATGGCAAGCTTCCTCAGAGGTGAGGTCTGCTGGAGCTGGGATATATAAACCCCTTTTTTCCCAGCTCCAGCAGACCTCACCTCTGAGGAAGCTTGCCAGAGATGCAGGCGAAACGTCAGGAGAAATGCCTCTAGAACATGGCCATATAGCCCGAAAAAACCCACAAGAACTGAATAATAATCATCTTTATTTATACCCGGCCACCATCTCCCCAATGGGGACTCGGAGTGGCTAACATGAGGCCAAGCCCAAACAACAAATTACAACAGAGTAAAACTGAAAATGCAAACTGAAAATGTAAACAATAAACAACATCATAATTACATAAAACATGTGAATACATAACAATATAAAATTACAATAAGCACAATCACAGTGACAATGGGCAGGCTACATGTAATGATTAAAAGAAAAACTAATTAAAAACTAATTAAAAACTCGGGCGAGATAAAAGAGAAGCAGGTTATTTCCGGAGGAGGGGGTTATAGCGGGGGTTGTGGAATCAAGCTTTTCCACGAGGGCGAGGGGGGGACGGACATAGACTCCAATGACAGAACGTTGAGGCTAAGCAATAGTGTGAGGTTGTATATCTACTCACCAAAGGCGCAGCGGAAGAGCCAGGTTTTAAGGTTCTTTTTAAAGGTTTCTAGGGTAGGGGCTTTCCTAATCTGTCTAGGTAATGAGTTCCAGAGTCGGGGGGCCACAGAGGAAAAAGCTCTCTCCCTTGTACTTACAAGCCGATGTGCTGTTGCACGCTGGGCCTGTGCATCAGACTGTAGACAGGACATAAATTCTGTGTGCCCAATGGGACGCCGGGGCTGCCTCAGATTAAAGGCCTTTGGTTTTCCTTACACAAAGTTCTGTAGAGGCTTAAAGTAAGTCCAAAAAAGTTCTTTATTAATGAAGACAAACAGGTACTTTAAAGCTTTCTTAACAGCCTATTGGCTCTTGCAATCTTGTTCACTGGGAACAGGCACTATCTTCATAACTGTATACTAACTAATGGGGAAATCCTTAACTTCTAATCTGGGCAGTCTGTACTTGCCTCTGTTGGCATGGAGCCCCTGCACCCGGTACCAACTGCTTCTGGCTTCCGCGAGAGACCCTTACCAAGCAGAGCTTTGTAGACTTCCAGGGGAAAAGAAGGAGTTCAGATTTCAGTGATGGCTGGCTGAAGTCCCTCCGCAAAGGAGCTGTAAGGCTGTATGATCCGCGGCCAAGCTGTGGGCTGTATAACCCCGGCCAAGCTGTAGGCTGTATATCTCCCCGGCCA
Source organism: Anolis sagrei (assembly GCF_037176765.1). Lineage (NCBI taxonomy): Eukaryota > Metazoa > Chordata > Lepidosauria > Squamata > Anolidae > Anolis > Anolis sagrei. Next base: position 13,402,190 of record NC_090028.1, on the reverse strand, counting down.
AGCCGTAGAAGACGAAGCTTTCTACAGGAGCTCTTGGTATTATGTCCTGTATGGAAAGCTGCTCTGTGTGGACTGAACCAAAAAGGCTCCTATTCCCTCCAAAAACCCAAAAGAGGGCGGGACCAGGGAACCTAACTATAATTGACAGGTGGCTTGCCCTATGATTGCAGCCAAAAGAAGCCACTTATCTGCAGAGTCCCTGAAACTTAGGACTATAACAAACAGTCAATGTAAAGCAAACAAAATGGGAGCTTCTGGTACAGCTGTACCAGCACAGCGAACTTGTGAAACTGGCAGGGGCGAAAGAAGGGCCTCCCCAGAAGATCGGAGGGCCTGAGTTGGTTCATGGAGGTAGATACTGTGACGAAGGCAGGCGGGTCCCAAACCGTTTAGGGCTTTATAGGTGATAACCTGCACCTTGAATTGGGACTGGAAAATAAACGGAATAGTCCTGATGGTGTGCCACTTTTCTGATTTTTTAGTACTATCTAGAATTGTAAGTTGACCTTATTTATTTATTTATTTATTTATTTATTTACTGCACTTGTAGACCGCCGTTCTCAGCCCTAGGGCGACTCACGGCGGTGTACAACATATAAAAAACAATTTACAATAAAGGCAATATCTCAAACAACAATAACAACATCACTATCAATAATACAATTACCCTAAATCATTCGCGACGTCTCATCATAGAATCACAATCCAATCTCGTTATCCATATTCCATTCCAATCATCATTGCCAATTGTTGTAGCACTTAGTCAAACGCCTTCTCAAACAACCACGTCTTTAGTCTCTTGCGGAATGTCATAAGGGAGGGTGCCTGTCTGATGTCTACAGGGAGGGTGTTCCACAGCCGGGGGGCCACCACCAAGAAGGCCCTATCCCTCGTCCCCGCCAGGCGTGCCTGTGAGGCAGGCGGGATCGAGAGAAGGGCCTCCCCAGACGATCTCAAAGTCCTTGTGGGCTCATAGGCCGAGATGCGGTCAGACAGGTATTTTGACCTTAAAGGAGCTGGGGGTGGTGACGACCGACAGGGAGCTTTGGCGTGGACTGGTCCATGAAGTTACAAAGAGTCGGAAATGACTGAACAAATGAACAACAACAAAAAGAATTGTAAGATTTTTTTTTAAAAAAAATTACGACTTCCAGAATCTTTAGCCACAATAAGCAATGATGAGGAAACCATATGGTTATTATAAGTAAGCACATGTGTCATTACATTGCACAAATCTATGGGTGGCATGTTCTCATTTTTTTTATGTTTCTCAGAGAGCTGTATACTGGCTATCACTCACGGAATGTAGTATCAAGTGATGACCTGTCTGCGGATAAGTCATTACGAATTAATTATCCATGAAAGCTCGAGTATTACTTAATGCCAACTCACTGTCCCATGGAAACAGTTTGTAGATTCAGTGGAGAATCATCAAGGGCAAAGTGTTCAAATGATGCATACAATTGTAGGATCAAGTCCATGAGTATAGATCTTTTTTGTTCTATGCTTGTCACAAAAACTATGTCCTTGCAAATGTTTAAAGCTAATCTACAAATATTTAGGGCTAGTGTCACAAGAGTGACACATCTGGAATATTGTGTCCAATTCTGGGCACCACAATTCAAGAGAGATATTGACAAGCTGGAATGTGTCCAGAGGAGGGCGACTAAAATGATCAAGGGTCTGGAGAACAAGCCCTATGAGGAGCGGCTTAGGGAACTGGGCATGTTTAGCCTGAAGAAGAGAAGGCTGAGAGGAGATATGATAGCCATGTATGTGAGAGGAAGCCACAGGGAGGAGGGAGCAAGCTTGTTTTCTACTTCCTTGGAGACTAGGACGCGGAACAATGGCTTCAAACTACAAGAGAGGAGATTCCATCTGAACATGAGGAAGAACTTCCTGACTGTGAGAGCCGTTCAGCAGTGGAACTCTCTGCCCTGGAGTGTGGTGGAGGCTCCTTCTTTGGAAGCTTTTAAGCAGAGGCTGGATGGCCATCTGTCAGGGGTGATTTGAATGCAATATTCCTGCTTCTTGGCAGGGGGTTGGACTGGATGGCCCATGAGGTCTCTTCCAACTCTTTGATTCTATGATTCTATGATTCTATGATTTATTTATAGTATTTATATTCTGCCCTTCTCACCCTGCAGGGGACTCAGGGTGGATTACAATGTACATATACATGGTAGACATTCAATGCCATTGACACACGATATATATAGACAGACACTCAGAGGCTATTTAACAATCCAGTTTTTTCATGAGGGTATTCTGGCCACCAGGGGAGCTGTCGCTTCACCGTCCATTTGTGACACTGATGAAGTGCTTCCTTATTCTTTGCATGCTTGCTGGAGATGTTTATGGCCTCGTTGTCTCACCCCTGTTCTTAACTATGAGTCATTTGTAAGTCAAATCATCCGGACATCCCCTGGGCAACGCCCTTGCAGACGGTCAACTATAGAATCATAGAATCATAGAATCAAAGAGTTGGAAGAGACCTCATGGGCCATCCAGTCCAACCCCCTGCCAAGAAGCAGGAATATTGCATTCAAATCACCCCTGACAGATGGCCATCCAGCCTCTGCTTAAAAGCTTCCAAAGAAGGAGCCTCCACCACACTCCGGGGCAGAGAGTTCCACTGCTGAACGGCTCTCACAGTCAGGAAGTTCTTCCTAATGTTCAGATGGAATCTCCTCTCTTGTAGTTTGAAGCCATTGTTCCGCGTCCTGGTCTCCAAGGAAGCAGAAAACAACCTTGCTCCCTCCTCCCTGTGGCTTCCTCTCACATATTTATACATGGCTATCATATCTCCTCTCAGCCTTCTCTTCTTCAGGCTAAACATGCCCAGTTCCCTAAGCCGCTCCTCATAGGGCTTGTTCTCCAGACCCTTGATCATTTTAGTCGCTCTCCTCTGGACACATTCCAGCTTGTCAATATCTCTCTTGAATTGTGGTGCCCAGAATTGGACACAATATTACAGATGTGGTCTAACCAAAGCAGAATAGAGGGGTAGCATTACTTCCTTAGATCTAGACACTATGCTCCTATTGATGCAGGCCAAAATCCCATTGACTTTTTTTGCCGCCACATCACATTGTTGGCTCATGTTTAACTTGTTGTCCACGAGGACTCCAAGATCTTTTTCACACGTACTGCTCTTGAGCCAGGCATCCCCCATTCTGTATCTTTGCATTTCATTTTTTCTGCCAAAGTGGAGTATCTTGCATTTGTCACTGTTGAACTTCATTTTGTTAGTTTTGGCCCATCTCTCTAATCTGTCAAGATCGTTTTGAATTCTGCTCCTGTCCTCTGGACTATTGGCTATCCCTCCCAATTTAGTGTCGTCTGCAAACTTGATGATCATGCCTTCTAGCCCTTCATCTAAGTCATTAATAAAGATGTTGAACAGGACCGGGCCCAGGGCGGAACCCTGCGGCACTCCACTTGTCACTTCTTTCCAAGATGAAGAGGAAGCATTAGTGAGCACTCTCTGTGTTCGTCCACTTAACCAATTACAGATCCACCTCACCGTAGTTTTGCCTAGCCCACATTGGACTAGTTTCCTTGCCAGAAGCGACTTGCAGGTCACTCATGACACGACAAAAAAAAATTGTAAGTCAGATGTTTGCAACTCGGGAACTGCCTGTTTAGATACAAAAACATACACTTATGGTATACCATTCATCCTCTTCCTCTACTTTACCCCAAAGCTTGAAATGAACATGCTCACTTCTGCAGGCAAAGTACAGCCATTTGAACAAATATTAACTATTAAAACATACCATGGTAAAAAAAAAAAATACTCAGGCAAAAATGACTTTTGGGAGGCACGGGGAATTTTTTTTGTTTCAGTGTCTCCTTCCCACTCCATGATTAAAGTTATATGCAAATGAAAGGCCTACTTTAATAATTGGCACTCTTTCTTATGTTAAAGATGTGATAGAGCTATTTAGCACAAATTAAGAGCTGCTTTAAAAGAAAAACACAATAACTTTTCAAATTCTTCAAGAGAGCATGCTCATTATTTTTTATATATCATTGATATGCTGGTGATTTATTTAATTGACATTAAAGCAGAACTCTGGATTTTTTTTTTTTAAAAAAAACAACAACATTTATAATAGTAATAGAAGCTGTGGAATATTGTTGCTAAATTGATGCATCCATTCATTGGAGACTTTGGTTTCAAATGTTGATTTGGCCATGAACTCACTACATAGTCTTTAGGAGGCTGTCCAGACCTTGAACTGGTGTTTGGCTGCTATATCGGACTGGATGAGAGCTAACAAATTGAAATTGAATCCAGACAAGACAGAGGTCCTACTGGTCAGTCGTAAGGCCGAACAGGGCATAGGGTTACAGCCTGTGTTAGACGGGGTTACACTCCCCCTGAAGACTCAGGTTCGCAGCTTGGGAGTGATCCTGGACTCATCGCTGAGCCTGGAACTCCAGGTCTCAGCGGTGGCCGGGAGAGCTTTTGCACAATTAAAACTTGTGCACCAGCTGCGCCCGCACCTTGGGAAGTCGGATCTGGCCACGGTGGTCCACGCTCTTGTTACATCCCGAATAGATTACTGCAACACACTCTACGTGGGGTTGCCTTTGAAGACTGTTCAGAAACTTCAATTAGTCCAATGGGTGGCAGCTAGATTACTCACCGGAGCGTCATACAGGGAACATATCACCCCTCTGCTATGTCAGCTCCACTGGCTGCTGATCAAGTTCCGAGCACAATTCAAAGTGCTGGTTTTGACCTACAAAACCCTTTACGGCTCCGGCCCAGCGTACCTGTCCGAACGTATCTCCTTCTACGTCCCACCTCGGAATCTAAGATCTGCTGAGGGGGCCCTGCTCTCGGCCCCACCTTTATCACAAGCGAGACTGGTGGGGACGAGGGACAAGGCCTTCTTGGTGGTGGCCCCTCGCCTGTGGAATGCGCTCCCCAGGGAGATTAGGTCATCAACATCCCTCCTTGCTTTCAGAAGGAAGCTAAAGACCTGGATGTGGGACCAGGCCTTTGGGTAAGCTGGCAGATGGACAAAGACAACCAATGACAACCAGAGTAGGAAAGGACAATGACGATGTTAGATGGATTACGGATCATGAATTGGCAAACACTGACCACAAGATGATTTTATTGCTGCGAGTATACTGTTTGATTGTTTTAATTGTTTTAATTAGTTTAATATACTGTTTGATTGTTTTAATTAGTTGATATTATATGATAAATTGTGTATGGTATAATGACCGAGTAGGAAAGGACAATGACAATGCAAAATGGTTTACGGACTTGGATTTGGTGAACATTGACCACAAGATGTTTTTATTGATGCTAGTATACTGTTGATTGTTTTAATTAGTTATAACTGTGATCGTATATGGTAATTTGTGTATTGTATATTGTATTGTATTTTGTAACTGTTAGGCATCGAATTGTGCCTTTTGTAAGCCGCCCTGAGTCCCCCCCCCCCCCACCCAGGGGGTTGAGAAGGGCGAGGTAGAAGCACCCCAAATAATAATAATAATAATAATAATAATAATAATAATAATAATAATTTAGCAAACTATTCTCTTTCAGCGTCAGTTCTCCTTCTACAGCAGTGGTTCCCAACCTTTTCTTGACCAAGAGCAGGACCGAGAGCATGACCTCCTCTACTGACCACAGTGTATGGGGTGGTCTGTATAGGGAGATCATAGAATCATAGAATCAAAGAGTTGGAAGAGACCTCATGGGCCATCCAGTCCAACCCCCTGCCAAGAAGCAGGAATATTGCATTCAAATCACCCCTGACAAATGGCCATCCAGCCTCTGCTTAAAAGCTTCCAAAGAAGGAGCCTCCACCACACTCCGGGGCAGAGAGTTCCACTGCTGAACGGCTCTCACAGTCAGGAAGTTCTTCCTCGTGTTCAGATGGAATCTCCTCTCTTGTAGTTTGAAGCCATTGTTCCGCGTCCTAGTCTCCAAGGAAGCAGAAAACAAGCTTGCTCCCTCCTCCTCCCTGTGGCTTCCTCTCACATATTTATACATGGCTATCATATCTCCTCTCAGCCTTCTCTTCTTCAGGCTAAACATGCCCAGTTCCCTAAGCCGCTCCTCATAGGGCTTGTTCTCCAGACCCTTGATCATTTTAGTCGCCCTCCTCTGGACACATTCCAGCTTGTCAATATCTCTCTTGAATTGTGGTGCCCAGAATTGGACACAGTATTCCAGATGTGGTCTAACCAAAGCAGAATAGAGGGGTAGCATTACTTCCTTAGATCTAGACACTATGCTCCTATTGATGCAGGCCAAAATCCCATTGGCTTTTTTTGCTGCCACATCACATTGTTGGCTCATGTTTAACTTGTTGTCCACGAGGACTCCAAGATCTTTTTCACACGTACTGCTCTCGAGCCAGGCATTGTCCCCCATTCTGTATCTTTGCATTTCATTTTTTCTGCCAAAATGGAGTATGTGGTTAGACAAATAGTCTGAACTGTTTAGGGCTTTATAAGTACTGATCAGCACTTTTTATTTAGCTTGGAAGCAGACTGGCAGACAGTGGAGATGCTACAACATGAGAATGGTTCTCTCCCTGTTCGGAGCTACACAAAGTGCCATTACTGATCATCATTGGAAAATCCACATATTTGCTCTAGCTATGAGGCATCCTATAGATGAGAACGTGATCCTGGCACAGTCAGGGCACATCCTGAAAGGATCAAATATGAAGGCAGGTTTTTTAAAAAGAAGAAAATGAAAAACCAAGACAAGGGATGTGAGTGGTATAGAGATGCAGTTAATAAATAATAATCTATATAAATAAAAATGTCATGTTTGTTTGTGGGATTGACATAACTCAAAAGCCACTGGATGAATTGACACCAAATTTGGACACAAGACACCTAACAACCCAATGTATGTCTTTCACTCAAAAATTGATTTTGTCATTTGGGAGTTGTAGTTTATTATTTATTTTATTTGGTAGTTTTGTATACCGGTCTTCTCACCTCCATTCGAGGGACTCGGGCCGGTTTCCAACATCAATATTACAGACCGTCATTAAAACATCATATTTCTAAATCACACTAAAACATTAAAACATTGAAACAATTAAAATAGCAAAAATACAATCATATGATTACAGTGGTCAGTCGTCATCAAAATCATTATTCGTCGTCATCCATCCATATCACAGGATCATGGCTCATTCGTTGAATGCCAATCCCCAAAGCCAGGTTTTCACCTGTTTCCTGAATGATAAGATCGAAGGGGCAGTTCTGATCTCCAGTGGAAGGGAGTTCCAGAGTCGAGGGGCCACCACCGAGAAGGCCCTGTCTCTCGTCCCCACCAGCCGGGCCTGTGAGGCCGGTGGGATCGAGAGATGGCTCATAGGGGATTTATAGTTCACCTATAGTTGCTCAGATTTATAGTTCACCTACAATCAAAGAGCATCCTGAACTCCACCAGCGATGGAATTGAACCAAACTTGGCACACAGAACTCCCATGACCAACAGAAAATATTGGAAGGGTTTGGTGGGCATTGACCTTGAGTTTTGGAGTTGTAGTTCACCCACATCCAGAGATCACTCTGGACTCAAACAATGGTGGATCTGGACCAAACTTGGCACAAATACTCAATATGCCCAAATGTGAACACTGGTGCAGTTTGGGGAAAATAGACCTTGACATTTGAGAGTTGTAGTTAGTGAGATTGATAGTTCACCTACAATCAAAGAGTATTCTGAACTTCACCAATGATAGAATTGGGCCAAACGTGGCACACAAAACCCCATGAGCAACAGAAAATACTGTGTTTTCTGATGGTCTTTGGCGACCCCTCTGATGCCGCCTCGTGACCCCCCCCCCCCCAGAGGTCCCAACCTCCAGGTTGAGAAACAGCTGGTATAGATAGATGCAGTTGGACAAATAGTCCAAACTGTTTAGGGCTTTATAAGAAATTATCGGCACTTTGTATTTAGCCTGGAAGCAGACTGCCAGACAATGGAGCTGCCGCAACATGAGAGTGGTTCTCTCCCTGTACAGAGCTACACAAAGTGAAATTACTGATCTTCATTGGAAAATCCACAGATTTGCCCTAGCTTTGAGGCATCCTATAGATGAAAACGTGGTCCTGGAACAGTCAGGGCACATTTTGAAAGGATCAAATAAAAGCAAGACAAGGGATGTGATCAGGGACAGATCACTAATTCAGATTCAAAATCAGACATAGGGGCGTATAGTGGAGCTAATTAATTGGTCCCAATCTTCAAGAAGGGAAAAAAGGATGACCCAAACAACTACCGTCCGGTCAGCCTCACGTCGATACCAGGCAAGATTCTGGAAAAGATTGTTAAGGAAGTGGTCTGCAAAACTTAGAAACAAATGTGATCATCGCTAATAGTCAACATGGATTTATCAAAAACAAGTCATGCCAGACTAATCTGATCTCTTTTTTCGATAGAGCTACAAGCTGGATAGATGCGTACCTGGATTTCAGTAAGGCCTTTGACAAGGTCCCCCATGACCTTTTGGCAAGGAAACTAGTCCAATGTGGGCTAGGCAAAACTATGGTGAGGTGGATCTGTAATTGGTTAAATAGACGAACCCAGAGGGTGCTCACCAATGCTTCCTCTTCATCCTGGAAAGAAGTGACAAGTGGAGTGCCGCAGGGTTCCGTCCTGGGCCCGGTCCTGTTCAACATCTTTATTAATGACTTAGATGAAGGGCTAGAAGGCAGGATCATCAAGTTTGAAGACGACACCAAATTGGGAGGGATAGCCAATACTCCAGAGGACAGGAGCAGGATTCAAAACGATCTTGACAAATTAGAGAGATGGGCCAAAACTAACAAAATGAAGTTCAACAGTGACAAATGCAAGATACTCCACTTTGGCAGGAAAAACGAAATGCAAAGATACAGAATGGGGGACAACGCCTGGCTCGAGAGCAGTACATGTGAAAAAGATCTTGGAGTCCTCGTGGACAACAAGTTCAACATGAGCCAACAATGTGATGTGGCGGCAAAAAAAGCCAATGGGCACCACAATTCAAGAGAGATATTGACAAGCTGGAATGTGTCCAGAGGAGAGCGACTAAAATGATAAAAGGTCTGGAGAACAAGCCCTATGAGGAGCGGCTTAAGGAGCTGGGCATGTTTAGCCTGAAGAAGAGAAGGCTGAGAGGAGATATGATAGCCATGTATAAATATGTGAGAGGAAGCCACAGGGAGGAGGGAGCAAGCTTGTTTTCTGCTTCCTTGGAGACTAGGATGCGGAACAATGGCTTCAAACTACAAGAGAGGAGATTCCATCTGAACACGAGGAAGAACTTCCTGACTGTGAGAGCTGTTCAGCAGTGGAACTCTCTGCCCCGGAGTGTGGTGGAGGCTCCTTCTTTGGAAGCTTTTAAACAGAGGCTGGATGGCCATCTGTCAGGGGTGATTTGAATGCAATATTCCTGCTTCTTGGCAGGGGGTTGGACTGGATGGCCCATGAGGTCTCTTCCAAATCTTTGATTCTATGATTCTATGAATGAGGAACCAAATATGGCTACTACCTACATTGAAAGATCCTGCTAAAATTTGTTTTGAACATCATTGTTTCTTCTTGTCTGTACAACAACGTTTGGGGTGCATGCACATTGGGGTGCAGCAGGAAGGTTTTGGAGGTCAGATGGGTCATTTTGGAGAGGACCATACACTTTTAAGTTGAAGATGTGCACAGATGGATGCTTGCCCAGAGTTATTTCATGGGTGGTTTAACAACAGTTTATCACCCTTTACTATTATGGGGAGAGGGAGATGAAAAATGTGGACTCATGCCACCATCCGATTCCAAACCCCCATCTCTGTTTCTTTTTTCTAGCTGGAGGTGCATATCAAGCAATACTGCTTGCTGCTTCTTTCTTCCATACATTAGAATGAATTATTTGGGGTGCCTCCCTACATTGTCAAAGAAGTATATTCAAAAATTGCAATCGGTGGGGGACCATTCACATGGCATAGTGCTATTTTCCTAGGACGCGGAACAATGGCTTCAAACTACAAGAGAGAAGATTCAATCTGAACATTAGGAAGAACTTCCTGACTGTGAGAGCTGTTCAGCAGTGGAACTCTCTGCCCCGGAGTGTGGTGGAGGCTCCTTCTTTGGAAGCTTTTAAGCAGAGGCTGGATGGCCATCTGTCAGGGGTGATTTGAATGCAATATTCCTGCTTCTTGGCAGGGGGTTGGACTGGATGGCCCATGAGGTCTCTTCCAACTCTTTGATTCTATGATTCTATGAAATGCCATGACAACATCCTATGAGGTTTGTAGTTTGAAGGCGTAGTGCACTATTTTCACTGAGAATTCAAAACTCTGCTCCCTCATCTGCAAATGTCAGTAAAGGAAAAGTGTGTTGTCGAAGGCTTTCATGGCTGGAATCACTTGGTTGCTGTGAGTTTTCCAGCCTGTATGACCATCTCCTGATGTTTCACCCACATCTATGTCAGGCATTCTCAGAGGTTGTGAGGATGCCTGCCATTGATGTGGGTGAAACATCAGGAGAGAATGCTTCCAAAACATGGCCATACAGCCTGGAAAACTCACAGCAACCAAGTCTCAGAAAAAGATAGGTAGAAATTTTCCTGGGAATAGAGACAAACTTTGGAGTGGGGCAGAAGAGCTTGGGCACTGATTTCTATGGAGGGAATGTTTTCATAAGTAACTAGCTGTCCCCTGCCACGCATTGCTGTGGTCCACTCTGGTTGTCATGGGGGTTCTGTGTGGGTGGTTTGGCCCAATTCTGTCGTTGGTGGGGTTCAGAATGCCCTGTGATTCTAAGTGAACTATAAATCCCAGCAACTGCAACTCCCAAATGTCAAGATTCTATTTTCCCCAAACTCCACCAGTGTTCACATTTGGGCATATTGAGTAGAGTTTGGTCCAGCTCCATCATTGTTTGTGTCCACAGTGTTCTCTGGATGTAGGTGAACTACAACTCCCAAACTCATCATCAATGCCCACCAAACCCTTTTAGTGTTTTCTGTTGGTCATGGGAGTCCTGTGTGCCAAATGTGATTCAATTCCATCATTGGTTGAGTTCAGAATGCTCTTTGATTGTATGTGAACTATAAATCCCAGCAACTACAACTCCCCAATGACAAATTCAGGGTTTTTTTTGAGTGAAGGACATGCATTGGGTTCTTAGGTGTCTTGTGTCCAAATTTGGTGTCAATTCATCCAGTGGTTTTTGAGTTCTGTGAATACCACAAATGAACATTACATTTTTATTTATATAGATTTATATAGATTATATTATTAGCATAGCACAGGAGACAAGATGATCTTTGGGAACCCCTCTGACGCCCCCTCACGACCCCCCCTGGGGTCCCGACCCCCAGTTTGAGAAACACTGCCCTAAGGTAAGGGATTGTGAAAGTCCAAAATATCTGGGCAGCCAAATGCTTTTCACTCATAGTTTAAAGATACTGTTGGGGGATTTTCTGAGTCGTTGTTATAAGTTCAACCTTTAATATAGGGAGCCACAGTGGCTCTATGGGTTAAACCCTTGTGCCGGCTAAACTGCTGACCTGAAGACCTGAAGGTTGGTGGTTCAAATCTGCGAGACATGGTGGGCTCCCATCTGTCAGCCCCAGATTCTTATGTAGGGACTAGGGCTGGGCAACCACGGAAAAAATTGTTTGTAAACTCGATTCGTTTTTTGGGGGTTTTTTGCGTTTCGATATTTAAAAGAATTCCGAATTTTTTCTTTAAAAAAGTTCGATATTTACGAAATTTCGTAAAATTACGAAACAATACGAAACGAATATGAAATGAATACGAATTGATTCGTTAATGGCAGACGCGACCGCACAATACGCTAAAAAACCTCTATATGGGACAGGGGGAACTTCTGAAGCTTCCCTCTCCCTCTGTTGTTGACTGTTGGTGTGATATTTATAATTTTTTTTTCACTGATTAAACAAACAACGAAAAAAAATTTTTTTCACTGATTAAACAAACAACAAAGATTACTGCAGATGCAGACTGTAGCCAGGAAATCAGAAGACGCTTACTTCTTGGGAGGAGAGCAATGTCCAGTCTTGATAAAATAGTAAAGAGTAGAGACATCAGACTGGCAACAAAGATCCGCCTAGTCAAAGCCATGGTATTCCCTGTAGTAACCTACGGATGTGAGAGCTGGACCTTAGGGAAGGCTGAGCGAAGGAAGATCGATGCTTTTGAGCTGTGGTGTTGGAGGAAAGTGCTGAGAGTGCCTTGGACTGCGAGAAGATCCAACCAGTCAATCCTCCAGGAAATAAAGCCCGACTGCTCACTGGAGGGAAGGAGACTAGAGACAAAGTTGAAGTCCTTTGGCCACATCATGAGGAGACAGGAAAGCCTAGAGAAGACAATTATGCTGGGGAAAGCGGAAGGCAAAAGGAAGAGGGGCCGACCAAGGGCAAGATGGATGGATGGCATCCTTGAAGTGACTGGACTGACCTTGAGGGAGCTGGGGGTGGTAACGGCCGACAGGGAGCTCTGGCGTGGGCTGGTCCATGAGGTCACGAAGAGTCGGAGACAACTGAACGAATGAACAACAACAACAAAACAAACAACAGCTATAAAACTTGCCCCAGACATGCGGAAATAATAACGAAACGATTTCGAAACGAATACGAAGCAATTACGAAACGAATTGAAAAATTCGTTTCGTTTTTTAGATGCTCCTGAATGGTTCGTTATCGCTTCGTAACCAAAAAAAATAACGAATTTTTAACGAATTACGAAATTACGAAACAAAACCGCCCAACCCTAGTAGGGACATGAGAGAAGCCTCCCACAGGATGGTAACACATCCGGGCGTCCCCTGGGCATCATCTCTGTAGATGACTGATTCACTTACACGAGAAGCAACTTGCAGTATATACTCAATTCGCTTCTGAGATGATTTTTTTTTAAATAAAAGATGGGATATACTGTAGCAACAGTCAGAACTGACCACGGAACAACAGACTGGTTCAAGATTGGGAAAGGCGTACAGCAAGGCTGCATACTCTCACCCAACCTTTTTAACTTGTATGCAGAACACATCATGCGAGGATGTGCAGGGCTTGATGAATGCAAAGCTGGGGTGAAAATTGCTGGAAGAAACATTAACAACCTCAGATATGCAGATGACACCTCTCTGATGGCCGAAAGCGAGGAGGAGCTGAGGAGCCTTCTAATCAAGGTGAAAGAAGAAAGCGCAAAAGCCGGGTTGCAGCTAAACATCAAAAAAACCAAGATTATGGCAACAAGAATGATTGACAACTAGAAAATAGAGGGAGAAACCGTGGAGGCCGTGACAGACTTTGTATTTCTAGGCGCAAAGATCACTGCAGATGCAGACTGTGGCCAGGAAATCAGAAGACGCTTACTTCTTGGGAGGAGAGCAATGTCCAGTGTCCATAAAATAGTAAAGAGTAGAGACATCAGACTGGCAACAAAGATCCGCCTAGTCAAAGCCATGGTATTCCCTGTAGTCACCTACGGATGTGAGAGCTGGACCTCAGGGAAGGCTGAGCGAAGGAAGATAGATGCTTTTGAACTGTGGTGTTGGAGGAAAGTTCTGAGAGTGCCTTGGACTGCGAGAGGATCCAACCAGTCCATCCTCCAGGAGGTAAAGCCCGACTGCTCACTGGAGGGAAAGATACTAGAGACAAGGTTGAGGTACTTTGGCCACATCATGAGGAGACAGCAAAGCCTGGAGAAGACGATTATGCTGGGGAAAGTGGAGGGCAAAAGGAAGAGGGGCCGACCAAGGGCAAGATGGATGGATGGCATCCTTGAAGTGACTGGACTGACCTTGAGGGAGCTGGGGGTGGTGACGGCCGACAGGGAGCTCTGGCGTGGGCTGGTCCATGAGGTCACGAAGAGTCGGAGACGACTGAACGAATGAACAACAACAAAACAAACAACAGCTATAAAACTTGCCCCAGACATGCGGAAATAATAACGAAACGATTTCGAAACGATTTCGAAACGAATACGAAGCAATTACGAAACGAATTGAAAAATTCGTTTCGTTTTTTAGGTGCTCCTGAATGGTTCGTTATCGCTTCGTAACCAAAAAAAAATAACGAATTTTTAACGAATTACGAAATTACGAAACAAAACCGCCCAACCCTAGTAGGGACATGAGAGAAGCCTCCCACAGGATGGTAACACATCCGGGCGTCCCCTGGGCATCATCTCTGTAGATGACTGATTCACTTACACGAGAAGCAACTTGCAGTATATACTCAATTTGCTTCTGAGATGGGATATACTGTAAATCTAGATGGTGGTTGTGGTGGTGTTAGTTTTGATTTCACGACCTTCCATTTGTCCCGTCAGTGCCACATTTTTTATTCCACACATCCCGCTACACCGGGGAAGAAAATATTGCTGTTGCAATGTTTGTTTGCTTAACACTCTGTCATTTAAACAAAGTCTCTTAGAGATTTCTCCTGCTCTGCTATGTATGGCTCAATGGCAGCCATTTCCCCAGAGCATGAATGTTAGGAGGTTGATTATTATTTCTGACCTGGCAAGATTTCCTCGGGAACTTCCTGAGGTGCACAAGCCCAGCAAAAGGGCAGAAAATGAAGTGGAATCATGCCGAGCTTTATTCCCTTAAAATAATAAATAAATCTCTCATATCGTCCTGAGATTATGTTATGAAGAATGACATTGATGATGACTCATTGGTTACCTTCCTGCTCTGCAACATTTATCATGTGCCTTTAAAAATTGTCCCTGAAAAGCAAGTGCGAAACTTCACAATGCACCACCAGCAAATATGAGCTTTCCACTTTGCTTGCTTTGTCATTAAGACGTGGTCAAGCATGGCCAGCAATCTGTATCAGAGGTTTTTTATATCTGTTTCCTTTTTTAGCAATGATAAAACAAAACTGTAGTAAATGTGTTTCTGTAAATTGCTGAAAGGGAATGTATTTGTCTACTAAGCAAGTCCACAACTGTAGAGGTGAAAATGCAATGAATTAATCATGGAATTTTTGGTGTCCACCAATGGAAGGAACTATACAGTATTGTTTAGTAGGTGACAAATGGATTGGGTTGTTGTAGGTTTTTTCGGGCTATATGGCCATGTTCTAGAGGCATTCTCTCCTGACGTTTCACCTGCATCTATGGCAAGCATCCTCAGAGGTTGTGAGGATGCATTCTTTGGGTCTGCCCCACCCACCCCCGAAAACTATTTAAATCAGTCTTTCTCAACCTGGGGATCCTGACCCCTGCCGGGGGTCATGAGGGGCTGTCAGAGGGGTTGCCAAAGACCATCAGAAAACACAGTATTTTCTGTTGGTCATGAGGGTTCTGTGTGGAAAGTTTGATCCAATTTTATTATTGGTGAGATTCAGAATTCTCTTTGGTTGTAGATGAACTATAAATCCCAAGAACCCAAATGTCAACATCTATTTCTCCCAAAATCTACCAGTGTTCAAATTTAGCCATATGGAGTATTCATGCCAAGTTTGGTCCAGATCCATCATTGTTTGAGTCCACAGCTCTCTCTGGATGTAGGTGAACTGTAAATCCAAGGAACAACAATTCCCAAATGTCAACATCTATTTCCCCCAAAATCCACCAGTGTTCACATTTAGAAGCAGATGGCAGAAACAGAAGAATGGCCTGCCTCAGGGAAGCGTGCTCGCTCCATCCATGTTCAGCATCTACACAAATGACCAGCCACTGCCAGAAGGGACAGAGAGTTTCATCTATGCTGATGATCGTGCCATCACTGCTCAAGCAGGGAGCTTTGAAATGGTTGAACAGAAGCTCTCCGAAGCTCTAGGTGCTCTTACTGCCTATTATAGGGGAAATCAACTGATCCCTAATCCATCTAAAACACAGACATGTGCTTTTCATCTCAAGAACAGACAAGCATCCCAAGCTCTGAGGATTACCTGGGAAGGAATCCCACTGGAGCATTGCAGCGCACCCAAATACCTGGGAGTCACTCTGGACCGTTCTCTGACCTACAATAAGCACTGCCTGAACATCAAGCAAAAAGTGGGTGCTAGAAACAATATCATACGAAAGCTGACTGGCACAACCTGGGGGTCACAACCAGACACAGTGAAGACATCTGCCCTTGCGCTGTGCTACTCTGCTGCTGAGTATGCATGCCCAATGTGGAACACATCTCACCACACTAAAACAGTGGATGTGGCTCTGAATGAGACATGCCGCATTATCACGGGGTGTCTGCGCCCTACACCACTGGAGAAATTACACTGCTTAGCCGGTATTGCACCACCTGACATCCGCCGGGAAGTAGCAGCCAATAGTGAAAGGACATCTCCAGCTCATCCCCTGTTTGGGTATCAGCCAGCACGTCAACGACTTAAATCTAGAAATAGTTTTCTAAGATCTACAGAGACACTCGCTGGAACACCTCAGCAAGCTAGAGTCCAAAAGTGGCAAGCTCTAGAACTCAACAAAAAAGCTCCTGTTTTGTAGCAGGTTTCCTATGAGACGGGTGAGATGGTAGTAGCCCCAACTAATGTGCATGTGTGTGCATTCACGTGTATGCACCCACTTAAAAGTTCATTGTCCTTTCCTCATACATATCTATAGAATGAATTCTTAATATTTGGGGTTTTTTTTATTAAACCCAGGAGTACAACAGGCATATGTTTTGATGCTGTACATTTCCCTCTTGAATCTTGTATCTTTGAAGCACATAACTGATTCTGCTGTAGATGCTGGCATGCTGTTAAAATAATTGTACATACATTTCCCAAATGGATAAAAATGACAATTTCTCCGAAAAGGTTTTGCTGCACATCCCCTGAAAAGATAATAACAGTACAGGCTAATAAGAAGGAGTGGATGGTATAGTTCCTAAATGATCACTCACCCTATACCTGTGAATTACTATTTCTTTTAATGTTCACACATAAAACTCAGTTTAGTGGTCCCCCTTTTTCGAGAACTGCAGGGAAATTTTCATTGGGAAATGCCATCATAATGTGCTCAACCTTTTGCTTTCCCCAAGAAAAAAAGAGAAAATCATTATAGGCATAAATGTATTGTCTTTGGGCTTTTGTTTGCTTTGCATTTTTATTCCTTGGAAAGAAAAGCGTTTTAGATAATGTGGTTTTTCAATCAATACACTGGGATTTTTACTTTCTGCTCGCAGTACAAGATACTCAAAAAGCGGTACCGTCAAAGTTTGAAGAACAGAAATTGTGGAAGAACACTTATGACTTTACATATTTTCAATGATGTTTTTCTTATATAAAAGTTTATAATTATTTTAAGAGTATTTGAAATGCAGTGGGCCTTTTCAGTATCTGATACAATCCCAAACTCTCTCTGTATTTAAGTTATTTTAACAGTCCTATAGTTTAGCCTATAAATTAGGCCTGGGTAACAACGGAAAAATTTGTTTCTAAAATCGATTTGTATTTGGGGTTTTTTTTTGTTTCGATATTTAAAATAATTACAAAATTTTCCTTTTAAAAAGTTCGATATTTACAAAATTTCGTAAATGGTAAAAAATAACGAATCGATTTCCGAAACAATAACGAATCGATTCGTTAATGGCGGACGCGACCACGAAATACGCTAAAAAACCTCCAAAACCTTCTGAAGTTTCCTCTCCCTCTGTTGTTGACTGTTGGTGTGATATTATAATTTTTTTCACTAATTAAACCATAAAACTGGCCCAGACATGCGGAAATAATAACGAAACGACCTCAAAACAATAACGAAACGAATACAATATCGAAATACGAAGCATTTACAAAACGTTTCTGAAAATTCGCTTTTTTTAATAATTGCTCCAGAATGGTTCGTTATCATTTTGTAATTGAAAAAATTAACTAATTATTAACGAATTACGAATTAACGAAACGAAACTGCCCAGCCCTACTATAAATCCCTAAACAGTTCTGGCCCAGCTTATCTGTCTAAACATATCTCCCTCTGTGAACCACCATGGAGTTTGAGATCATCTGGGGAGACCCTGCTCTCGATTCTGCCTCCCTCGCAGGCACGATTGGCAGAGATGAGAGACAGGGCCTTCTCAGTGGTGGCCCCTCAGCTGTGGAACTCCCTCCCCAGAGATATTAGATTGGCCCCCTTCCTTCTGACCTTCCTGAAGATAGTGTGGCTTTGTGACCAAGCCTTTAGAGAAATTGTGCAATACATAGACTTGGAATAAGTGCAGTGGCCATTGGAACAGCCCAGATTACATTCGTGGATTATGTGTTTATTCAGAGACCTAGGATATCTGCATGTCCACCCCCCTTCAAACACCCCACCTGTCATGCTCAGCACTTTTTAATTTTAATTATTAAATTTGGCCCAGCCAATGTTTTTAACAGTGTCATTGCGTGTTGCTAATTAATTAATTAATTAATTAATTAACTTTACTTCTATACCGCTGTTCTCAGCCCGGAGGCAACTCACAGCGGTTCACAGCACACAGGAAACAGCAAAATTCAATGCACCTATATAAAACACATTTAACAACCTAATCTAATACACAGTTAGTACACAATTACTATAATAACCATTCACTAGTGTTAATGTTATTGCTTGTTTTTGCTTTATTTTGCTGTATTATTGTTGTTGTTTTATTGTTGTTTTTTGGGCTCGGCCTCGTGTAAGCCGTACTGAGTCATAGAATCATAGAATCAAAGAGTTGGACGAGACCTCATGGGCCATCCAGTCCAACCCCCTGCCAAGAAGCAGGAATATTGCATTCAAATCACCCCTGACAGATGGCCATCCAGCCTCTGCTTAAAAGCTTCCAAAGAAGGAGCCTCCACCACACTCCGGGGCAGAGAGTTCCACTGCTGAACGGCTCTCACAGTCAGGAAGTTCTTCCTCGTGTTCAGATGGAATCTCCTCTCTTGTAGTTTGAAGCCATTGTTCCGCGTCCTAGTCTCCAAGGAAGCAGAAAACAAGCTTGCTCCCTCCTCCCTGTGGCTTCCTCTCACATATTTATACATGGCTATCATATCTCCTCTCAGCCTTCTCTTCTTCAGGCTAAACATGCCCAGTTCCCTAAGCCGCTCCTCATAGGGCTTGTTCTCCAGACCCTTGATCATTTTAGTCGCCCTCCTCTGGACACATTCCAGCTTGTCAATATCTCTCTTGAATTGTGGTGCCCAGAATTGGACACAATATTCCAGATATGGTCTAGCCAAAGCAGAATAGAGGGGTAGCATTACTTCCTTAGATCTAGACACTATGCTCCTATTGATGCAGGCCAAAATCCCATTGGCTTTTTTTGCCGCCACATCACATTGTTGGCTCATGTTTAACTTGTTGTCCACGAGGACTCCAAGATCTTTTTCACACGTACTGCTCTCGAGCCAGGCGTCCCCCATTCTGTATCTTTGCATTTCATTTTTTCTGCCAAAGTGGAGTATCTTGCATTTGTCACTGTTGAACTTCATTTTGTTAGTTTTGGTCCTTCGGGAGATGGTAGCGGGGTACAAATAAAGGTTTATTATTATTATTATTATTATTATTATTATTATTATTTAACTCTGAATGTACTGGGTTGTTGTAGGTTTTTTGGGCTATATGGCCATGTTCTAGAAGCATTCTCTCCTGATGTTTCGCCTGCATCTATGGCAAGCATCCTCATGGCCATATAGTCCGAAAAACCTACAACAACCCAGTGATTCCAGCCATGAAAGACTTCGACAATACTCTGAATGAATTGCTTTTAATGCACTTTTTAATTCTTTTTTAATATTTATTTAAGTCTACATTGTGTTTTAAGGCATCAAATCATTGCCGGTATGTAAAGCCGTCTCGAATCCCCTCCGGGGTGAGAAAGGCGGGGTAGAAATGTTGTAAATAAATAAATAAATAAATAATCGTTTCAAAAGACCCCACTTCCATATAAATATTATTTACTCTAATGATCTATATTTTTGCATAATTTTAAACTCCCTCACCTTCCTTTTTTGCTTGCTTTTGTAAGAGCGGCTAATAAAGGAGGAATGCAGAAAGAAAATGACTTGGAATAAGTTGGAGGAAGTAATTAAACATTCTCTTTTAAATCACATTCTACAGAGCCCCATATATATATATATATATATATATATATATATATATATATATATATATATCAGTGTTCACAGTGTTTCTCAACCTGGGGGTCGGGACCCCTGAGGGGGTCGCGAAGGGGTGTCAGAGGGGTCGCCAAAGACCATCAGAAAACACAGTATTTTCTGATGGTCATGGGGATTCCATGTAGGAAGTTTGAGCCAATTTTATCGTTGCCGGAGTTCAGAATGTTCTTTGATTGTAATGAACTATAAATCTCAGCAACTACAACTCCCAAAAGTCAAGGTCTATTTTCCCCAGACTCCACCAGTGTTCACATTTGCGCATATTGAGTATTTGAGCCAAGTTTGGTCCAGATCCACCATTGTGTGAGTCCACAGTACTCTCTGGATGTAGGTGAACTACAACTCCCAAACTCAAGGTCAATATCCACCAAACCCTTCCAGTGTTTTCCGTTGGTCATGGGAGTTCTGTGTGGCAAATTAGGTTCAAATCCATTGCTGGTGGTGTTCAGAATGCTCTTTGATTATAGGTGAACTATAAATCACAGCAACTACAACTCCCAAATTACAAAATCAATCCTCCCCCAACCCCACTAGCATTTACATGTGGGTGCATTGGGTATTTGTGCCCAGTTTGGTCCAGTGGAGGAGAATACATCTTGCATATCTGATATTTACATTATGATTTATAACAGTAGTAAAATGACTGTTATGAAGTAGCAACAAAAACAATGTTATGGTTGGGGGTCACCACCACATGAGGGACTGCATTAAGGGGTCACGGCATTAGGAAGGTTGAGAAACACTGATATAAATGCTCTGTGCATAATGAGTTCCTTAAAAACAAAAGAACCAATGAACGAAATCACACCCAATTTGGCAACAAAACATCTCAGAACACACGGAGTGACCATAACTCAAAAAATCACGATTTTGTCATTTGGGAGTTCTACTGGGATTTATGGTTCACCTACAATCAAAGAGCATTCTGAACTCCATCAACGATGGAATTGAATCAAACTTAGCACACAGAACTCCCATGACCAACAGAAAATACTGGAAGTGTTTGGTAAGCATTGACCTTGATTTTGGGAGTTGTAGTTCCCCTACATCCAGAGAGCACTGTGGACTCAAACAATGATGGATCTCAGTTCTTGTGGGTTTTTTCGGGCTATCTGGCCATGTTCTAGAAGCATTTCTCCTGACGTTTCGCCTGCATCTATGGCAAGCTTCCTCAGAGGTGAGGTCTGCTGGAGCTGGGAAAAAAGGGGGTTTATATATCTGTGGAATGACCAGGGTGAGACAAAAGGCTTTTGTAAGTTGGGCTGGGTGTGGATCTTTCAACTGACCACCTTGATTAGCATACAATGGGGTGACTGTGCCTGGAGCAAACTCTTCTTGAAAGGTGATTAGATGTCCCTGCCTGTTTTTTCTCTCTGCTGTTTTTGCTGTTGCAATTTTAGAATTTTTTAATACTGGTAGCCAGATTTTGTTGATTTTCATGGTTTCTTCCTTTCTGTTGAAATTGTCCACATGTTTGTGGATTTCAATGGCTTCTCTGTGATGGATCTGTACCAAACTTGGCACAAGCACTCAATACAGCCAGATATGAACATAGATGGAGTTTAGGGGAAATAGACCTTGACATTTAGGAGTTGTAGTCACTGGGATTCACAGTTCACCTACAATCAAAGAACATTCTGAACCCCACCAACGACAAAATTGGGGCAAATTTCCCCCACAGAACCCCCATGACCAACAGAAAATACTTAAGACCATCCAATCCAACTCCCTTCATCAGGGCAAGAAAATGTAATCAAAGCCCTCCTGGCAAAGAGCCATAGAGATAGATAGATATTATTCACATACACACAGATATAGTATCATAGATTTGAAAGGGACCCCTAAAGAAGGACAATGATATGTCGCAT
The DNA here is from genome assembly GCF_037176765.1 of Anolis sagrei. Lineage (NCBI taxonomy): Eukaryota > Metazoa > Chordata > Lepidosauria > Squamata > Anolidae > Anolis > Anolis sagrei. Next base: position 13,380,220 of record NC_090028.1, on the reverse strand, counting down.
GTTCCAGAGGAGGCAAACCAGACAATCTCTACATCAACACTAACAAAGAAACAGCAAGAAATACTGTTTACCCACAAGCATAAGAATTATATATATTAGAAACCAACACTTTCTCATTACTTTATTTTCCAGATCAACAGATTGGGCCACAGCAACGCGTGGCAGGGGACAGCTAATATATATATATATATATTAGGCCTGGGCGGTTTCGTTCGTTAATTTTGTAATTCGTTAAATATTCGTTAATTTTAGCAATTACAAAACGATTACAAAACTTATTTTTAAACCCGGAAGTGTTTTTAAATATCGAAACGGCAGGCGCCAAAAAATTTTGTATTTCCGTCCATTTCGGAAATACGTAAGATGGCCGCCTGGCGATGCTTGGGAGCTCTCCTCTCTCTCCTCTCTTAGCCAGTCAGAGGCAGAGCCTGAAAGAGGAGGAGGAGGAGGAGGAGGAGAGGGCGGGGAAGGCGCCGGCTGAGCAAGCGAGCGAGAGGGCGAGCGAGAGGGCGAGCGAGAGGGCGAGCGGCGAGCGAGAGGGCGAGCGAGAGGGCGAGCGAGAGGGCGAGCGACCCTCAGCGGGAAGGCGGCCCGTCCCTCCTTCCTCACCTTTGCGGTGGGTGTGCTTCATTCTCCCAATTCCTTAGCGGAGGGCTGGGCTAGATGGCCTTTGGGGAGCCCTTCTCCCAATTTCGCATTGCTTCGGAGGAGCCGGCGGCAGCGCTTGAGGGCCCGCCAGAGTGAGTGAGTGCCTGCCTTCCCTCCTTAATAATAATTTCTCCTCCCTATTCTACTAAATTAATAATTAAATTAAAAAATATTGAAAAAATATTGAAAAAAAAGGGCGCCATCTTTACAAAATGTTTTGTAAATATTAACGAAATTTCGTAAATACCAAACTTTTTTAAGGGAAAATTTTGTAATTATTTTAAATATCGAAACAAAAAAAAAAACCCAAATACAAATCGATTTTAGAAACAAATTTTTGCGTTGTTACCCAGGCCTAATATATATATATATATATAGGCCTTTGCCTGCAGATATAAAACGAGAGTCGATGGTGACAGAAGTTAGTCCAAACAAGATGGCTGACCTTCGAACCCACTGTTCACTTTTGCTAATTTAAAGCATTCAACTGTACCACCGTTAATCTTGTTTCATTACCAATAGTGCTCAGAAGATAAATGTCTGCAGTTAGGCTAAAGCAAGGAGAATTGATGTTTTTCTCCTTTCCAAACCACCTCCACTGGCAACCAGCGGGGATTATCAGGGGCTGCCTTTCCCCACTTTTTCTCCAATCTGTGCCTTGGAAAAATGCATACACTCTGCTTTCTCTTCAGATTGTATACATCTTTTACCGGTGGACCTTCATTCTCAATCTGACTAAATATGATTTCAAATGAAAACGGTTATTTCTACTTGATAAACCTGAAACCTAGAAAAAGATGTTACAGATCAGCTTAAGAATATATCACTTTTGGGTTTGACACCTTTTAAAACTGCCATCACCCAGTTCTATGGAATCCTAGGAGGTGTTTTCATACTGGATAAGTCCACACTAACAGCATTTTCTGTGCAAAAATAGATTTTATTTTATTTTATTTATTTATCGTGTCATCAGCAACCATACCAATGTATTACATTTCTTACAGAACAAAACAAACAAACAGATTAAAAAACACAGATTTTGCAAACTTGGTAGTTGATTAAATGTCCTTTGACCAGTATCTGGCCGCTTGGAATGCCTCTGGTGTTGCCGCAAGAAGGTCCTCCATTGTGCATGTAGCAGGGCTCAGGTTGCATTGCAGCAGGTGGTCTGTGGTTTGCTCTTCTCCGCACTCGCATGTTGTGGATTCCACTTTGTAGCCCCATTTCTTAAAGTTGGCTCTGCATCTCGTGGTGCCAGAGCGCAGTCTGTTCAGCGCCTTCCAAGTCGCCCAGTCTTCTGTGTGCCCAGGAGGGAGTCTCTCATCTGGTATCACCCACAGATTGAGGTTCTGGGTTTGAGCCTGCCACTTTTGGACTCTCACTTGCTGAGGTGTTCCAGCGAGTGTCTCTGTAGATCTTAGAAAACTATTTCTTGATTTAAGTCATTGACGTGCTGGCCGATACCCAAACGGGATGAGCTTGAGATGTCACTGCCTTGGTCCTTTCACTATTGGCAGCTACTTCCCGGCAGATGTCAGGTGGTGTAGTACCGGCTAAGCAGTGTAATTTCTCCAGTGGTGTAGGGCGCAGACACCCCGTGATTTTTTTTTGTCGTGTCAGGAGCCACCGCTCCTGTTGTGAGAGAATTGGCTGTCTGCAAGGACGTTGCCCAGGGGACGCCCGGATGATTTGATGTTTTATCATCCTTGTGGGAGGCTTCTCTCATGTCCCCGCATGAGGAGCTGGAGCTGATAGAGGGAGCTCATCCACCTCTCCTCGGATTCGAACCTGTGACCTCTTGGTCTTCAGTCCTGTCAGCGCAGGGCTTTAACCCACTGCACAACCGGCATGTCTCATTAAGAGCCGCATCCACTGTTTTAGTGTGGTGAAATGTGTTCCACACCGGGCATGCATACTCAGCAGAAGAGTAACATAGCGCAAGGGCGGATGTCTTCACTGTATCTGGTTGTGCTCCCCAGGTTGTGCCAGTAAGCTTTCGTATGATATTGTTTCTAGCACCCACTTTTTCTTGCTATTCAGGCAGTGCTTCTTGTAGGTCAGGGCACGGTCCAGAGTGACCAGCACGTATTTGGGTGCGCTGCAATGCTCCAGTGGGATTCCTTCCCAGGTGATCCTCAGAGCTCGGGATGCTTGTCTGTTCTTGAGATGAAAAGCACATGTCTTTGTTTTAGATGGATTAGGTATCAGTTGGTTTTCCCTATAATAGGCAGTAAGAGCACCTAGAGCTTCGGAGAGCTTCTGTTCAACCATCTCAAAGCTCCCTGCTTGAGCAGTAATGGCACGATCATCAGCATAGATGAAACTCTCTGTCCCTTCTGGCAGTGGCTGGTCATTTGTGTAAATGTTGAACATGGATGGAGCGAGCACGCTCCCCTGAGGCAGGCCGTTCTTCTGTTTCTGCCATCTGCTTTTCTGGCCCTGGAACTCAACAAAAAAGCTCCTGTTTTTGATTAGGATGTTTTGTGATAATGATGAATTGTAGGTTATTTTAAACTATGTCTTGTATTTTGCACCTGTTTTTCTATGTTGTACACCGCAATGAGTCGCCCCTGGGCTGAGAATTGCGGTATATAAGCGAAGTAAATAAATAAATAAATAAATAAATTTTGTAGCAGGTTTCCTATGAGGCGGGTGAGGTGGTAGTCCTTTTTGATATTATACATTTTTCTCAGGAAGAGGTAGTGGTTCACAGTATCATAAACGGCCGACAGGTCTATGAAGACAGCTCCTGTGATCTGCTGCCTTTAAAAGCCATCTTCTATGTGCTGAGTCAGGTTCAGCACTTGAGATGTGCAGCTTTTGCCCTTCCTGAAGCCAGCTTGCTGTGGAATCAGACATGGGTCTATTTTTTCCATAATTCTATGCAAAATAAGTCTCTCCAGAACTTTGTAGAGGTGGCACAACAGGGAGATTGGTCTGTAGCTTTTTGGATCATTACGGTCTTTGTCTGGCTTCAAGATGGCGATGACTCTTGCTTTCCTCCAGATTTTGGGGATTTGACAGGATGCAGTGCAGTTGTTCATCAGCTCCAGCAGACAGTGCCTTGCTTTTGTTTTATAAGTAAAGCAATGATACGTGAAATTTGTGCAGCATAAATCCAGCACTGTGAAAATTTCTTATCAGTCCAGAGTTTCACGTACTGAAATAACTTCTGCCAAATAAGAAGGGCATGCAAAATTCAGACATATCCACTGAGGGCCACAAACAGTATGGAAATCAGAAGCTGTTACACCACAAATGTAATAGCATGTTTTCTCTCCTGAGAGACTATTCAGTTTTCAACTGCCTGAGCCATACTCCTTTGGCAATCTTTTGCCATGGCTATTTTAAAATCGAAGAAATAAACATCATTCACCCTACTTCTTTCTGATATACTTGTGTGGACTGCCTGTTATTAGTTGACTTCAGCTCGTGGGTTCCCATTGCACACTGTGGAAGTAAAATAAATATTCATATCACTGATAGGCTATTAATGGAGTTACAGGCTCTGTATTTTCTCCCCAGAAACTGACCTTGAAGAGGGTTTTTCCCCCGCTTTCCTACCCACACAAGTCAAAATATGCAAATTAAGAATGGCACCTCAGAACCTTCACACTATTAAAAGTTATCATGAAGGCCATGGAAATACCACATTTTACAAAGGTCCTTCAGCAGCACCTTAGTCTTTGTCAGGTATTAGCGAGACAAGGATATTAAGGCTGCAATCCCGTCCTCGTTTACGTCAGAGTAAATTCCAGTGAATACAATGTAAAAACAAGAAAGGAAATTTCTAAAAATTATAGCCCGTGATGTTGTGCAGAATTGGGAAAGTTCAACTGAGTAATCATTTTTCCTGATTTTTTTTTTTGTTTGCAAAATTCATTAACTGATTTGGTTTTTCAATGTATGGTCTAAAAAATTTTTTTTTAAAAAAATCACAGAAGGAACATCATGCAGTATGTATGGTGATGTAAGAAAGAGATGGAGAATTAAATGCTACATTTATTTATTTATTTAAATTTGTACCATACTTTTTTTCCGGGCATGATACCCAAAGAGTCTTTGTGCTGTCGCGCGCTAGGCCTGTGGCAATGTCTATTTACAGGGCGTGCTTTTGAATGCCCAACAGGATGCCCGGGGTGCCTCGGCTGAGAGGCCCTTTAGATTTCCCCACACAAAGTTCTATCAAGGCTCAAGATAAGTCCAACAAAGTTCTTTATTTATTATTTATTTATTTTATTTATTTATTTGCTTTATTTTTATACCACATTTTTCAGCCTAAATCGGCGACTCAATGCAGTTTACAATGCAATTTATATAATAATAACAATTAGATTAAAACACAACATACACGACAGACAATACAAGACAAAACAACGTGGTCATCAACGCCTCAGTAAAATCAGATTCCGTTCTCATATTCCTTCTACCATTCCTTTGTTCATTTATACCGTCTTCATGAGTTCAGTTGCCTTGTTGACCGAACGCCTGTTCATAGAGCCACGTCTTGACCCTCCTCCGGAACTCCAGCAACGAAGGGGCCTGCCTGATGTCTACGGGTAGGGCATTCCATAGCCGAGGGGCCACCACCGAGAAGGCCCTGTCTCTCGTCCCCACCAAGCGCGCCTGTGACGCTTTATTTGCTTTATTTCTATACCGCATTTTTCAGCCCAAGCAGGCGACTCAATGCGGTTTACATGGTTGTTGTTGTTCATTCGTTCAGTCGTCTCCGACTCTTCGTGACCTCATGGACCAGCCTACGCCAGAGCTCCCTGTCGGCCGTTGCCACCCCCAGCTCCCTCAAGGTCAGTCCAGTCACTTCAAGGATGCCATCCATCCATCTTGCCCTTGGTTGGCCCCTCTTCCTTTTGCCTTCCACTTTCTCCAGCATAATTGTCTTCTCTAGGCTTTGCTGTCTCCTCATGATGTGGCCAAAGTACTTCAACTTTGTCTCTAGTACCCTTCCCTCTAGTGAGCAGCCGGGCTTTATTTCCTGGAGGATGGACTGGTTGGATCTTCTCGCAGTCCAAGGCACTCTCAGAACTTTCCTCCAACACCACAGTTCAAAAGCATCGATCTTCCTTCGCTCAGCCTTCCCGAAGGTCCAGCTCTCACATCCGTAGGTTACTACAGGGAATACCATGGCTTGGACTAGGCGGATCTTTGTTGCCAGTCTGATGTCTCTACTCTTTACTATTTTATCGAGACTGGACATTGCTCTCCTCCCAAGAAGTAAGCGTCTTCTGATTTCCTGGCCACAGTCTGCATCTGCAGTAATCTTTGCACCTAGAAATACAAAGTCTGTCATGGCCTCCATGGTTTCTCCCTCTATTTTCCAGTTTTCAATCATTCTTGTTGCCATAATCTTGGTTTTTTTGATGTTTAGCTGCAACCCGGCTTTTGCGCTTTCTTCTTTCACCTTGATTAGAAGGCTCCTCGGCTCCTCCTCGCTTACGGCCATCTGCATATCTGAGGTTGTTAATGTTTCTTCCAGCAATTTTCACCCCAGCTTTGCATTCATCAAGCCCCGCACATCGCATGATGTGTTCTGCATACAAGTTAAAAAGGTTGGGTGAGAGGATGCAGCCTTGCCGTACGCCTTTCCCAATCTTGAACCAGTCTGTTGTTCCGTGGTCAGTTCTTACTGTTGCTACTTGGACCTTGTACAGATTCCTCAGGAGAGAGACAAGGTGGCTTGGGATGCCCATCCCACCAAGAACTTGCCACAATTTATTATGATCCACACAGTCAAAGGCTTTAGGTTTACATGGTACAATTTATCAAACAGTGTCAATGCAATTAAAACATAACAATGCAACAAACAGGGTCAACAGCATCAATCCACAACAATTAACAATCGAACAAGACAAGTCGACAAAACAAAACATAACGCCTCAGTTGAAATCAGATCCGTTCTCATAATCCTTGTCCATTCCTATGTTCCATTTACCGTCTTCCTTTGATTGGTTGTACTGCTTAACCAAACGCTTGTTCATAAAGCCAGGTCTTAACCTTTCTCCGAAACGCCAGCAACAAAGATGCCTGTCTGATGTCTGCCAGTAAGGCATTCCATAGCCGAGGGGCCACCACTGAGAAGGCCCTGTCTCTCGTCCCCACCAAGCGCGCCTGTGACGCAGGCGGGACCGAGAGCAGGGCCTCCCTAGACGATCTTAATGTTCTAGTCGGTTCATAGGTGGAGATGCGTTCGGAGAGGTAAGTGGGGCCAGAACCGTTTAGGGCTTTATAGGCTAAAGCCAGCACCTTGAATTGTGCCCGGTAGCGGATTGGCAGCCAGTGGAGCTGGCTCAACAAAGGAGTGGTATGCTCCCTGAGTGCCGCTCCCGTTAGCAACCTGGCTGCCGAGCGCTGGACCATCTGAAGTTTCCGGGCAGTCTTCAAGGGCAACCCCACGTAGAGCGCGTTGCAGTAATCAATCCGGGATATAACCAGAGCGTGGACTACCGTGGCCAAGTCAGACTTCCCAAGGTACGGGCGCAACTGGCGCACAAGTTTTAGTTTATTATGACTAAAATCTTCAAATATATGGATTAAACACTTTATCACTTTAGAAATCTGGTAGCTTCCTTGATCTGCCGACAAGGGGCAGGCAACTGAGGATAAACTGCTTCTTTCTTTAAGGGAAATCTTTAGACCCCTCCCTGGGCAATCTTTACTTTACCTTTGCTGGCATGAGGCCCCCACTCCCAGCTCCAATCTGCGTTATGGATAACCTGAGTGGTCCCTGCTAGACAAAGTCTTTGTACATTTTCCAAGATGAAAAGGAGTCCTCTACTTTTTAGCGAAGCTGACTGTAAGAGCTGTTGTCTTTCTCCAGCAAAAGGTGGCTGTCCTTTTCCCCCCGAACTTTGTGAAAATTGAAGCCTTTTGTGCCGTCGCGCTTTGGGGCTATTAGTCTTAATGAAGGAGGGATGGATGTGGCACCTTTCCCCCAAGGGATCGCTTCTTGCCCTCCTATAGGAAACTGGAACTCCCAAAAACCCAAAACACTGTAAATAGCTCAAGATAAGTTTTATTTATCACAAAGTCATTTCTTCAAAGCAATGAGCTGGAAAACTTTAGAGGGGTGAAGGAAAACATACGTTACAGTCTCAATCAGTCCTGGGTCCAAGGGGTTTGAAGCTGAGAAGGCTCACCAAGTTTCCTCTTTCCTCAATGGCTGTGAATGCCGGAGTAAACAACAACCCCAGTTCAGATGGTCTATGTTTTGAAGCCTCAGGATCTTCCTCTGGTGCCAAAAGAACCGTCTTGAAGGCGCTTGGGATCTCCTCAATGTTATCCAGGACAATCTGGACATAAAGCATGAATCCCAAGGGTAAAAAACCCCAGAACTGGTGCTAAGAGGTAACTTAAATCAGGGTCCTTTAGAATCAACATGTGGTATGAACTCTGATGGCAGAATGAAAAGAAAAAAGGAAGCTCTCCCCTCCTGCAGGAAGAGGTGGAGCCAAACAGTACTGATTGACAGCTACAAGCAACCAATCCATACAACTATACATAAACAGGGTAAAAAGGGGCAGGATTAAGCATGATACAACAGTTTAAATCTTACAGCTAACAGTTCTATACATAGGTGGCGCCACTCGCACCGTCACAGTCTTGGTTGTCCCTTCACGGTTTTGCTCGTGACATCATTGAGATGCTCAAGCTCCAGCATCACAAGGTAGCGATTCTTTGCTGGAGGATAAAGGTATAAAGGAATATAAAAATACAGGAGTGGAACCAAGAATTGGAAACAGTTGAATGATTATTACCATTTTTGGTATGAAAGACACTTTGTGAAGCATTGTTTAGGAAGAACTTCCTGACTGTAAGAGCTGTTCAGCAGTGGAACTCTCTGCCCCGGAGTGTGGTGGAGGCTCCTTCTTTGGAGACTTTTAAACAGAAGCTGGATGGCCATCTGTTGGGGGTGCTTTGAATGCAATTTCCCTGCTTCTTGGCAGGGGGTTGGACTGGATGGCTCATGAATCATAGAATCATAGAATCATAGAATCAAAGAGTTGGAAGAGACCTCATGGGCCATCCAGTCCAACCCCCTGCCAAGAAGCAGGAATATTGCATTCAAATCACCCCTGACAGATGGCCATCCAGCCTCTGCTTAAAAGCTTCCAAAGAAGGAGCCTCCACCACACTCCGGGGCAGAGAGTTCCACTGCTGAACGGCTCTCACAGTCAGGAAGTTCTTCCTAATGTTCAGATGGAATCTCCTCTCTTGTAGTTTGAAGCCATTGTTCCACGTCCTAGTCTCCAAGGAAGCAGAAAACAAGCTTGCTCCCTCCTCTTCCAACTCTATGATTCAATATTTCTCATTAAATTAGCAAACAAAGCATCAAGTTGATGAAGGAAATAATATAAGAGTACTTTGAAACATTCCTTACCGCTTGCCCTAAAGAAGGCAGTTTGTGTGTGTGTGTGTGTGTGTGTGTGTGTATGGAAGAAGATTTAGTCAAAAATATTTATGGGCATTGTTGAATTTGGCATGTGTCACAATTATTTGTGCTGCTAGCAAAAGAGACATTAAGGATAGAGGCCATGTGTTGACTATTGTCTTCCTTTTGCTTATACAACTTTTCCCATCTTCACAGCTGTATGGCTATAACCAGCAAAAACCCCTGAGAGTTTTAGATGCTGTTCCTTTTCTATTTGCATCATTACCTCGCTCCAAACAAATCCTCCCCCCATCTTCTTTTCTTTTTTTGGTCTTGTCAATAGAGGATGAAAACATTATTGGATTCAGGAGCTCGTAGTAGTCCTGTACGAAGCTAGAGACACGACGGATAGATTTATGAAATGGACCATTTCAAATGGCATTATCTTCCCACAGTGAGGTACACCTTTCATAAATCATGGGAGAGCGTTTGAAAAACAGAACATTTGTTATTCCGGCTGTATAATGCATTTGCATCCTCCACACTATAATCTGGCCAAGATGGGGGCAATGGGGAAGGGAAGAAAGGAAAGAGTGGAAACAGAAGCTAATTTTCCTTTTTGATTTTTCGTGTGCTTTAGACTACATGACGTGACACTATTTTCAGTAGTGGAAGAAGCATTGTGTGCACAGAGCAACCACTTCCAGCCCGCAAACAAAATCCACAACACAACATATTGGGATAACAAAGGCTACAACTTCTTTTATTGGTAACAGCTCAAAACAGGGTTGGCAGCCATACATGGGTCCTGGATCACATTGCCGGCTTCCCTCCTTGTTACAATGCCACAAAGTACAACAACAACAAAGCTTTATTCATATAATGCTCTATCCAGGCCCGTAGCGAGGGGGGGGGGGGTTAGGGGTTCAACCCCCCCCCCCCGAAATGTTTCAGATTTTTAAAATAAAAAAATTGGTTTACTCATGAATTTTAACTGGTTAACCAAATCCCAATGCTAAGTCTATGAGATGCAAAAAATCAAAAGTCCCTCCAGAACTGTAAGCACTATCTCAAGCAAATATTAGCAATTTATTCACACTGTCATTATTTATTTATTTATTTTATTTATTTCTTGCATTTATTAACCGCCACTCTCAGCCCTAGGGCGACTCGTGGCGGTGTACAATACAAAAAAGACACTTTACAAAGCAATCAGGACAACAAACTGACATCACTAATACACAACATTTAAATTACACTAAAAATCCGCTGCGTCATATTATGGAATCATAATCAATCTCATAGTCGTAAATTCATTCCGGTTGTCATTTCCAGTAACATAGCACTCAGTTGAAAGCCTGCTCGAAGAGCCACGTCTTCAGGCCCTTACGAAAGGCCATGAGGGAGGGCGCCTGTCTGATGTCAGCAGGGAGGGAGTTCCACAGCCGGGGGGCCACCACCGAGAAGGCCCTCTCTCTCGTCCCCGCCAGACGTGCCTGTGAGGCAGGCGGGATCGAGAGAAGGGCCTCCCCAGATGATCTCAAGGTCCTCGTGGGCTCGTAGGCCGAGATGCGGTCCGTAAGGTATTTTGGGCCGGAACCGTTTAGGGCTTTGTAGGATAACACCAGCACCTTAAATTGGGCCCGGTAGCAAATCGGCAGCCAGTGGAGCTGGAACAACAAGGGCGTTGTGTGCTCCCTGCGTCCTGCTCCTGTTAACAACATGGCTGCCGCGCGCTGGACTAGCTGAAGCTTCCGGGCCGTCTTTAAGGGCAGCCCCACGTAGAGAGCGTTGCAGTAGTCAAGACGGGATGTGACCAGAGCGTGTACCACCGTGGCCAAGTCAGACTTCCCAAGGTACGGGCGCAGCTGGCGCACAAGCCGAAGCTGTGCAAATGCTCCCCTGGTCACCGCTGAAACCTGGGGATCCAGGCTCAACGATGAATCCAGGATCACACCCAAGCTGCGAACCTGCGCCTTCAAGGGGAGTGCGACCCCATCCAGCACAGGCTGTAACCCTATACCCTGCTCGGCCTTGCGACTGACCAGGAGTACCTCTGTCTTGTCTGGATTTAATTTCAGTTTGTTCGCCCTCATCCAGACCATTACAGCGGCCAGGCACCGGTTCAGGACTTCGACAGCCTCCTTAGTAGCAGGTGGAAAGGAGCGACAGAGTTGGACATCATCTGCGTACAGATGACACCGCACCCCGAAACTCCGGATGATCTCACCCAGCGGCTTCATGTAGATATTAAACAGCATGGGGGACAATATAGAGCCCTGTGCAGCAATATTACTTGCAGCAATAGCCGATGTAGTTGTTCTGGTACAGCTGTACCAGGAGCTCCAACTTTATTTGCTTTGTATTAAATGTTTGCTTGCAGTCCTAGGTTTCAGGGACTCTGCAGATAGGTGGCTTCTTTGGTTGCAGTCATAGGGCAAGTCACCTGTCCATCATTGTTAAGTTTTGGTCCCGCCCCTTGCTCAGGGCAATTGGGAAGGGAAGGGAGCCATTTTTAGTTAGTCTCAGCAACGTAAGCTTATGTATAGGATGTGTGCAAGCTTCCCCTGTACAAAAGCTTCAACCCTTAAGACCTTCCGGGGGAGAAAGGTCTTAAGAGTCTCCAAAGAATTTCCAGGAAAACAGCCCTAAAGACCAAAGAACTCCAGCTGGAGAACATCTACTGCCTTGCTGGTAGGTCCACGCGGCGTTCGAGACACAGTTCGACCCGGTAGCAGAGCCCACATCAGTAAGGGTTAGATTACAGTCAGCCTGGGAGAAGTTAAAACGGGGATTTTCCTTTAAAAAAGAAGTTATTGAAGACAGTTGCCTGTCCTTCGTGGGCAAGATTAGGAATTCACCAGTTGCCTAAAAGCTTGGAATCATTTGCTTAACTTTACTGAAGACAAGAGAAGTTTCTGTTTGATTGTTCATTAATAAAAGACTTTGTTGTACTTCTCAAGCTATCTAAAGACTGTTTGTGGTGGAAACCTCTGAGAACTTCTCTTTAGGCCCCCTGGCTTCCCGCTGGGCAAAGGTTGCACATCCTGTTCTAAAGACAATTATTTACAGACCCAGCGCGCAACAGAACAGTAGTGAAGCAACCAAGTTGGGGGGGGGGGGGGAGGGAGATGTTGAATGCTCTCATTAAGGAGGCCAGACTTGGTGGAGGTGGTTGACAAGGGCGGAGCTGCAGGCTATTGAAGGCTGCTCTGCCCCCTGCTGTGCTCTTTGCTTCAGCGTGAGCTAGGAGGCAAGTTTCAACCCCCCCTGCAAAATTTTCAACCTCCCCCCCCCCCGAAAATTTCAACCCCCCCAGAAATTATTTTCTGGCTACGGCCCTGGCTCTATCTCCTCGAGGGGACTGAGAGCGGTTTAATAATAATAATAATAATAATAATAATAATAATAATAATAATAGTTTGCTCCAGGCACAGTCAGCCCATTGTATGCTAATCAAGGTGGTCAGTTGAAAGATCCACACCTAGCTCAACTTACAAAAGCCCTTTGTCTCACCCTGGTCATTCCACAGATATATAAACCCCTTTTTTCCCAGTTCCAGCAGACCTCACCTCTGAGGATGCTTGCCATAGATGCAGGCGAAACGTCAGGAGAAATGCCTCTAGAACATGGCCATATAGCCCGAAAAAACCCACAAGAACTGAATAATAATGATGATGATAATAATAATAATAATAATAATAATAATAAATTTATACTCCTCTACCATCTCCCCAAGGGACTCGGTGCGGCTTACATGAGGCCAAGCCCACAGTACATCAATAACAAAAGCAATAACAAAAACAATCAATGCAATACAATTAATATAAATCACATAAACAATAAATAATAAACAGTAACACACAAGCATTTAAAAACCTATGGCCGGGCCAAATGTAATAGTTTAAAATTTAAAAAATAACACTGGGCATGAACAAGGTAGGATATAACTGGTATAGGGTTTTCAAAGAGAGATGAGGGAACGCAGTCAGTCCTAAATCAGTGGTAAAGTGCATTTTGAGGGCATATTGCCGAGAGTTTTCCTTATTCTGGGAAGGCACACTGGAACAACCATGTTTTCAGGCTCCTCCTAAAGACTGCCAGAGTTGGGGCATGTCTGATGTCCTTGGGAAGTGAGTTCCAGAGGCGGGGAGCCACCACCGAGAAGGCCCTCTCCCTCGTCCCCAGCAATTGTGCATGCAAATGAGGTGGGAGCACGAGCAGGGCCTCTCCAGATGATCGAAGAGATCATGTGGGTTCGTACACAGAAATGCAGTCACGCTGGTAGGCGGGTTCCAAACCGTTCAGGGCTTTGTAGGTAACAACAGCACTTTGAATTGAGATCGGAAAATGAATGGCAGCCAGTGGAGCTCCTTAAACAGGAGGTTGACCGCTCTCTGTAAGTTGCACCAGTTAGTAACCTGGCTATTTATGATGTTTCCAAGTAACATCAGAAATACACACAGTAAACAACATAAACATAAAGTTAACAAGACAATATAAGCATAAGAAATCATACTAGCACATATATATTTAAAATAATTCTGCCATTTCAAGGCAATTTAAAAGGCCGGGCTGAGTTTTTATATATAAGTGGAATTCAATACTAGGCTTGTTTGATCCAAACAAAATGGTTCAAAACTCGTTTCGGATGTAGGGGGCACTGGTGGTTCCATTTGGAAGTCAATTCGATTTTCACAAAAAAAATATGTTCAAAACTTTTCCAAACTTCCAAGACTTCCGAATCCTTCCTTAATGGTTTGAAAGTGTTCTTTTCTGTTTCATTGGGTAGTCTTTACTTTGAAAGTAGTTGTTTTACCCCAGAAAAGGGAGGGGGGACGCAAAGGGAGGGAATTCATCCAGTCTGGTTTAAAACGCTTCCCAGGCTTGAGACCAGAAGCGAGGGGAGAAGAAAGGCAGGAAATCCATCCAGTCTGGTTTAAAACGCTTCCCAGGCTTGAGATCAGAAGTGAGGGGAGAGGAAAATCAGGAAATCCATCCATTCTGGTTTAAAACGCTTCCCAGGCTTGAGACCAGAAGTGAGGGGAGAGGAAAGGCAGGAAATTCATCCAGTCTGGTTTAAAATGCTTCCCAGGCTTGAGACCAGAAGCGAGGGGAGAGGAAAGGCAGGAAATCCATCCACTCTGGGTTAAAATGCTTCCCAGGCTTGAGACCAGAAGCAAGGGGAGAGGAAAGGCAGGAAATTCATCCAGTCTGATTTAAAATGCTTCCCAGGCTTGAGACCAGAAGCGAGGGGAGAGGAAAGGCAGAAAAATCATCCAGTCTGGTTTAAAATGCTTCCCAGGCTTGAGACCAGAAGCGAGGGGAGAGGAAAGGCAGGAAATCCATCCAGTCTGATTTAAAACGCTTCCCAAGCTTGAGACCAGAAGTGAGGGGAGAGGAAAGGCAGGAAATCCATCCAGTCTGATTTAAAACGCTTCCCAGGCTTGAGATCAGAAGTGAGGCGAGAGGAAAATCAGGAAATCCATCCATTCTGGTTTAAAACGCTTCCCAGGCTTGAGACCAGAAGTGAGGGGAGAGGAAAGGCAGGAAATTCATCCAGTCTGGTTTAAAACACTTCCCAGGCTTGAGACCAGAAGCGAGGGGAGAGGAAAGGCAAGAAATCCATCCAGTCTGGTTTAAAACGCTTCCCAAGCTTGAGACCAGAAGTGAGGGGAGAAGAAAGGCAGGAAATCCATCCAGTCTGATTTAAAACACTTCCCAGGCTTGAGATCAGAAGCGAGGGGAGAAGAAAGGCAGGAAATCCATCCAGTCTGGTTTAAAACGCTTCCCAGGCTTGAGATCAGAAGTGAGGGGAGAGGAAAATCAGGAAATCCATCCATTCTGGTTTAAAACGCTTCCCAGGCTTGAGACCAGAAGTGAGGGGAGAGGAAAGGCAGGAAATTCATCCAGTCTGGTTTAAAACGCTTCCCAAGCTTGAGACCAGAAGCGAGGGGAGAGGAAAGGCAGGAAATCCATCCACTCTGGTTTAAAATGCTTCCCAGGCTTGAGACCAGAAATGAGGGGAGAGGAAAGGCAGGAAATCCATCCAATCTGGGTTAAAACACTTCCCAGGCTTGAGACCAAAAGTGAGGGGAGAGGAAAAGCAGGAAATCCATCCACTCTGGTTTAAAATGCTTCCCAGACTTGAGATCAGAAGTGAGGGGAGAGGAAAATCAGGAAATCCATCCACTCTGGTTTAAAACGCTTCCCAGGCTTGAGACCAGAAGCAAGGGGAGAGGAAAGGCAGGAAATTCATCCAGTCTGATTTAAAACATTTCCCAGGCTTGAGACCAGAAGTGAGGGGAGGGGAAAGGCAGAAAATTCATCCAGTCTGGTTTAAAACGCTTCCCAGGTTTAAGACCAGAAGCGAGGGGAGAGGAAAGGCAGGGAATTCATCCAGTCTGGTTTAAAATGCTTCCCAGGCTTAAGACCAGAAGCGAGGGGAGAGGAAAGGCAGGGAATTCATCCAGTCTGGTTTAAAACATTTCCCAGGCTTGAGACCAGAAGCAAGGGGAGAGGAAAGGGAGAAAATTCTTCCAGTCTGGGTTAAAACGCTTCCTAGGCTTGAGACCAGAAGCCTGGGAAAAGCTGAATAATTTGAATGGGGAAAAGCTGAATAATTTCTGACTCACTTACTGTTTCGTAACAGAAATGGTGGAAAAAGCTTTGGAAGGGCAAAGGGACTTCCAGTTTCCTTAAAAACTTCAAAATCACTTCAAAAAGCAAATCTTTCCGAATTTATTCCAAATTACGAAGATTCCGACCGAACCTAACCATGCCTATTCAGTACAGAAACAGGCTTCACACACAAACCAAATCACTTTTCAACACAAACTCACAAAAGTAGTACAGATCTGTTAACATGCTCCAAATCACTGGATTCATTTGGCAAACCCATTAGCAGCCCTGTAATGTATTTGGCATTGTTTCCTTGGGCTGTTGTTTCTTATTTTACAACAGCTACTTTCATTTGCATTTCTGTCTTCTTTTGAAAATAGGAATCAGAATTCGTTTCCCCCTCTTTTTAGATGTTGTCAACATTCAACAAAGAATCATATAAGCTGTATTGTCGAAGGCTTTCATGGCTGGAATCACTAGGTTCTTGTGGGTTTTTTCGGGCTATAGAGCCATGTTCTAGAGGCATTTCTCCTGACGTTTCGCCTGCATCTATGGCAAGCATCCTCAGAGGTAGTGAGGTAATCATATAAGCTCATCCATTAGAGGTGGATATTTCACTGAGAGATGTGAATTTTATGTCAGTATGGAATAAAATCAAGGATCCTTTGGCCAATATGGCTCTTAATGGTGGTGTTGTTTAAAATGCATAAGCGCTTGCTCTGGACTTGGCATATATGGTCTGTGAGGATGCAAACAATTGTGTGCTCCGATCAGATAAACCTCTGTTATCATAATGAAGCTAGTGGGTAATGCTTTGCATTGTTCAATAACGTAATTGCTCTGCCCCTTCACTTAGCCTCTTGAGTATGGCAAAGAATAATGTGGTACCTTGCTGCTATTTATAACACTTTCCCCTTCCACCCAAGTCTGAACTGGAAAGTCATTTCAGATCTATAAAGCTGGATATGTTAAATAGCCCAATGCACCCTCCCCAACCCAAAAAAGGACTGAATTGTTCAATAATGCTTGGTGGCTTCTCTTAAGCCAATTGGTTTTTATAATGTTTGTATGATTGTATTTGTTTACATCGGTTCATTCATTATTTCTCTTTTTTAATGTTACTATTGTCATGGAATATCTAGGGAAATGGAGGGAAAAGTTGCAACCTAAGGCTGATTGGAGCTTACCAATTTTTAATTTCTTTCTCTCTCTTTCTCTCTCTCGCTCTGCTTTTGCTAAACTTGAGAAATTCCAAGTTGCTTCTGGTATGAGAGAATTGGCCGTTTGCAAGGATGTTGCCCAGGGATTGCCCAGATATTTGTCAGTTTACGATTTTGTGGAAGGCTTCTTTCATATCCCTGCATGGGGAGCTGGAGCTGACAGAGAGAGCTCACCCATTCTCCCTGGATTCAAAAGGCCAACTTGTTGGTCACCAGTCCTGCCAGCACAAGGTTTAACCCAGTGTTTCTCAACCTTCCTAATGTTGTGACCCCTTAATATAGTTCCTCATGTTGTAGTGACCGCCAACCATAACATTATTTTCATTGCTACTTCACAACTGTAATTTTGCTACTGTTATTAATCATAATGTAAATATCTGATATGCAGGATGTATTTTCATTCATTGGATCAAATTTGGTACAAATACCCAATACATCCAAAATTGAATACTGGTGGGGTTGGGGGGATTGATTTTGTCATTTGGGAGTTGTGGTTGCTGGGATTTATCAAAGAGCATTCTGAACTCCACCAACAATAGATCTGCACCAAACTTGGCACACAGAACTCCCACTACCAACAGAAAATATTGAAAAGGTTTGGTGGGCATTGAATTTGAGTTTTGGAGTTGTAGTTCACCTACATCCAGACAGCACTGTGGACTCAAACAATGATGGATCTGGACTACACTTGACACAAATACTCAATATGCCCAAATGTGGACACTGGTAGGATTTGGGGGAGATAGACCCTGACATTTTGGAATTGTAGTTGCTGGGATTTATAGATCACCTGCAACCAAAGAGCATTCTGAACCCCGCCAATGATAGAATTGGGTGAAAATTGCCCTGTGTTTTCTGATGATCTTTGGTGACCTCTCTGCAACCCGTTGTGACCCCGCCAGGAGTTCCAACCCCCAGGTTGAAAAAAACTGGTTTAACCCATTGCGTCACTGAGGGTTCCACTACTTGAGCAGTAAGTTTGTGCTACAAAACTTTAGTCTGTGGTGGACTGTCCATGTGTGCTGTCATCCCTTGATGTGGCAGTTCATGTGCAATACATGCTCCATAACAAACATAAGCAATAAGCAATACATGTTCCATAACAAATGTGCACTTGGCAAGCTGCACATTTTCTGTCAAATTATCCAGTGAACTTCACATAATAATCTTGGCTGGATTAAAGTCAGTTACAGGGATTCACTGGGGTAATTACAAATGCATAACAATTGCAATAATATAGCAATGACTACCAGCCGTACATTCCCAGTCCCTACTAGTTGGCAGCAGACAGCACAATTGCCAGGGGTCTGTTCCATTGTTAATTGGGAAGCATCTGATGGACAGTCCCCCTCCTCGCTTGTCATATCATAAATGAGGGTTGTTTCCACAATGGGGACACGGGTGGGGGGAATATCAGGAAAACGGGGAAATTGTTTTACTCCTTCAACCCACCCTCCACCCCCATAAAACGGACGCTTACTTCTCGGGAGGATCTCGATAAAATAGTGAAGAGTAGAGACATCACACTGGCAACAAAGATCTGCATAGTTAAAGCAATGGTATTCCCCATAGTCACCTACGGATTTTGAGAGCTGGACCATAGGGAAGGTCGAGCGAAGGAAGATAGATGCTTTTGAACTGTGGTGCTGGAGGAAAGTTCTGAGAGTGTCTTGGAGTACGAGAAGATCCAACCAGTCCATACTTCAGGAAATAAAGCCCGATTGCTCATTGGAGGGGAGGATAGTAGAGGTAAAGATTAGGCCTGGGTAACAACGGAAAAATTTGTTTCTAAAATCGAATCGTTTTTTGGGGGTTTTTGCGTTTCGATATTTAAAAGAATTCCGAAGTTTTTTAAAAAGAAGTTCGATATTTACGAAATTTCGTAAATGGTAAAAAATTACGAAACAATAACGAAACAATAACGAAACAATAACGAATCGATTCGTTAATGGCGGACGCGACCGCGCAATACGCTAAAAAACCTCCAAATGGGACATGGGGAACTTCTGAAGCTTCCCTCTCCCTCTGTTGTTGACTGTTGGTGTAATATTATAATTTTTTTTCACTAATTAAACAAAAAACAACTATAAAACTTGCCCCAGACATGCGGAAATAATAAAAAAAACGACCTCAAACCAATAACGAAACGAATACATAACGAAATACGAAGCATTTACGAAACGAATTGAAAAATTCGTTTCGTTTTTAAGTTGCTCCAGAATGGTTCGTTATCGCTTCGTTAACAAAAAATAACGAATTTTTAACGAATTACGAATTAACGAAACGAAACCGCCCAGCCCTAGTAAAGATGAAGTACTTTGGCCACATCAGGAAAAGACAGGAAAGCTTAGAGAAGACAATGATGCTGGGGAAAATGGAAGGAAAAAGGAAGAGGGGCCGACCAAGGGCAAGACGGAAGGATGGGATCCTTGAAGTGACTGGATTGACCTTGAAGAAGCTGGGGGTGGTGATGGCCGACAGGGAGCTCTAGTGTGGGCTGGTCGGTGAGGTCATGAAGAGTCGGAGACGACTGAACGAATGAACAACAACAACAGAACTTGGAATACCGATGTAAGAAGTGTGTTGATATCAATGGAGAGTATGTGGAATAAATGTAAAGTTTCATCTTCCTATCACGTTTCTTTCTGTGTAAAGCCAAAGACTTATCACCAGCCCCTCGTACATTGGGAATTGTATGCCTTCAGTGTGTTGCTGGAATACAATTTCCAGCATTCCTCACCACTTACTGTGTTGATCAAGACCACTGAGACTTGCAGTTCAACAACATCTGGAAGACACTCTTCATCCTTGTCCCCAGAATAGTGCAGGTGTCTCCAAATGTATGATCTTTGCAATTTGACTGCGATGGTATGAGTATTTTAGCGTCACTTAATTATTGCTTTTCATGAACTTCAACACATAATGTTGCATGCCATGCTGTACTACTTTTAATTTCACAGCTGAACACATTTCTATTGTTATAACCCTCCTTTCAAAGCCTCTTCTTAACTTTCTCTCTAGAGGGCAAGCAAGGTGCATGGCTCCTTCAGGAGGTAACGTCAGTAGTATCTGTTGCTGATTGCCTCCTTGGGAATAAAGCTGACCCCTGTATGCCTTTTCAGACAACATAGATATGCAAAATCCTGACACTTTTCTTCTAGAATGTTAGTTGTGCTATACTCTCTCACATTTTGTGTTGGTCCTTCAGAAAAGAATTTGTACGAAATGGGTGATCTACTTGTAGGCATGTTCAGCTTATTTTGGTGTAGAAGGTATATTTTAACAGAGTTGTATGGTAACATTTACACACAATTCCTTTTTTAAAAAATATTTTTTATTGAACATTTTAAACACCAACACAGGGAAAGAGCGAGAACAATAATAAAGAGGATAGAAAAGTAAGAAACCCAATCACCCATTTAAAAAGAGAAAAAAGAAAAAAAACACAGAAGAAGAAAACACGCACACACACACAAAAGGGGCCAAAATGGCCAAAAATAAAAATAAAAATAAAAAAGTCCAATAAACAAAAACACAAACTATTCTAAAATGACTTCCACTCCAGCCTCAGGGTCTTCTCTAAATACTTCTTAATCAAGCTTGTATATTCTTAGCCTCTAATATTTTTCTGTTTTTTTCATAGTCATAAAAAAGGGTCCAATCCGTCCTTTTTACCGATTTTCCAGTATTCTTTCTCATCAAAAAAGTTAATTCGTCCATATCTCTTATTTCTTTAACCTTATCCATCCATTCATCAATAATAGGAATCTGTTCCTTTTTCCAATGCCTGGCAAAAATAATCCTCGCTGCTGTTGTAAAGTATGTTAATAATTTGTCTTCGTTTTCTTCAAGTTGTAAGTCTGAGTCTGTAAAACCTAGTAAATAATACTCCGGCTTCTTCTTAAACTTTCTTTTTCTTTTCAATATTTTTTGTATTTCCTCATGTATTAGTGACCAATACTTTCTTTACATGTCCACCACATATGGTAGAATGTACCAGTTTGTTCACTACACTTCCAACATTTATCTGAAACATTTTTATACATATGACTTAATTTATTGGGAGTCAAATACCATCTATAGAACATTTTATACCAATTTTCCTTTAAATCCATGGCATATGTATACCTCAGCTTTTTATTCCATGTTTGTTCCCATTCTCTAAATTGAATCGGCCTTCTTAAATTTTCTGCCCATTTAATCATGCATGTTTTAACCTGTTCTGTTTCCGTTAACCATTGTAACAATTTGGTATAAAGTATTGTGACTATTTTCTTTTCCGTTTTTAAGACTTTGTCCCATGTATTTTCCTCCCAGTCAAAACCAATTTTCTTATCTTGTTTGAAATATTCTTTGATTTGTATATAATGTAACCATGTTATATTTCCATAAATAACCTTCAATTGATCAAAGGGTTTGATCTCTATTTTTCCTTTAAGCAGGATGTCCTTATATCTTGGCCATATTCTCCATCTCCATTTACACACAATTCTGACATTACCATCTCAGAATAATTTATTTTTATTTATTTATTTCGGTTACTTCTACCCCGCCCTTCTCAACCCCCCCCCCCCCGGGGGGGGACGGGACTCAGGGCGGCTTACAAAATGGCACAATTTGATACCTACACCAGACCTACACCAGATATACATACATACAAAACAGCAATTAAAACAATTATCAAGTTAAAAATAATCGGTACATAACACAATCAGTAAAACTAATCTCATGCTCAGCGTTCAGAGTTCCATAATTCGATTCCGCTGAGTCAATTCCTGTCCATCGTCAAAGTCCTTTTTTTAGCTGCCAGAATGTCCGAATGCCTGGTCCCAAATCCAAGTTTTCAATTTTTTCCTAGAGTAAAGGAGGGATGTCGCCAATCTAATTTCCCCGGGGAGTGAATTCCACAGGTGATGGGCCACCACTGAGAAGGCCCTGCTCCTCGTCCCCACCAATCTCACTTGTGATAGAGGCGGGGTTGAGAGCAGGGCCTCCCCAGAAGATCTTAGACTCCGAGGTGGGACGTAGAGGGAGATCCGTTCGGACAGATACACTGGGCAGGAACCATATAGGGTTTTGTAGGTCAAAACCAGCACTTTGAATTGTGCTCGGAATTGGATCGGCAGCTAGTGGAGCTGGCCCAACAGGGGGGTGATATGCTCCCTGTATGACGCTCCGGTGAGCAGTCTGGCTGCCTCCCGCTGGACTAGTTAGAGTTTCCGAACAGTCTTCAAAGGCAACCCCACGTAGAGTGTGTTGCAGTAATCTAATCGGGATGTAACAAGAGGGAAGGGGGGGGGAGATAATCAGGAACTATTTGTTATATGAAGGATACCTCTTTGACGAATAATAGTTAATAGGCCTCTATAGTGTTTAGAGTGCTGTAGGAGGAAGGGAGATTTCAAAAGGTTTTAAAAGATTCCTGTTTGGATTTCTGTGTGTGGAACTTTGTTTTAAAGAAACTCAAGATAGAAGTACCATCCTCTGTAACAAGAAAAGCCTGACAAGTTATCTGAAACCACTATGCATATTGACTGTTCAAAATGAACAATATTTTCCTGTTTTATTCCAACTGAAGTCTTCATGTGGCTTTTAAAACCTTTTAGTAAAGGAGGAAGCCTATAAGAATAATAAATTGGTGGCAGCGAAAGAAATCTTTAATAAGTAATTGGAGGTAGCAAAGGCAAAATATAATATACAGTGGTGGCTTCCCGCTGTCTGGCTTTGTGTGAGTGAGGGTGAGCGTGTGCTCTGATTCCCTCACAGTCTTGCCTTGGGCCAAGCCCAGTTGTTTTGTCCTTTGTCCTCCATCTTTTGTGTGTGTGTTGTTGCTTGCTGTTGTGGCAAGTTTCTGCCTCCCCCCCCCCCCCCGGTGCACATGCCATCTCGATTGCTGGTGCACATGCCATCTCGATTGCTGGTGCACATGCCATCTCGAATTGTTATTGGATGGCATGTAAACACCCTCTTGGGAGTTTGTTAGAACTGTAATCCGTGCTGAAGTGGGTTTTTTTAACCCACTTTGGCACACATTTAAGTCATATTGGAAGGACAGGAGAAGGATTCAAAACGATCTTGACAGATTAGAGAGATGGGCCAAAACTAACAAAATGAAGTTCAACAGTGACAAATGCAAGATACTCCACTTTGGCAGGAAAAACGAAATTCAAAGATACAGAATGGGGGATGCCTGGCTTGAGAGCAGTACGTGCGAAAAAGATCTTGGAGTCCTCATGGACAACAAGTTAAACATGAGCCAACAATGTGATGTGGCGGCAAAAAAAGCCAATGGGATTTTGCCCTGCATCAAGAGGAGCATAGTGTCTAGGTCCAGGGAAGTAATGCTACCCCTCTATTCTGCTTTGGTTAGACCAGACCTGGAATATTGTGTCCAATTCTGGGCACCACAATTGAAGAGAGATATTGACAAGCTGGAATGTGTCCAGAGGAGGGCGACTAAAACGATCAAGGGTCTGGAGAACAAGCCCTATGAGGAGCGGCTTAAGGAGCTGGGCATGTTTAGCCTGAAGAAGAGAAGGCTGAGAGGAGATATGATAGCCATGTATAAATATGTGAGAGGAAGCCACAGGGAGGAGGGAGCAAGCTTGTTTTCTGCTTCTCTGGAGACTAGGACGCGGAACAATGGCTTCAAACTACAAGAGAGGAGATTCCATCTGAACATGAGGAAGAACTTCCTGACTGTGAGAGCCGTTCAGCAGTGGAACTCTCTGCCCCGGAGTGTGGTGGAGGCTCCTTCTTTGGAAGCTTTTAAACAGAGGCTGGATGGCCATCTGTCAGGGGTGATTTGAATGCAGTATTCCTGCTTCTTGGCAGGGGGTTGGACTGGATGGCCCATGAGGTCTCTTCCAACTCTTTGATTCTATGATTCTATGCCCTAAGAAGGAGATGTAAGAATACCACACTGAGCCAATATTATATAAATACAATCCATATCCAACTGACTATAGTCCAGAATCCTATGCAATCTGGATTGCATTAATGCTAAATTATTTGGAGCTCACTGTATGTGTGTGTGTGCACATGTGATTTTGAGTATCTTTTTGCCCTTTTTTGCTTAATAGAAACTCACCACGTTCTGATCACTCATCCAATGTAATGTTTCTTCAGTTATTTTGTGGACAAACCCTCAAATCCCCAACTGAGACAAAGGCCTACTTTCGATGCCGGCGGAAAACTGAGAAAACCGTAATGCCTTTTCATTCCAGCCTTTTAAATTATGTATCTTATCAGTTTAGGTAAATGAATTGTGGAGTGTATCAAAAGTTCACGGCATATGATTGATTAATCAAACAGTTGGCCTTCATGCAATTCAACTGGAGCAGAACCAAATATTCACGATAACATTTGCATCCTACTTGCATAACCTAAATTGAGTAGAGGAGACTTGCTTGGATTTTTAAATTTTGTTTATTTTTACTAAAGTGATGCGTTCTCCTTAAATTGTAGAGGGCCAAAAAGTTCTTGATATTTAGAGTTTTAGTTTTCCCAGCCATTTATTTATTTATTTGTCGTGTCAGAGCAGCCAGTCCATTATATTACATTTCTAACAGAACAAAGCAAACAAACAGAAAAATACACAACTTGTGAGTTCGGTAGCTGGTTAAATGTCCTTTGACCAGTGTCTGGCCACTTGGAGTGCTTCCGGTGTTGCTGCAAGAAGGTCCTCCACTGTGCATGTGGCTGGGCTCAGGTTGCATTGCAGCAGGTGGTCAGTGGTTTGCTCTTCTCCACACTCGCATGTCGAGGATTCTACTTTGTAGCCCCATTTCTGAAGGTTGGCTCTGCATCTCGTGGTGCCAGAGCGCAGTCTGTTCAATGCCTTCCAAGTCGCCCAGTGTTCTGTGTGCCCAGGAGGGAGTCTCTCATTTGGTATCAGCCATTGGTTGAAGTGCTGGGTTTGAACCTGCCACTTTTGGACTCTCGCTTGCTGAGGTGTTCCAGCGAGTGTCTCTGTAGATCTTAGAAAACTATGTCTAGATTTAAGTCGTTGGCATGCTGGCTGATACCCAAACAGGGGATGAGCTAGAGATGTCTCTGCCTTGGTCCTTTCACTATTGGCTACTACTTCCCGGCGGATGTCAGGTGGTGCAATACCGGCTAAGCAGTGTAATTTCTCCAGACACCCCGTGATAATGCGGCATGTCTCATTAAGAGCCACATCCACTGTTTTAGTGTGGTGAGATGTGTTCCACACTGGGCATGCATACTCAGCAGCAGAGTAGCACAGCGCAAGGGCAGATGTCTTCACTGTATCTGGTTGTGATCCCCAGGTTGTGCCAGTCAGCTTTCGTATGATATTGTTTCTAGCACCCACTTTTTGCTTGATGTTCAGGCAGTGCTTCTTGTAGGTAAGAGCACGGTCCAGAGTGACTCCCAGGTATTTGGGTGCGCTGCAATGCTCCAGTGGGATTCCTTCCCAGGTGATCTTCAGAGCTCGGGATGCTTCTCTGTTCTTGAGATGAAATGCACATATCTGTGTTTTAGATGGGTTGGGGATCAGCTGTTTTTCCCTGTAGTAGGCAGTAAGAGCACCTAGAGCTTCGGAGAGCTTCTGTTCTACAGTCTCAAAGCTCCCTGCTTGAGCAGTAATGGCACGATCATCAGCATAGATGAAACTCTCTGTCCCTTCCCAGCCATGCCACCAACATACTGTCTACTGCAAGTATACTATTACTGCATTTGGTCATCAAAGATGTGCCGTATTGGCTAAGGTGCTAGACTTCCTGAGTATTTAACATATCCTACAGTTCCCTGAAGATATGTTATGTCAGTCTGAGGAAAGTGACTACTCAAGGCAAGTTCCTGCATGAGAAACTATGAAGGAAGAAATTAGGGACCCCCAAATTAGGACACAATGTTCTATCGCGTGCTGGGCCTGTAAAGAATTTCCTTTAGAACAGGATGTGCAACCTTTGCCCAGCGGGAAGCCAGGGGGCCCAAGGAGAAGGTCTCAGAGGTTTTCCACCACAAATGACCTTTAGATGGCTTGTGAAGTATAACAAAGTCTTTTATTAATGAACAATCAAACAGAAACTTCTCTTGTCTTCAATAAAGCTAAACAAATACTCCCAAGCGTTACGCAACTGGTGACTTCCTAATCTTGCCCACGAAGGATAGGCAACTGTCTTCAATAACTTCTTCTTTACTTTAAATGGAAAATCCCCCTTTTAACTTCTCCCAGGCTGACTGTAATCTAACCCTTACTGATGTGGGCTCTGCTACCGGGTCAAACTGCGTCTCGAAGCACCGAGTGGACCTACCAGTAAAGGCTTAGATATTCTCCAGCTGGAGTTCTTTGGCCTTTAGGGCTGTTTTCCTGGAAATCTTTAGGGACTCTTAAGACTGTTCTCCCCCGGAAGGTCTTGGATGCTCTTAAGACCGTTTCCCCCCAGAAAGTCTTAAGGGTTGAAGCTTTTGTACAGGGGAAGCTTGCACACGTCCTGTAAATTTGCTTTCCTTACAGTGACTAACTAAAAATGGCTTCCTTCCCTTCCCAATTTGCCCAGGACCAAAACTTAACGATGATGGACAGGTGACTTGTCCTATGACTGCAACCAAAGGAAGCCACCTTCCTGCAGAGTCCCTGAAACCTAGGACTACAAACAAACATTTAATACAAAGCAAATAAATTTGGAGCTCCTGGTACAGTCGTACCAGAACACACAGACATTTCAGGCAGTGAAAATAACTGGCACATCATGGAAGCTCTTGATGCTACAACTCCTTAAGAGTTAGACAAAATAAATAAGTTTTTAAGGGAGTCCAATGGCCATTTGAAGATGGTGCTGAAGAAATGTTATTATTTATGTAGAGAAAGAATCCTTTATGTCACCCTCTGAAACAACCTTTTTTTTTTTTGATGAGGGACCACTTTGACCAGGGACCACTTTGACCAGGAACAACTTTGACCAGGGACCACTTTCCAACATTAATACTAAAATGGTTTTTGGCCAACTTTAGATTCGATTTGATTATTTGGGATGCTGATTCAGAACATTACCTTGGATAGACCACACCAGCTCTAGTTTCTGAACATCTAGAACATTTCTGTGTATGAACCCACACGATCTCTTCGATCATCTGGAGAGACCCTGCTTGCGCTCCCACCTCTATCGCAGGTGTGATTGGTGGGGACGAGGGAAAGGGCCTTCTCGGTGCTGGTCCCCCGACTCTGGAACTCACTCCCCAAGGACAGTAGGCATGCCCCAACTCCGGCAGTTTTTAGGAGGAGCCTGAAAACGTGGTTGTTCCAGTGTGCCTTCCCAGAATAAGGAAACTCCCAGCGATATGTCCCTAAATGCACTTTATTCGTGATCTAGGATTGTCTGCATGCCTCATTCTTCTCCGAAAAGTCTATCCTAGTTATATTTCACCTGGTCATGCTCAGCATTATTTTTTAAAATTTTAACTATTACATTTGACCCAGTTATAGGTTTTTAAACGTTGTTGTGTTATAGTTGATGTTTACTGCTTATTTTCTGTTTATGAGTTTTATTTTATTGCTTTGTATTACTGTTGTTGTTGTTTTTACTGATGTATTGTGGGCTCGGCCTCATGTAAGCCGCACCGAGTCCCTTGGGGAGATAATAGCGGGATATAAATAAAGTATTATTATTATTATTATTATATGGCATGATCAGCAAGAGGGAAGGACTGGCAGGCAACGCAAAAGGAGCAGAAATAAAATAAAAGAGGAAGGAAACCCATGGACCAGATTTTCATTCTCATGGCCCACTGGTGATCTGTGGCCCACAGGTTAAGAACCACTGCTCTGGAACTCAGTTGTTGTGGATATTCTGTTTCTGTAGTGTATTGTTTTCGGATTTAGCTTTCAATTTTTTCTAAGGGTGGTTTTTAGGACAGTCTCTCTTCTATATCAAGTGCCAATGACGAAACAATGGAAGAAAGCCCTACCATGTTTGAGGAAGTTTACCAGGCATAAATAACCATGTTTTTCATGCATCTCAGATAGTCGGCAGCTGTGGGTCAACATTTTAATTGGGGTATTGTAACCCCCCTGAGCTTGACATGTGCTCATTAACTAAGGCCAATTTTAAATGCATCACCAAGGGGGTTTTGTTGACTGCAGGACTTTGCTGGAATGTGAAAACCTTTGCTGGGGTTCTCTTGCTTTTCTTTCAGATTGATCAAATGTGATGCATGCTGAGGGATCTGGTTGTTAGGTTGGTTGTCCATCAAAAAGCTCAAAAAACAAACAAGTTTTACAGAACTAAAAAGCAAAACTCAACCTCAGGACACCATGTTTCATGGTCTTATAAACCCATAACTGCTATAGACCAGTGGTTCTCAACCTGGGGGTCGGGACCCCTGGAGGGGTCGCAAGGGGGTGTCAGAGGGGTCGCCAAAGACCATCACAGACAGTATTTTCTGTTGGTCATGGGAGTTCTGTGTGGGAAGTTTGGCCTAATTCAATCGTTGGCAGGGTTAAGAATGCTCTTTGGTTGTAGGTGAACTATAAATCCCAGCAACTACAACTCCCAAATGTCAAGGTCTATTTTCCTCAAACTTCACCAGTGTTCAATTTGGGCATATTGAATATTCATGCCATGTTTGATCCAGATCCATCATTGTTTGAATCCACAGTGCTCTCTGGGTGTAGGCAAACTACAACTCCCAAACTCAAGGTCAATGCCCACCAAACCCTTCCAGTATTTTCCGTTGGAGTTCTGTGTGCCAAGTTTGGTTCAATTCCATCGTTGGTAGAGTTCAGAATGTTCTTTGAATGTAGGTGAACTATAAATCCCAGCAACTATAACTTTCAAATGACAATCCTCCCATCCCAACCCCACCAGTATTCAAATTAGGGCATATTGGGTATTTGTGCCAAATCACAACTATGAAGTAGCAATGAAAATAATTTAATGGCCGGGGGTCACCACAACATGAGGAACGGTATTAAGGGGTCGCGGCATTAGGAATGTTGAGAACCACTGCTATAGACCATAAACTGGTTCTTGAAACTAGTGCTATAGACCATAAACCTATGGAATCATATGGCACATATAGGCCATTTGGTCCAACCCCATTTTGCCATGCAGGAAAAGCATAATAAAAGCACCCCTGAAAGATGGCCATCCTTCTTCTGTTTAAGGTCCTCCAAGGAAGGTGCTTCCACCACACTCTGAGGCAGAGTTCCACTGTTAAACAGCTCTTATGATCAGGAAGTTCTTTCTAATCTTCAGGTGGAATCTCCTTTCCTGTAATTTGAACCCATTGCTCCATTGCATCCTAGTCTACAGAGCAGCAGAAAGCAAGCCTGCTCCCTCTTCCTTATGATACGGTTCTGGCCCAGTTTACCTGTCCGAACTTATTCTCCCCTATGAACCATCAAGGGTGTTAAGATCTTCCAGAGAGGCCCTGCTCTCGGTCCCGCCACCTTCGCAAGCGCGTCTGGTGGGGACGAGAGACAGGGCCTTCTCTGTGGTGGCCCCTCGGTTATGGAACTCTCTCCCGAGTGAGATCAGGTCTATCCCTTCCCTCCTGTCCTTCAGACAGCCCCTTTAATGTGAGAGTTCCTGCAATTAAAAGGGGGCTGTCCAGATTAAGTCCCTGAAAAATAGCAAATTATTTCACCACAAACCAGGAAAACCCTAGTTTGTGGATAATTAATTTGTTAGGGGGTTTATTCCACGCCTTCTTGGAAGGTGTGGCATAAACTTACTCATTCTGCTGTCTGGACCACTCAGTTGGAAGTGCTTTTGAGGGGGCAGTCCAGACAGTAGTCACACGGTTTTCCTGGCTAAATTAGCCCATAAAACCATGGGACTACTGTCTGGACTGCCCTCGCAAAAGCCCAGAACTTTTGAGGGAGTAGTCCAGACAGTGGAAGTAGTCCGGAAAACTGTGACAACACAAACCCCTCTCGAAAAGCCCCCAAAAGCTGTTTTTAAAAAAATAAAAGAACTCACCTGGCCTCCATTCACTTGGTGCCGGAGCTCTCCTGGTGCATAGGAATGATGTGCCAGGGGAAAAAGGGGGGGGGGAGAAAAAATACTCCTGCCCCCCTTCTTCTAGCACATCATTCGTACATGCGAGGAGAGCTTCGGCACCACAGCAATGGAGCCAGGTAAGTTCTTTTTTGAAAAAACAGCTTTTGAGACTTTGTCCTGAAAAGTTCTGGGAGAATATCTGGACACCCACCCCCGAAACCACACGCTTTCTGGGATGTGTGTGGATGGGGACCTGGGAACATTCGTGTTTTTAAAACGTGATTGTTCCCGGAATAAAGGGCTGTCCTGGTTGTGTGTTGCTAGCTAGATGTTTGCCTCAATCTATCTCAACCTCTGATTTCCCTTCTCTTTTCTAACTGTGCTTCCCAAATCTTCCCAAACCAACCCACTGCTTCCTAAGCCAATTTCATACGATAGAGATCAATTAAAATGATAAGAAACTCCCAAATTAATTTTCTGTCCTTTCTGATTTTATTTTGGAGATCCATATATATGTGTGTTTAACCCTTAATATTTTTTGCCAGCTCCTGGTACCATCAAAGACTTACTTACTTACTTAGGCGATCCCTCGTTGGACGAGTAAGATGGTCTTCCATTATGGATTTCCTTGTGGGTCCGTATGTGGCTGTGGAGCCCTATTCTTGCTCTGCATCTTCTTCCGCAGTGAGGGCATTGGTTTCCAGGTGGAAGGCGGTCCCGGTCGGGGTTGGCTTGATGCGCCTTCTTCCTGGCACGTTTCTCTCTTTCACCCTCCAAGTGCCTCTTCAAATTCTGTAGCACTGTTGGTCACAGCTGTCCTCCAGCTGGAGCGCTGAAGGGCCAGGGCTTCCCAGTTCTCAGGGTCTATGCCAGAGTTTTTAAGGTTGGCTTTGAGGCCATCTTTAAATCTCTTTTCCTGTCCACCAACGTTCCATTTTCCATTCTTAAGTTCGGAGTAAAGCAACTGCTTTGGGAGACAGCGGTCAGGCATCCGGACAACGTGGCCGGCCCAGCGGAGTTGATGTTGGAGGACCATCGCTTCAATGCTGGTGGTCTTTGCTTCTTCCAGCACATTGACGTTTGTCCGCTTGTCTTCCCAGGAGATTTGCAGGATTTTCCGGAGGCAGCGCTGATGGAATAGTTCCAGGTGTTGCATGTGACATCTGTAGACAGTCCACGTCTCACAGGCATATAGCAAGGTTGGGAGGACAATAGCTTTATAGACAAGCACCTTGGTCTCCCTACGGATGTCCCAGTCCTCAAACACTCTCTGCTTCATTCTGGAAAATGCTGCACTTGCAGAGCTCAGGCGGTGTTGTATTTCGACGTCGATGTTGACTTTGGTGGAGAGGTGGCTGCCAAGGTAGCAGAAATGGTCAACATTTTCTAATGTTACACCATTAAGCTGTATTACTGGCATTGGAGAGGGATTGACTGGTGACTGCTGGAACAGCACCTTGGTTTTCTCAATGTTCAGTGACAGGCCGAGCTTCTCGTATGCTTCTGCGAAGGTGTTTAGAGTGGCTTGTAGATCTTCTTCTGAATGCGCACAGACGACATTGTCATCAGCATACTGGAGTTCTATAACAGATGTTGTTGTAACCTTGGTTTTGGCTTTCAGTCTGCTGAGGTTGAGTAGCTTGCCATTTGTCCGATAGATTATTTCCACTCTGGTGGGAAGCTTCCCATCAACAAGGTGAAGTATCATAGCGATGAAGATGGAGAATAGAGTTGGGGTAATAACACAATAACAAAGACTATTTATGCATGGTCCCTAGGTCAATTTTTTTAAACCCAATATAAAATCAGAATGAATAGGAACAAAATCTGGATGCACTCTCAGTTAATTATTCAGTTTTGGAGCCCCCGGTGGCACAGTGGGTTAAACCCCTGTGCTGGCAGGACTGAAGACCGACAGGTCGCAGGTTTGAATCTGGGGAGAGCGTGGATGAGCTCCCTCTATCAGCTCCAGCTCCTCATGCGGGGACATGAGAGAAGCCTCCCACAAGGATGGTAAAAACATCAAAACATCCGGCGTCCCCTGGGCAACGTCCTTGCAGACGGTCAATTCTCTCACACCAGAAGTGACTTGCAGTTTCTCAAGTCGCTCCTGACATGAGTAAAAAAAATCAGTTTTGTCTTGAAAGGACATGAATTCTAGGAAATGATATCTCTTGGGCACTTAAATGAAATGTATGTATTTATGTATACTGCTCAACATTATTTGGCCTTTATCCCAGACAATAACCAGTCATTAGATGAAGGCTGCCCTGTGTTGCTCTTTGCTTCTGCTTTTTAAATATATCGTGTGTGTGTGTATGTATATATATATATATATATATATATATATATATATATATATAAATCCTGAGTCTAGCTGACTTAACATTCAACCGCAGTTGCTTTTTGAGGTTTCTATTCTTTATCGAAATGGTCCTTTTAATGTCATCTTTAATTTAATCAGGTTATGTCATCAAAATAACATTTGGTCTCTTACTGCAAATTCACTGCATTATTAACTAGCGAAACTAGACAAAAAGATGGCATAAACCCCCATGGAAATAATGTACTTACAGTAAAATTGATACAGTTCAAACAGGCTCTATATTTAATTTGAAGTTTCAAAGCTCCTTTTCCCTCTTAGGATATCTTATGGTTCTGAAATAATTTACTAGAATCTAGGGTACAGCTACTCCTTCACCTTGAGCAATATGGTGGTTATGTGTTTTACGGATGAAGCTGGAGTAATCTCGAGAATGTATTTTGATAGATAGGGAAATAGCCTTTGGGCTTCATCTTTTTCTTGCACGACTATGCCTATTTGGATGGGGTAATTGTTGGTTGAGAGCCAATGTGGGGTTTGAACAATGTGGTCTGAACATTGGACTATGGCAGAGGCAGCCCTAGGTAATTTTCAACGGTAAGCAAACAGTATTTTGGCGCCCCGCCCCCCCACCAATCATTGATATATATTTTCTGTTTGTCATAGGAGTTCTGCGTGCCACATTTGGTTCAATTCCATCATTGGTGGAGTTCGGAATGCTCTTTGGTTGTAGGTGAACTATACATCCCAGTAACTACACTTGCCACACTTGCTCCCTTGCCTGGCCCGCTTTGGGTCCGGAGGCATGCCTGAAGACCCCGGCGTGTGCACCAAAAGTCACCTCTTCTCCTGACTTTCTCCTCAGCCATTGGGAGCAAGAGAGAGAGAGAGAGGTGGAGATGCCCACCTTTCCTGAAGGTAGGCGCAAAAACAAAGGAGGGAGCGGAGGTAGGAGATACCTCCAGCCGGAGAAGCTCTCTCTCTCTCTCTCTCTCTTGGTCCCAATGGCTGAAGAGAAAGTCAGGAGAAGAGGCGACTTTTGGTGCACACGCTGGGGTCTTCAGACACGCCTCTGGCCCCGAAGCGGGCCAGGCACAGCGACTCCGAGCCTTGGCCCACCCGCAGATTGGGGAGAGGAGAGGAGGCGGGTGGAGTGCCGGGGGATCAGGAAAGGGAGCCGGTCATGGGGAAGGGATCTAAAGCAGAGAACGATTGAGCGCCGGCTCTGCTCGCGCACCCGGTGGCCGGGTGGAGCAGGAACGAGAGGGGCTAGGCAAGGCTCAAGGGCCCGGCCCCTTTGGGAAGAGGATCGCCCAGCAGCGAGGCAAGAAAGCCGAGGCTCCCCCCGGACTGCTAGGGCTGTTGTGAGCTGAGGGGGTGCTCCTCAAGTGGCAGTCTCTGCGCCCCTGGTAAAAAAAAGTTTTCTGCAACCGCTTACTTTGCGTAATGGACGAGCCGCCCCTGGACTATGGCTTGGCCACTGGGTGGTCCTAGGTCAGCATTTCTCAACCTGCAGGCCAGGAGCCCTGAGCGGGTTGCAAGGGGGGGGGGGTGTCAGGGGTTGCCAAACACCATCAGAAAACACAGTATTTTCTATTAGTCATGGGAGTTCTGTTTGGGAAGTTTGTCCCAATTCTATCACTGGTGAAGTTCAGAATTCTCTTTGATTGTAGGTGAACTTTAAATCCCAGCAACTACAACTCCCAAATGTCAAGGTCTATTTTCCCCCAAACTCTACCAGTGTCCACATTTGGGCAAATTGAGTATTCGTCCCAAGTTTGGTCCAGATCTATCATGGTTTGAGTCCACAGTTCTCTCTGGATGTAGGTGAACTACAGCTCCAAAACTCAAGTTCAATGCCCACCAAACCCTTCCAATATTTTCTGTTCATGGGAGTTCTGTGTGCCAAGTTTGGTTCAATTCCATCATTGGTGGAGTTCAGAATGCTCCTTGATTGTAACTATAAAGCTCAGCAACTACAACTCCAAAGTGGCAAGGTCTATTTTCCCCCAAGCACAACCAGTGTTTACATTTGGGTATATTGGGTATTTGTGCCAGAATTGGTCCAGTGAATGAAAATGCATTCTGTATTATCAGATATTTACATTACGGTTCATAACAGTAGAAAAGTTACAGTTGTGAAGTACCAACAAAAATAATGTTATGGTTGGGGGTCACCTTCTTCTTCTTCTTAGGCGATCCCTCATTGGACGAGTAATATGGTCTTCCTTGATGACTATTTTTGTGGGTTTGTAGTTGGCTGTGGAGCCCTATTCTTGACCCGCATCTTCTCCCACAGTGAAGGCATTGGTTTCCAGGTGGAAGGCAGTCCCGGTCGGGGTTGGCTTGACGCGCCTTCCTCTTTCACCCTCCACTTGTGCCTCCTCGAATTCTGCAGCACTGCTGGTCACAGCTGACCTCCAGCTGGAGCGGTCAAGGGCCAGGGCTTCCCAGTTCTCAGTGTCTATGCCAGAGTTTTTAAGGTTGGCTTTGAGCCCATCTTTAAATCTCTTTTCCTGTCCACCAACATTTCGTTTTCTGTTCTTAAGTTCAGAGTAGAGCAACTGCTTTGGGAGACGGTGGTCAGGCATCCAGACAACATGGCCGGTCCAGCGGAGTTGATGGCATAGGACCATCGCTTCAATGCTGGTGGTCTTTGCTTCTTCCAGCACGCTGACGTTTGTCTGCTTGTCTTCCCAAGATATTTGCAGGATTTTCCGGAGGCAGCGCTGATGGAATCATTCCAGGAGTTGCATGTGACGTCTGTAGACAGTCCATGTCTCACAGGCATAGAGCAGGGTTGGGAGGACAATAGCTTTATAGACAAGCACCTTGGCCTCCCTACGGATGTCCCGGTCCTCAAACACTCTCTGCTTCATTCGGTAAAATGCTGCACTCGCAGAGCTCAGGCGGTGTTGTATTTCGGTGTTGATGTTGACACACCACGACAAGGTGACAGTCCATCGGGGGGGGGGGGGGGTTGGGGGTCATCACAACATGAGGAACTATATTAAGGGGTCACAGCATTAGGAAGGTTGAGAGCCACTGTCATAGGCAAATCACACTCACTCAACCTTGCCAAGAAAACCCCATGATAGTCCCTCTTAGGCTTGCCATACATCAGAAACAACTTCAAGGTATATAACAACAAAGTCCATAAAGGGCCTAAATACTCTAAAGGTGCCAGATCCTGTCTGATGTTGGAAGCTAAACAAGTTCAGCCCTGGTTGTTGTTTGGGAAACCACCATTGACGACCAGATGTTGTTGATTATATTTCAGACAAAGGAATTGACAAAGCCCCCTCTGAATATTCCTTCTTTGAGAAACACAATGGGATGTATGGTAATGAGCAAGCTTGTTTTCCACTGCCCTGGAGACTAGGACACATAACGATGGCTTAAAACTACAGGAAAGGAGATTCCACCTGAACATTAGAAAGAACTTCCTAACTGTGAGAGCTGTTCGGCAGTGGAACTCTATGCCCAGCTTCCTGAAGGACAGGAGGGAAGGGACAGACCTGACTTCATTTGGGAGAGAGTTCCATACCCGGGGGGGGGGGGGGGGCACCATGGAGAAGGCCCTGTCTCTCGTTCCCATCAGACGTGACTGCGAAAGTGGAGGAACCGAGAGCAGGGGTTGGACTGGATGCCCCACGAGGTCTCTTCCAAATCGATGATTCCATGATTTTATGACTCTACTAGCTGTCCCCTGCCACGCGTTGCTGTGGCCCAATCTGGTGATCTGGAAAATAAAGTAATGAGAAAGTGTTGGTTTCTAATATATGTAATTTCTTTCTGTTTGTGGATAAGCGGTATTTCTTCTTGTTTCTTAGTCAATGTTGATGTAGAGATTGTCTGGTTTGCCTACTCTGGAACATGCAACGTATAATTGTCCTTTTTAGGGGTCCCTTTCAAATCTATGATACTATATCTGTCATATACATGTGTGTGTGTGTGTGTGTGAATTATATCTGTCTGTCTGTCTGTATCTATGGCTGGATAGCTGTTTGTCAGGAGGGCTTTGGTTATGTTTTCTTGCCCTGGTGGAGTTGGACTGGATGGACTTAACGCAGCATTTCTCACCCTGGGGGTTGGGACCCCTGCGGCGGTCATAGAGGGGTGTCAGAGGGGTCACCAAAACCATCAGTATTTTCTGTTGATCATGGGGTTCTGTGTGGAAAGTTTGGTTCAATTCTATCGTTGGTGGGGTTCAGAATGCTCTTTGATTGTGGGTGAACTATAAATCCCAGCAACTGCAACTCCCAAATGTCAAGGTCTATTTTCCCCAAACTCCTTCGGTGTTCATATTTGGGCATATGGAATATTCGTGCCAAGTTTAGTCCAGATCGATCATTGTTTGAGTTCACAGTGGTCTCTGGGTGTAGGTAAACTATAACTCTAAAACTCAAGATCAATGCCCACCAAACCCTTCTGTTTTCTGTTGGTCTTGGAAGTCCTGTGTGCCCAGTTTGGTTCGATTCTGTCGTTGGTAGGGTTCAGAATGCTCTTTGATTGTAGGTGAACTATAAATCCCAGCAACTACAACTCCCAAATGACAAAATCAATTTTTTGAGTGATGGTCACTCATTGGGTTGTTAGGCGTATTCTGTCCAAATTTGGTGTCAATTGGTTTTTGAGTTATGTTAATCCCACAAACAAACATTACATTTTTAAAAAAATAATTCCAAAATTTTCCTTTAAAATTTTTCAAAATTTACGAAATTTCGTAAAATTACGAATCGATTCGTTAATGGCGGACGAGATTGCGCAATATGCTAAAAAAACCTCCAAATGGGACAGGGGGAACTTCTGAAGCTTCCCACTCCGTCTGTTGTTGACTGTTGGTGTGATAAAACAAACAACAACTATAAAACTTGCACCAGACATGCGAAAATAATTACGAAATAATTTCGAAATAATTACGAAATAATTACGAAATAAATTGAAAAAATTGTTTCGAATCTTTATTACTCCTCACACA
The DNA here is from genome assembly GCF_037176765.1 of Anolis sagrei. Classification (NCBI taxonomy): domain Eukaryota; kingdom Metazoa; phylum Chordata; class Lepidosauria; order Squamata; family Anolidae; genus Anolis; species Anolis sagrei. The sequence goes on along the minus strand of NC_090028.1, from coordinate 13,343,070 downwards.
ATTCCTGCATGGCTCAGTATTGGATCGTAAGCTAATTTAAATACGAATTAATAACGAATTACGAAATTAACGAACGAAACCGCCCAAGCCTAATAGATGTGTCGTGAAGGCACACACATATACATTGAGGGGAAAATGTGATTTGAACACTTTGCAAGTGCTTTCCAGATTGCCAGATTTTGTAGCAAGTCTCGCCTGCTTCGTGACTGCCATTAGTTTGGCTTTTGCAGTGGATTCCCTTAGCTGTAATTTGCTCTGGGATCAAACAGCTGTCATGGCTGTTAATGACATTGTGTTTTCTCCATTAAGATCTTTCCATCAGGACAAAACGAAATGCATATGCAAGCACACAACTGTGGGGGAAGCACTGCCAGACCCCTTTTTGGTGGGGCATTGATACATCCAGCGAAAGAAAGAGCGCTGTGCTTATTACAAAACCATGGACCGGAGCTTGTGTTGATGGAATTGCATAATGAGTAATTAAGCTGTGCTGCAGAAGTCAGAGCTGTCATGCTTACGGCGGCTTTGTAAGTGTGTGGGTTGCCATTCTCCTCTGGTTGCAGCTGGGAAGACCTGCTGGTAAGGTGACGGAGGGTAGGCAGTCGGCCTCCTTCAAGAAATGCATTCTTCACCTGAAGCACATAGGAGTCCCCCCTCTCCTCGGAAGGAGCGCCTTTTAAAAATAGCCTTCGGAAATAACCTTCCCTATGGTGTGAAAGGCACTTTCTGAAAATATTCAAGGTATATATCCAGGTACACCTGAGAGATGGCAGTCTGGGTCCTTCTCACTGTACCAGTTTTTTTGCTTCCTAAGGGAATAGCAGTGGCCAGAAGCCACAATGATGCATTAGATATGCCTTTTCAATGTAGGTCTCACTACGGGCACGTAGATCTGGGAGGCAGAGGATGTTCACAATAAAAGGAAATAAGGGGGGCACTGAAAATTCCGCAGCATGATTCCTCGCGGCACTGTGGGAATGTTGGTGGACAGGAAAAGAGATTTAAAGATGGGCTCAAAGCCAACCTTAAAAACTCTGGCATAGACACTGAGAACTGGGAAGCCCTGGCCCTTGAGCGTTCCAGATGGAGGTCAGCTGTGACCAGCAGTGCTGCAGAATTTGAAGAGGCACGAATGGAGGGCGAAAGGGAGAAGCGTGCCAAGAGGAAGGCGCATCAACCCAACCCCGACCGAGACTGCCTTCCAACTGGAAAGCAATGCCCTCACTGTGGAAGAAGATGCAGAGCAAGAATAGGGCTCCACGGCCACATCTGGACCCACAAGAACACTGGAAGACAATCATCCTCGGAAAGCGAGGGATCGCCTAAGTAAGTAAGTAAGTGTGGGCTCTTCCAGAATATCAAGGCAGAATACCCACAATATCTGTTTTGAACTGGAATACTTACTTACTTAGGCGATCCCTTGTTAGCCAAGTAGGATAGTCTTCCAGGATCAGTATTCTGATGGGTCCATAGGTGACTTGATCTGCATCTTCCCCCGCAGTGAGGGCATTGGTTTCCAGGTGGAAGGCGGTCTCGGTCGGGGTTCGCTTGACGCGCCTTCCTCTTGGCACGTTTGTCTCATTCACCCTCCATTCGTGCCTCTTCAAATTCTGCAGTACTGCTGGTCACAGCTGACCTCCAGCTGGGGTGCTCAAGGGCCAGGACTTCCCAGTTCTCAGTGTCTATGCCGGAATTTTTAAGGTTGGATTTGAGCCCATTTTATTTATTTATTTATTTATTTGCTTTTCTTCTATAGCGCGTATATCAGCCTTACGGCGACTCTATGCGGTTTACAGTGCGATTAATAACAATTACAATAAATAGGACATAACATACACAAACATATAACAGATAATCATCTACGCCTGAGTGAAATCAGATCTCGTTCTCATAATCCTTTAGCCGTTCCTTGTTCAATAATGCCGTCATTGTGAGTTTAATTGCATTGTTGACCGAATGCCTGTTCGTAGAGCCACGTCTTGGTCCTCCTCCGGAACGTTAACAGCGAAGGGGCCTGCCTGATGTCCACGGGTAGGGCATTCCATAGCCGAGGGGCCACCACCGAGAAGGCCCTGTCTCTCGTCCCCGCCAACCGCGCTTGTGACGCTGGCGGGACCGAGAGCAGGGCCTCCCCGGACGATCTTAACGTCCTTGCCGGCTCATAGGAGGAGATGCGTTCGGAGAGGTAGGTGGGGCCGGAACCGTTTAGGGCTTTATAGGCTAAAGCCAGCACCTTGAATTGTGCCCGGTAGCGAATTGGCAGCCAGTGGAGCTGGCTCAACAGAGGAGTGGTATGCTCCCTGAGAGCCGCTCCCGTTAACAACCTGGCTGCCGAACGCTGGACCATCTGAAGCTTCCGGGCAGTCTTCACGGGCAACCCCACGTAGAGCGCGTTGCAGTAATCTATACGGGATGTGACAAGAGCGTGGACTACCGTGGCCAAGTCAGACTTCCCAAGATACGGGCGCAGCTGGCGCACAAGTTTTAATTGTGCAAATGCTCCCCTGGAAACCGCTGAAACCTGGGGTTCCAAGCTTAGCGAAGAATCCAGGTTTTAAAATCTTTTTTCCTGTCCACCAACATTCCGTTTTCCATTTTTGAGTTCGGAGTAGAGAAACTGCTTTGGGAGACAGTGGTCGGGCATTCGGACAACGTGGCTGGTCCAGCGGAGTTGATGGCGGAGGACCATTGCTTCAGTGCTGGTGGTCTTTGCTTCTTCCAGCACGCTGACGTTTGTCCGCCTGTCTTCCCAAGAGATTTGCAGGATTTTCCAGAGGTAGCGCTGATGGAATCGTTTCAGGAGTTGCATGTGATGTCTGCAGACAGTCCACATTTCATAGGCATCTAGCAGGGTTGGGAGGACAATAGCTTTATAAACAAGCACCTTGGTATCCCTATGGATGTCCCGGTCCTCAAACACTCTGTGCTTCATTCGGAAAAATGCTGCACTCGCAGAGCTCAGGCGGTGTTGTATTTCGGTGTCGATGTTGACTTTGGTGGAGAGGTGGCTGCCAAGGTAGCAGAAATGGTCAACATTTTCTATTGTTACACCATTGAGCTGTATCTCTGACATTGGAAAGGGATTGGCTGGTGACTTCTGGAAGAACACTTGGGTTTTCTCGATGTTCAATGGAATATCTGAGAGCCTTTCCACACAGCCCTATATCCCAGAATATAAAGGCAGAAAATACCACAATATCTGATTTCAACTGGTTTTTCTGAGGGCGGTTCCAGACAGGCCTTTATCCCAGAATCATTGAATCAAAGAGCTGGAAGAGACCTTGTAGGCCATCCAGTCCAACCCCCTGCCAAGAAGCAGGACAATTGCGTTCAAAGCACCCCCAACAGATGACCATCCCGCTTCTTTTTAAAAGCCTCCATAGAAGGAGCTTCCAGCACACTTCGGGACAGAGAGTTCCACTGCTGAACAGCTCTCATAGTCAGGAAGTTTTTCCTAATGTCCAGATGGAATCTCCTTTCTTGTAGTTTGAAGCCATTATTCCGTGTCCTATGCACACTGCACATATTTTATTTGTAGTGCAAAAAAAAAAAACCTCTTTAAAATACAATAATTAAAATGAAGAACATTTTTAACAAATACAAACTCATTAGTATTTCAATGGGAAGTGTGGGCCTGCTTTTGGCTGATGAGATAGGATTGTTGTTGTTGTGTGTTTTCAAGTCGTTTCAGACTTAGGTTGACCCTGAGCGAGGGATGGATAAATGAGCTTGGAGGGCCATATCTGTCCCCCAAGCCTTAGTTTGGGGACCCCTGCTCTTATAGACTAGGGCATGGAGGATTGGAGGGTATGTATTTAGATGTACATGTAGGAATACAGAATGGGGGACGCCTGGCTCGAGAGCAGTACGTGTGAAAAAGATCTTGGAGTCCTCGTGGACAACAAGTTAAACATGAGCCAACAATGTGATGTGGCGGCAAAAAAAGCCAATGGGATTTTGGCCTGCATCAATAGGAGCATAGTGTCTAGATCTAAGGAAGTAATGCTACCCCTCTATTCTGCTTTGGTTAGACCACATCTGGAATATTGTGTCCAATTCTGGGCACCACAATTCAAGAGAGATATTGACAAGCTGGAATGTGTCCAGAGGAGGGCGACTAAAATGATCAAGGGTCTGGAGAACAAGCCCTATGAGGAGCGGCTTAGGGAACTGGGCATGTTTAGCCTGAAGAAGAGAAGGCTGAGAGGGGATTGATAGCCATGTATAAATATGTGAGAGGAAGCCACAGGGAGGAGGGAGCAAGCTTGTTTTCTGCTTCCTTGGAGACTAGGACGCGGAGCAATGGCTTCAAACTACAAGAGAGGAGATTCCATCTGAACATTAGGAAGAACTTCCTGACTGTGAGAGCCGTTCAGCAGTGGAACTCTCTGCCCCGGAGTGTGGTGGAGGCTCCTTCTTTGGAAGCTTTTAAGCAGAGGCTGGATGGCCATCTGTCAGGGGTGATTTGAATGCAATATTCTTGCTTCTTGGCAGGGGGTTGGACTGGATGGCCCATAAGGTCTCTTCCAACTCTTTGATTCTATGATTCTATGATTCTATGATTCTATGAATAGATGCACAAACTTTTATGCTCAGAAGGCAAACACACTGCTTATTCTGTCCAAAAATTTAAATGTAAGAAATAGCACATTTCTGAGTATCAACCCTATATAAAGCACAAGCAAGGAACTGTACATATCTTGAAATACAGAATTTCCATCTACCTGACATATGCCCAGATTTCTGCCAGGAGGGGAGGGTTGTAATGACATTCGGAGATGGTGCAATATTGCCCCATTCCTTCTACCATCTCACCTTGCCACATCCATCTTCCAAGCCTGAGGCTGAAAGGAGGAAACGGAAGACTCTCTAGATTCCTTGATGTTAAAGTCAGATCGTTGCCCCAGCATTTCTGCTGATTTTTATAAATTCCGTTCCCCGTAGAATTCCAATTAATTGGAAATGATTCTGAATTCTTTGCCCTTTATGCTTGTACAGCTTATTTGCTTTATTAAAAACTTTGCATTTTTCAAAGAGTTTGATCATTCTTTTTCAGCCAGTAAAGGTAGGAGGGAAAACACATTTCTGTGGTTTCCTTTCTGCCATTTGATCCCCTCCTCCTGGCTTTTGTTTAATCGGGTTTGCTTCTCTTCTGCATTAGCTCCAGTGAAATCAAATAAAATTCAAGAAATCGGGTAAATACAATGCATTTACTTAAAAATGCTAGTGGATAAAAATTCTTGTAAGACTTTCTGAATTTCAGCAGTCCATCGGAATGAGAAAGCATAGAATGCATTTGCCATCTCAAGTCAATAAAACTTTGAATGTCTTATAGACTCATACAATCTTAGAATCATAGAATTGGAAGAGACCTCATGGGCCATACAGTCCAACCTACTGTCAAGAAGCAGGGATATTGCATTCAAAGCATCCCTGACAGATGGCCATCCAGCCTCTGTTTAAAAGCCTCCAAAGAAGGAGCCTCCACCACACTCCAGGCAGAGAGTTCCACTGCTGAACACCTCTCACAGTCAGGAAGTTCTTCTTAATGTTTAGATGGAATCTCCTTTATTGTAGTTTGAAGCCATTGTCGTGTATCATGTTCTGAAGTTGGTGGTGGTTGGTGGTGGTAGGCCTAGCAGTTGGTGATGGAAGGGTTAATGTAAGTCTTAGTTCTAAAGGGTTCAGTAATCTGTAAGAGTTCATGGGTGAAAGCCTATGCAAGAGATGGGTTGCAGCTGGGTGTTTCTGGATATAAGGAGCTAGCCTTGGGACTGATCTTCAGGAGAAAAGTATTTGTCTTATTTTGGTGGTAGATGCTGCTGGTTTCCCCCCAGGTTTGTGGGTTTTCGGTATCTTGACCTGTCTTGGAACCCTGGAACCTTGAATCATTGGACTTGCTTTTGGCTATGGTATAGACTCTTGATCCCTGGACTTTGCTCACTGAACTCTCAGTGTTTGACCACTGGACTGGACTTTTTGTCTACAGTGTTATCTTGAACCTGCAACAACATTTGCTGTCAGTTTTGTTTTATATTCTGTGGCTGAGTGCTATCTTTCTGTTTTATGTTTTGGACTATTAAAACAGCCAGAAAGTAAGTGTTGCTTAACACAAATTGCAAAGAATGAGGTTGTTTGTTTGGTTCATCTCTACCTGAATAAGACAGAGCCAAGGCATTGTGACAATGGTATCCTTGAAGTGACTGGCTTGACTTTGAAGGAGCAGGGAGTGGCAATGACCAACAAGGAGTTCTGGTATTCAAACTACAAAAAAGTACATTCCATCTGAACACGACAAAGAACTTCCTGACTGTGAGAGCCGTTCAGCAGTGGAACTCTCTGCCCCGGAGTGTGGTGGAGGCTCCTTCTTTGGAAGCTTTTAAACAGAGGCTGGATGGCCATCTGTCAGGGGTGATTTGAATGCAATATTCCTGCTTCTTGGCAGGGGGTTGGACTGGATGGCCCATGAGGTCTCTTCCAACTCTTTGATTCTATGATTCCAACGATGCTTCATCTGACTATATTTCCCATACTTGGAACTTTTATCCCCTCGTTAAGCTATTCCACACACCCAGGAACTGGTTTCACTTTACTTGAGATCCCCTTATCTTTTTCTGTTGGAGCCTGGCAGAACGCCGAAGTCACTGTTCTGTCTGTCTGTTTTGACTAATTTCCTCTTGCCTATCTATTTGCTCATTAAGTCTCGCAGCTGGGCCAGGTGCCCAGTTGGTTTCAAGCCCCAAATCCTGGGAACTCTCTGGTAGCAATTCAGGGAGTACACTATCATCCCCACATCTTTCAGGGACATTCTCATGGGAAACTACACTTTGCACAGGGGTCTCCTGGTCCTTCTCTGCATCTGTATCCAGGGGCGGCTCATCCATTACGCGAAGTAAGCGGTCACAGAACACTTTTTTTTGCTAGGGGCGCAGAGGCACCTCTGTAAATGCCCCTCAACCGCCACTTGAGGAGCGCCCCCCTCAGCTCACAACAGCCCTAGCAGTCCGGGGGGAGCCTCGGCTTTTTTGCCTCGCTGCTGGGCAATCCTCTTCGCAAAGGGGCCGGGCCCTTGAGCCTCGCCTAGCCCCTCTCGTTCCTGCTCCACCCGGCCACCGGGTGTGCAAGCAGAGCCGGAGCTCAATCGTTCTCCGCGTTCGATCCCTTCTTCATGACTGGCTCCTTTCCCGATCCCCCGGCGCTCCACCCGCCTCCTCTCCTCTCCCCAATCTGCGGGTGGGTCAAGGGGCAGAGCCGCCGTGCCTGGCCCGCTTTGGGTGCGTAGACGTGTCTGAAGACCCCAGCATGCGCACCAAAAGTCGCCTCTTCTCCTGATTTTCTCTTCAGCCATTGGGACCAAGAGAGAGAGAGAGAGCCCCTCCGGCTGGAGGTATCTCCCACCTGCGCTCCCTCCTTTGTTTTTGCGCCTACCTTCAGGAAAGGTGGGCATCACCTCTCTCTCTCTCTCTCTCTCTCAGTCCCAATGGCTGAGGAAAAAGTCAGGAGAAAAGGTGACTTTTGGTGCACACACCGGGGTCTTCAGGCACGCCTCCGGACCCAAAGCAGGCCAGGCAAGGGAGCAAGTGCGGCAAGTGTAGTTACTGGGATGTATAGTTCACCTACAATCAAAGAGCATTCTGAACTCCACCAATGATGGAATTGAACCAAATATGGCACACAGAACTCCCACGACAAACAGAAAATATATATCAATGATTGGTTGGGGGGGGGGGGGCACCAAAATACTGTTTGCTTACCGTTGAAAATTACCTAGGGCCACCTCTGTCTGTATCATTGACCAAACCATTGCCATCTTGAAATTCATCACTTCCCGCATCCAAAGCACCCTGATCTCAAAACACAATCACAGGCTGAACTCCAACAATAATTGCTATAAATCATCATCATCAGCCTTCTTTGTTTCAGGTAGCATGACTAAGGTCAATAGAAGCAAGCTTGCATTAAGCTACGCAGTCATTTGCTGGCTGAGGTGAAATTTGAATGGTTGCCATAAATAGCCTGTACTGTACATTTTTAAGACACTACGCTCCCCAAGTGTCTGGCAAGATAATTTATTGCTTCCAGACCCTTTGCTGTTGCAAAGGTCTGCATTATACTAAAAGTTGGTTGTATATTCACAGAGATGCCATCAAGCGGCCCCACATGAAAGCCAATCCTCCTGTGCTCCTCGGTAGTCACGGCTCCGCGCATTGATCTATGGATTTTTCATTTGCTTCGCCATTCCCTTTCCCACATGCCTGCAAAATGTGAATAAGCAAAGTTTAAACGGCTCCAACTTTAGCGGCATGATTGTGAGCAATTACCGTGGTGCTAGCGAGAGCGGGGAGACACTTCTTTTTGACTAAATAGATCTGTCAGGGAGAGGCCGACTGCAGTATGCCATCCCTGAAATACATGTGGGCGCCGGTAAACCGGACCCAGCCAATTAAACATCAAAATGTTGGCTGCATTCAGTTCACAGGGAGACTTATGTAAGTTCATTTTCATAACGTGTGTGTCTGCGTCTTTAGACTTTAACTGACAGATTCCCACAGTGAATAGACTAGGGAGTTATCAATTATATGGTTAGCTGTGCACTGCAATTGTATGCTCTGTAGCTTTCTGACAGAAGCAGGCAGAAAAAGATAGAAGGGGTTTAATTCCCTGCTTCAGCAGGACTGCTAATATTTTAGACTAGGAGCTCGGGATCTTTTTTTCCCCCTTCTCCTCTTTTAAAGGCTACAGAAAATGCTTGTTTTAAGATTTCCTGCTACAGTTCCTTAAGCACAAGCTGAGTCGCAGCAACACATTTACGAACATCTGGCAGATTCTTTCAGTGTACGTTGTGAAACCATAGAATGCAACCATACAAAATGAGTCCTAGTCAGCCCTGCGAAAAAGGTCACTTAAATATCTATTTATTTTATTTATTTACAGTATTTATACCCCCCCCCTTCTCACCCCACAGGGGACTCAGGGCGGATTACAATGTACATATACATGGCAAACATTCAATGTCAGAGACACACAACATATATAGAATCATAGAATCAAAGAGTTGGAAGAGACCTCATGGGCCATCCAGTCCAACCCCCTGCCAAGAAGCAGGAATATTGCATTCAAATCACCCCTGACAGATGGCCATCCAGCCTCTGTTTAAAAGCTTCCAAAGAAGGAGCCTCCACCACACTCCGGGGCAGAGAGTTCCACTGCTGAACGGCTCTCACAGTCAGGAAGTTCTTCCTCGTGTTCAGATGGAATCTCCTCTCTTGTAGTTTGAAGCCATTGTTCCGCATCCTAGTCTCCAAGGAAGCAGAAAACAAGCTTGCTCCCTCCTCCCTGTGGCTTCCTCTCTGTTGGGGTTCAGCCTGATCCTCATCTGTGTGATTCTCTGACAGTTTTTCCAACTGAGCAAGCTCTCCCTGACCCTGACAGTGTGGAATCTGTTGTTGATGCAGAGATCAGCAGCAATGAAAATGAAACTCAACAGCTGGAGGAAAATGTTTTGGAAGTTAGCCGTGATATCACTAGCCGTGATATCTCTGCACCTGGGTTTTTTAATGAGGACCGAAGAGAACAGATAGTTAGAGACAGAAATGTTTCCCAATATCTACGAAGGTCACATCGATTACAGGAGAAACAGGCCCAGACGTCAAAGTCAAGGGGCGTTTCAAAGAATATCTTCTTTGGTTTAAGAGGCCTCCAGCCGGGTGCCTCTTTAGATCAAGCAACGTTTGGGACTGTGGCTGTGCCTTGGCAGAATTCCTGTGTTTCATGGCTGGTAATCCCAGAGGCTTAGTTATCAAGTTCATGGTTAGTAAAAGGCTAACAGATTCCTGGTTCTTGTATTGTGGCTTTTGAAATTTTGCTCAAGTTCAGAGATTCTACTGACTGCTGTGTTTTTCTGTGGCTTTTTTGACTTTGCATTTACCTTTCTTTTGTAACCAATGTTTCATCAATAAACAAGTATTACTTTTCCTACAGTCCAGTGTGGTGGATTTAATCTTATTGTCTCGTTTCTTGAACTGGGATGCAACACTCTCACATATTTATACATGGCTATCATATCCCCTCTCAGCCTTCTCTTCTTCAGGCTAAACATGCCCAGCTCCTTAAGCCGCTCCTCATAGGGCTTGTTCTCCAGACCTTTGATCATTTTAGTCGCCCTCCTCTGGACACATTCCAGCTTGTCAATATCTCTCTTGAATTGTGGTGCCCAGAATTGGACACAATATTCCAGGTACATAGACAGACATTCAGAGGCTATTTAACATTCCAGCTTCTGGCCACCAGGGGCGCTGTCGCTTCACTGTCCATTTGTGTCACTGATGAAGTACTTCCTCATTCTTTGCATACTTCCTGGAGATTTTATGGCCTCGTAAATCAGTTAAATTAGCCTCCCCACATAAATGGTACCTAAATTTCCTCTCTTTTTTAAAATATCTTTATTAAGTTTTTTCAAAAAATACATTACATAGACACAACAGGAAAAAAGAGAAAAGGGGGGGTGATATAAGGAGAAAAGGGAAAGAGGGATTGAAAGAAGGAAAGAGAGAGGAAGTAAGAAAGAAAGGAAGAGAGAGAGAGAGAAAGAAAAAAGAAAAAAAAAGGAAAATGGAAAACGAAAATGTGTGAAGTTTACAGAATTAAAATGTGACTTCCATTCTGTGTCCAAACAGTACATCTATTTGTAGTTATTGGTCTCCCAGTATCTCCCCTTTATTCGAGGAGGGGATCCTATTTTTGCTTTGACCCCGCTATCCTGGCATCATACTTTTTAAACCTCTTAGTTTCTGACATTACGCAGTTCTTTCTTCAGATCTATTTATCTTATATTCCTCCTGACCACCTTCATTAGCATTTGAAGGCCTGGCTGAGCCTGGGAAAATGTTCTGTTGAGAGGTGTTAAGATGTGCCTGGTTGTTTCCTCTCTGCTGTTTAGTTGTTGTAATTTTAGAGTAGAGCTACCAGTATTTAAAAAAAACTTTAAAATGAAGGTGGTCAGCTGAAACATTCACACCTAGCTTCAGCAGAGAGCTCTTTGCCCCACCCCAGTCATTCCACAGATATATAAACCCATTTCCAACCGACCTCACTACCTCTGAGGATGCTTGCCATAGATGCAGGTGAAACATCAGGAGAATCATAGAATCAAAGAGTTGGAAGAGACCTCATGGGCCATCCAGTCCAACCCCCTGCCAAGAAGCAGGAATATTGCATTCAAATCACCCCTGACAAATGGCCATCCAGCCTCTGCTTAAAAGCTTCCAAAGAAGGAGCCTCCACCACACTCCGGGGCAGAGAGTTCCACTGCTGAACGGCTCTCACAGTCAGGAAGTTCTTCCTAATGTTCAGATGGAATCTCCTCTCTTGTAGTTTGAAGCCATTGTTCCGCGTCCTAGTCTCCAAGGAAGCAGAAAACAAGCTTGCTCCCTCCTCCCTGTGGCTTCCTCTCACATATTTATACATGGCTATCATATCTCCTCTCAGCCTTCTCTTCTTCAGGCTAAACATGCCCAGTTCCCTAAGCCGCTCCTCATAGGGCTTGTTCTCCAGACCCTTGATCATTTTAGTCGCCCTCCTCTGGACACTTTCCAGCTTGTCAATATCTCTCTTGAATTGTGGTGCCCAGAATTGGACACAGTATTCCAGGTGTGGTCTAACCAAAGCAGAATAGAGGGGTAGCATTACTTCCTTAGATCTAGACACTATGCTCCTATTGATGCAGGCCAAAATCCCATTGGCTTTTTTTGCTGCCACATCACATTGTTGGCTCATGTTTAACTTGTTGTCCATGAGGACTCCAAGATCTTTTTCACACGTACTGCTCTCGAGCCAGGCGTCCCCCATTCTGTATCTTTGCATTTCATTTTTTCTGCCAAAGTGGAGTATCTTGCATTTGTCACTGTTGAACTTCATTTTGTTAGTTTTGGCCCATCTCTCTAATCTGTCAAGATCGTTTTGAATTCTGCTCCTGTCCTCTGGACTATTGGCTATCCCTCCCAATTTGGTGTCGTCTGCAAACTTGATGATCATGCCTTCTAGCCCTTCATCTAAGTCATTAATAAAGATGTTGAACAGGACCGGGCCCAGGACGGAACCCTGCGGCACTCCACTTGTCACTTCTTTCCAAGATGAAGAGGAAGCATTAGTGAGCACTCTCTGTGTTCGTCCACTTAACCAATTACAGATCCACCTCACCGTAGTTTTGCCTAGCCCACATTGGACTAGTTTCCTTGCCAGAAGGTCATGGGGGACCTTGTCGAAGGCCTTACTGAAATCCAGGTACGCTACATCCACGGCATTCCCCGCATCTACCCAGCTTGTAGCTCTATCGAAGAAAGAGATCAGATTAGTCTGGCATGACTTGTTTTTGATAAATCCATGTTGACTATTAGCGATGACTGCATTTGTTTCTAAGTGTTTGCAGACCGCTTCCTTAACAATCTTTTCCAGAATCTTGCCCGGTATCGACATGAGGCTGACCGGACGGTAGTTGTTTGGGTCGTCCTTTTTTCCCTTCTTGAAGATTGGGACCACATTGGCCCTCCTCCAATCTGCTGGAACTTCTCCCGTTCTCCAAGAACTCTCAAAGATGGTTGCCAATGGTCCAACAGACCTCACTACCTCTGAGGATGCTTGCCATAGATGCAGGCGTAACGTGGCCCTAGAGCCCGAAAAAACCTACAAGAACCTAAGGTTCAGGAATGATTTCCAATTTTCACTTAGATGACTCTAGAAAGCTGCAAGATACCAATCCAGATAAAGGGTGGAGTGGGAGCGGGGACCTAAAATAACAAGCTAATAACAGAGGATGCATTTTGCAACTTCTGTGTAGCATGCAAGGGGAAAACATGCACGTGAACACACTTGTGCAGGCTGTTGAGCATAAAGACATTAAATATGAGCCAGCTGGAGAAAATTGCCGGCTCCCCGCACCCCACCCACCGGGGCTCCCCCTTCCCTTCCCACCCCGCCCTTGTGGCAGCAGCACAAAGAGGCCAGTGCACAAATGTAAAAGACGGCAAAGGTCTCCGAGGCGGCATTTGCTGAAATGAGCAGCTCAGGCCTCTGTCTGCGTCTCAGTTTGAGGCCATGGTACACCCAGGCCTGCAGCTGATAAGGCCGTAATAGTCCTCCTTTGAGGACTGGGGCTCCAGTGGGCTGATTACTCATTTATCACACCTGGCAGCCCTGCTGAACTATAATTACTCTTCTCTTATCCTGCCTCACTGTCATGTCCGAGAGGAGAAGAGGCGCACAAGCTCCGGCTAATGACACATTACCCCCTTGACAAGCACTTGAAGGTTTTATTGTAAATATTCAAGATATAAAACATCTGAGATTCGGGATTTTTTTTAATTATAAAAAAGCAATTTTCAGGGTCCCTTCTCCTCCCCCTCCCTTTCAACACCGTAAAAGCCCCCCCCCCTCCACGCCACCCCATGCACTTTCCCTGCAAACAAACCCATTTCCCCCACCTTTGTCTGCGCCTCGCTCATTGTGGCGAGTTAGCGCCGGTATCTCGGCCAAATTATCAAATGTAATGCCGGGGAAAAAAATGTGTCATTTTCGACGGATGACACTTTTTTTTTTTGCTGCAAAAAAATGTTACGTTTCTTCCATCTGAAAAGCAAGGGTAAGTTTGCATTTATATGACAAATTATAAGCAAGGGGTAGTGCAAAGGAACGGGATGGGGGTGAGGTCGAGGGAGAAAGCTACCCATGAAATACATCACAGTTGGATAAGTAAAGTGTTTAGTAGTTTTTTAAGGAGCCGAGCCCCTTCTCTAACGGAAGGGAACCGAATTTGATGGATTCAAATATATATTAAAGATTTGGCATGCTGTCGTGGTGAACTCATTCTTATTATCGGTGGGCCCTGGAGTGTCAAAAATGGGGTATCAAAAGGAGAAGAACTCTCTCTGGTTTCACTTATTTAAAAGTAAGTGGCCCGTGACACTGAATGAAAAGAGCGATGCTCTCTGCAATTGGCAAGCTTCTCTTCTGCTGGGCTTATAGGACATTACAGCTGGCAGAGGTTGAATCCTCCACAGTATTTTGCCCTCAGACCCCTCAGCCAATGCTTTGGCATTCATATTGCCTGCCACAATGATGGGAAACACTACAACATCTTCCATGGAAAAATTCCCATTCATTCTGGTCATATAGTTGTCCTCTAGTAACATCATTCTGTTGATGTGGATATCAAGCAAAAAGTGGGCGCTAGAAACAATATCATACGAAAGCTAACTGGCACAACCTGGGGATCACAACCAGATACAGTGAAGACATCTGCCCTTGTGCTATGCTACTCTGCTACTGAGTATTATTTATTTATTTATTTATTTATTTCAAAGTTTTATATACCGAGCTTCTCACCTCATAAGAGGGACTCAGCCTGGTTTCCAACCATAAAAACACATAGAATTGGTAAAATATCAAAATACACATTACAATAAAACATTAAAAAAGCACATATATTTAAAACTACAGTGGTCAATCGTCATACTAAAATCGAATATACACTGTCTTCCATCCAGATCATTGTCTCATTCTTCGAAGGCCTGTCTCCATAACCATGACTTCACCTGTTTCCTGAATGTCAGGATTGTTGGGGCGGTTCTAACCTTTGGCGGGAGAGAGTTCTAGAGTCGCGGGGCCACTACCGAGAAGGCCCTGTCCCTCGTCCCCACCAGCCATGCTTGTGAGGCCGGCGGGACCGAGAGCAGGGCCCCTCCAGACGATCTTAGTAATCTTGATGGTTCGTAGGGGAGAATACGTTTGGAGAGGTAAACCGGGCCGGAGTCGTTTAGGGCTTTATAGGTTAACACCAGCACTTTGAATTGTGCTCGGAAGCTAATTGGCAGCCAGTGGAGCTGGTGTAACAGCGAGTGGTGTGTTCCCTGTACCCAGCACCCGTTAGTAATCTGGTTGCCACACGTTGTACTTGCTGCAGCTTCTGGGCAGTCTTCAGAGGCAACCCCACATAGAGAGTGTTGCAGCAGTCTAAACGGGATGTAACCAAAGCGTGGACTACCATGGCCAAGTCAGCCTTCTCAAGGTACGGGCGCAGCTGGCGTATGCATGCCCAATGTGAAACACATCTCACCATGCTAAAACAGTGGGTATACCGCCGCGCCTGGGGGCTATAACTCTTCGTGAAAGAGACATAGGCGTGACATCTTTCCCCCAGTGGAGTGCTTCTTGCCTTCCTTTAAAGAACTGGAACTCCCAAGGACCAAAACACAGATAACTCAAAATAGGTTTTATTGTTCCAAAGAGTTATCTCTTTAAGGCAATAAGCTGGAAGTTTCAAAGGGGGTAAAGGAAATATACATTACAGTCTCTGGTTGTCTTGGGTCCAAGGAGATTTCACAACTGAGAAGCTTTTCCTGTTCATAGAATCATAGAATCAAAGAGTTGGAAGAGACCTCGTGGGCCATCCAGTCCAACCCCCTGCCAAGAAGCAGGAATATTGCATTCAAATCACCCCTGACAGATGGCCATCCAGCCTCTGTTTAAAAGCTTCCAAAGAAGGAGCCTCCACCACACTCCGGGGCAGAGAGTTCCACTGCTGAACGGCTCTCACAGTCAGGAAGTTCTTCCTCATGTTCAGATGGAATCTCCTCTCTTGTAGTTTGAAGCCATTGTTCCGCGTCCTAGTCTCCAAGGAAGCAGAAAACAAGCTTGCTCCCTCCTCCCTGTGGCTTCCTCTCACATATTTATACATGGCTATCATAAGTATCTCCTACCTCAATAATAATAATAATAATAATAATAATAATAATAATGAAACAATAGATCACATCCTGAACTGCTGCAAGAAGATTGCGCAGAAAGACTCCAAGCAGAGGCACAACACCGTTGCTCAGATGATTCATTGGAACTTGTGCCACAAATACCATCTGCCTGCGACAAAGAACTGGTGGGATCACCAAACTCCTCCCCTGGGTCCTTGCAGACAGCCAATTCTCTTACACAAGAAGCAACTTGCAGTTTTACAAAATAACCTGTTGTTCCAAAAGCAAATAATTTCCCCTATATGCACTGTTCTGACATGCACTGGGCCTGTAATAATTGTCTTTTGACATAGGACGTGCACCTTGTGCCCAGCGGGAAGCCAGGGTGCCACGAAAGAGGCCCTCAAGGATTTTCCTGAAGAAATGGTCTTTAGATGGCTTGAAAGGTTAAACAAAGTTCTTTATTATTGAACAAATCCAACAGATATTTCTCAAATCTTCAATAGGTCAAACAAATGCTTCAAGGCTTTGAATTAACTGGTGGTTTCCTTAATCTTGTCCACAAGGGACAGGCAACTGTCTTCATTAACTGTTCCTTTACTTTGGAGGAAAACCCTTTTTTTAACCTCTTCCAGGCTGACTATGATCTAATCCTTACTGATGTGGGTCCTACTACTGGATTCAAACTGTGTCTTGAGCACCGAGTAGACCTACCAGTAAAGGCTTGCAGATTCTCCAGCTGGAATTTTTTGGGTCTGTAAAGCTGTTTTCCCTCCGGAATTTCTTAGAGACTTTAGGGCTGTTTTCCTCAGATGCTGTAAGGCTGAGAGGCTGTGAGCTCTCTGCAGAGCTTTGGGACTGTTTACCCTGGAATGTCCCTGGAATTTCCTGGACTTCAGTTTCCCTGGATGGTCTTAAGAAATGAAGCTTTTCTGCAGGTGAAGCTTGTCCACGTCCTCTAACTTAGCTTTCCTCACTAAGACTAACTAAAAATGGCCCCCTCTTCCCTTCCCATCTCCCTGGGAGAAGGGGTGGATCCAAACTTAATGATAGACAGGTGGCTTGCCCTATGACTGCAAACCAAAAGAAGACACCTTTTTGCAGAATCCCTAAAACTTTGGAATGCATGCAAACACTTAATAGAAAGAAAATGAAGTTGGAGCTCCTGGTACAGATGTACCAGCACACACACAGTGACTTGTGCATGTGTGTATCACTAAAACAATGCAAATGTGTAATGAATACAGTGGGAACATGTTATTGTTTAACATCTACATGAAGCCGCTGGGGGAGATCATCCGGAGTTTCGGGGTACGGTGTCATTTGTACGTGGATGATGTCCAACTCTGTCACTCCTTTCCACCTGCTACTAAGGAGGCTGTCCAGGTCCTGAACCGGTGCTTGGCCGCTGTGACGGTCTGGATGAGGGCGAACAAATTGAAATTGAATCCAGACAAGACAGAGGTACTCCTGGTTAGTCGCAAGGCCGAACAGGGCATAGGGTTACAGCCTGTGTTGGATGGGGCCGCACTCCCCCTGAAGACGCAGGGCTCGCAGCTTGGGTGTGACCCTGGACTCATCGCTGAGCCTGGAACCCCAGGTTTCGGCGGTGACCACGGGAGCATTTGCACAGTTAAAGCTTGTGTGCCAGCTGCACCCGTACCTTGGGAAGTCTGACTTGGCCACGGTAGTCCACGCTCTGGTTACATCCCGTTTAGACTACTGCAACGCTCTCTGCGTGGGGTTGCCTTTGAAGACAGCTCGGAAGCTCCAACTAGTCCAACGCTCGGCAGCCATGATTTTAACAGGAGCGGAGCGCAGGGAGCATACAACCCCCCTGTTGCGCCAACTCCACTGGCTACCGATCTGCTACCGGGCTGAATTCAAAGTGCTGGCGTTGGCCTTTAAAGCCCTAAACGGTTCTGGCCCAAGCTACCTATCCGACCGCATCTCTGCCTATGAACCCACCAGGACTTTGAGATCTTCCGGGGAGACCCTGCTCTCGATCCCGCCTGCTTCTCAAGCTCGGCTGGCGGGGACGAGAGATAGGGCCTTCTCGGTGGTGGCTCCTCGGCTGTGGAACGCCCTTCCTACGGACATTAGACTAGCACCATCTCTAATGGTATTCCGCAAAAAAGTGAAGACCCGGCTGTTTGAGCAGGCGTTCGAATAATTAGTGCAATGATTGGTTAATGAACACTGGAATGGAACAATGGATGACGAATCTGGAACATGTTTTTGATGACGAGACGACAGTGAATGGGTATTGTAGTAACTGTTTATTAATTGTGTAATGTGTTAGGTTGTTAACTGTTTCTATACTGTAGCACTGAATTTTTGCTGTTCGTATTTGTTGTGAACCACTGTGAGTCGCCTTCGGGCTGAGAACAGCGGTATATAAGTAAGGTAAATAAATAATAAATAAATAAATAATATTGTTCTTGATCATTCAATCTTTCTGGCAAATCACTTTTTTGGTTCCTAGCAAAATATCCCTGAAAGGTGAGCTGGGCAGTTTTTTCTTGCTTGCCATTGCTCAGAATATAGAACTGATGACATAGAAATGTTACAATAGAATATTTGGAATCACTTGTGAACAGAGGAGTTTAGGGGCACATTGCATATTGAAAGCTGTCTCTGAATTATGCCGTTCAGAAATTGTGTGCACATCTGTGGGAACGTCACTACGTGTAAAATTGCTCATCTTATGCGATATGTGACTGAGTCTGTTTTCTGAGCAGTGCAAATATTAACGTCTGTTTTGCATGCCAAATCATTTTTTCCTGCACCGAAGCATTACCTTGCCTTGATTCAGTTGTTTATTATGACCGGATATAGTTATTCATCAAACTCTAGTAAGCTCTTTGATTAAAATTAATCAAACCCTAATTCATGCAATCAGTTCAACCATTGATTCCCTGCAGTTTCCATTCAGGGCTGCCAACACCAATTTTATAAGGGATTAGATTTGAAAGCAGCGTTATAACTCCTGGGTATTTTTAGGTCTTATTAGTAATAGTAGCAGTGGCAGAATTAGTAATACAGGCGAGTCTCACTTATCCAACATAAACAGACCGGCAGAACGTTGGATAAGCAAAAATGGGGAGGGATTAAGCAAAAGCCTAATAAACGTCAAATTGCGTTATGATTTTACAAATAATAATAATAATAATAATAATAATCCTTTATTTATACCCCGCTACCATCTCCCGCAGGACTCGGTGCGGTTACAAGAGGCCGAGCTCAAATACATCATAAAACAAACAATAACAAAACAACAATAAATAACTCATAAAAAGCAGAACAATACAATAGTAACACGACACATTTTAAAAACATGTGGCAGGGCCAAATGTAAAGAATTTCAAAATTTAAAATGCTGAGCAAGTCCAAGGGAAATTAAGCACCAAAATATCATGTTTGACAACAAATCAACAGAAAAAGCAGTTCAATACATGGTAATGTTATGTAACAATTACTGTATTTACGAATTTAGCACCAAAACGTTGCAATGTATTGAAAGCATTGACTACAAAACATTGACTACTGAAAAAATGTTGGATAGAATTGCATAAAATGAAATTACAATAACAACATTGTCAATCCAGGCAGGAGACAAAGTGTGTTGGATAATACAGATTGGACTACTGTAATGCGCTCTAAGTGGGGCTGCCCTTGAAAACGGCTCGGAAATTCCAACTGGTCCAATGGGCGGCGGCCAGGTTGTTAATTGGTGCTCCTTACAGAGAGAGGTCAACCCTCCCGTTTAAGGAGCTCCATTGGCTGCCGTTCATTTACTGGTCCCAATTCAAGGTGCAGGCGCTCACCTACAAAGCCCTAAACGGTTTGGGACCCGCCTACCTGGGTGACCGCATCTCCGTATATGAACCCACACGATCCCTCCGTTCATCTGGAGAGGCCCTGCTCACGATTCCACCTGCCTCACAAGCGTGTTTGGTGGGGACGAGGGACAGGGCCTTCTCTGTGGTAGCCCCCCGACTCTGGAACTCTCTTCCCAAGGACATCAGACAAGCCCCAGCATTGGCAGTCTTTAGGAAGAGCTTGAAGACGTGGTTGTACCAGTGTGCCTTTCCAGAATAGGAAACTCCCAGCATCATGTCCCAAACGCACTTTATTAGATATTTAAGATTGTCTGCACATCTCACTTACCCTAAAATCCTTACATTTCACCTGTCATGTCCAGCACTTTTTAATTTTATTCATTGCATTTGGCCTTGTTTTTAAATGTGTCATGATGTTATTGCTTGATTTTTAGCTGTTTATCGCTTTAATGTTTATTGGTTTTGCTTTTTTGAGTTTTATTGTTGTATTTGTTATGCTGTTTGTAAGCCGCACCAAGTCCTTCGAGAGATGTTAGCGGGGTACAAATAAAGTTAATAATAGTAATAATAATAATAATAATAATAATAATACAGAATGTTGGATAAGCGAGACTCTACTGCAGTAATGGTAGCTTTTGTTGCTGTTGTTGTTATTTTGCCACTCTTGCCACCATTACTATTGCAGATACTGTTTTACGCATCTTTTACGCTTTACCTTTCCTCATGTTATATATTTTATCACTCGAAAGATAAAGTGCATTACTGCATCTTCTTCACAGTATTATTTATTTGTACTTTTTAGGTCATGTTTTCACCAGGCCCCTGACAATTGTCACAAAAATTATGACTTAAGCAGTGTGGAGCTACTTAGCAGACAAATGCAAAATATACAGTCTTATTATTATACTAGCTGTACAAGCCATGCGTTGCTGTGGCCAACCTTCCTTTTTTAAAAAAGTTTTTTTATTATGCTATAAACACAAATAAACAAGCCAAATTCCAAGTTTTACACACATAAATCCTAATTCAACAAATATTAAAGACATTGTGGTAATTTACACTGGTGTAGATTACATTTTTCCCCACCCTCCCACGCCCTCCTCAACCACAGTATATTTCTACTAATCTTGCAGATCCAGCCACTGGTAAAGTCTTTGTATTTTTTCTTTGATGTGATCGTTGTGGCCAACCTTCCCTCCCTCTTTCTCTCCTGCTTTCCTTCCTTCCTTCACTCACTCTTTTCTTCCTTCCTTCCCTTTTCTTCTTTCCTTCTCTCCTTCCTTCCTTCTCTACCTCTTTCCTTCCTTCCATTTTCTTTTCTTTCTTCTTTCTCTACCTCTTTTCTTCCTTCCTTCAATTTTGCTTCCATCCTTCTTTCTCTCTTTCCTTCCTTCCCTTTCTTTCTTCCTTCCTTCCTTCCTTTCTTTCTTTCTTTCTTTCTTTCTTTCTTTCTTTCTCCCTTTCTCCCTTTCTCCCTTTCTCCCTTTCCTTCCCTCTCTCTTTCTTCCCTTTTTAAAAGTCCTTTCTTTGTCTACCTCTTTTCTTCCTTCCTTCGCTTTTTGCTTCCATCCTTCTTTCTCTCTTTCCTTCTTTTCTCCCCTCCCTTTCTCTACTTTCTTTCTTTCTTTCTTTCTTTCTTTCTTTCTTTCTTTCTTTCTTTCTCCCCTTCCTTCCCTCTCTCTTCCTTTCCTTTTTTTCTGTATTGTCATTTAGCTTTTTGGGGGTTTTAAGTCCTTTCTTTCTCTA
This sequence comes from Anolis sagrei, assembly GCF_037176765.1. Taxonomy (NCBI): domain Eukaryota; kingdom Metazoa; phylum Chordata; class Lepidosauria; order Squamata; family Anolidae; genus Anolis; species Anolis sagrei. The sequence goes on along the minus strand of NC_090028.1, from coordinate 13,321,742 downwards.
CCTCTTTTCTTCCTTCCCTTTTCATTTCCTTCTTCTTTCTCTACCTCTTTTCTTCCTTCCTTTGCTTTTTGCTTCCATCCTTCTTTCTCTTATTCCTTCTTTCCTTCCCTCCCTTTCTCTTCTTTCTTTCTTTCTTTCTTTCTTTCTTTCTCCCTTTCCTTCCCTCTCTCTTCCTTCCCTTTTTCCTGTATTGTCATTTAGCTTTTCATCATTTAGCTTTTTGGGGTTTTTAAGTCCTTTCTTTCTCTACCTCTTTTCTTCCTTCCTTCGCTTTTTGCTTCCATCCTTCTTTCTCTCTTTCCTTCTTTTCTTCCCTCCCTTTCTCTACTTTCTTTCTTTCTGTCTGTCTTTATTTCTCCCCTTCCTTCCCTCTCTCTTCCTTTCCTTTTTTCTGTATTGTCATTTAGCTTTTCATCATTTAGCTTTTTGGGGGGTTTAAGTCCTTTCTTTCTCTACCTCTTTTCTTCCTTCCTTCCCTTTTCTTCTTTTCTTCTCTCCTTCCTTCCTTCTCTACCTCTTTACTTCCTTCCTTCCCGTTTTTTCCTTCTTCTTTCTCTACCTCTTTTTTTCCTTCCTTTGCTTTTTGCTTCCATCCTTCTTTCTCTCTTTCCTTCTTTCCTTCCCTCCTTTTCTCTACTTTCTTTCTTTCTTTCTTTCTTTCTCCACTTCCTTCCCTCTCTCTTCCTTCCCTTTTTTTCTGTGTTGTCATTTAGCTTTTCATCATTTAGCTTTTTTGGGTTTTTAAGTCCTTTCTCTACCTCATATCTTCCTTCCCTTTTCTTTTCCTTCTTCTTTCTCTGCCTCTTTTCTTCCTTCCTTTGCTTTTTGCTTCCATACTTCTTTCTCTCTTTCCTTCTTTCCTTCCCTTCCTTTCTCTACTCTCTTTCTTTCTTTCTTTCTTTCTTTCTTTCTTTCTTTCTTTCTTTCTTTCTCTCCCTTTCCTTCCCTCTCTCTTCCTTCCTTTTTTCTGTATTGTCATTTAGCTTTTCATCATTTAGCTTTTTTGGGTTTTTAATCCTTTCTTTCTCTACTGCTTTTCTTCCTTCCTTCGCTTTTTGCTTCCATCTTTCTTTCTCTCTTTCCTTCTTTCCTTCCCTCCCTTTCTCTACTTCCTTTCTTTCTTTCTCCCCTTCCTTCCCTCTCTCTTCCTTCCCTTTTTTCTGTATTGTCATTTAGCTTTTCATCATTTAGCTTTATGGGGGTTTTAAGTCCTTTCTTTCTCTACCTCTTTTCTTCCTTCCTTCCCTTTTCATTTCCTTCTTCTTTCTCTACCTCTTTTCTTCCTTCCTTTGCTTTTTGCTTCCATCCTTCTTTCTCTCTTTCCTTCTTTCCTTCCCTCCCTTTCTCTATTTTCTTTCTTTCTTTCTTTCTTTCTCTCCCTTTCCTTCCCTCTCTCTTCCTTCCTTTTTCTGTATTGTCATTTAGCTTTTCATCATTTAGCTTTTGGGGGGTTTTAAGTTCTTTCTTTCTCTCTTTTCTTCCTTCCTTTGCTTTTTGCTTCCATCTTTCTTTCTCTCTTTCCTTCTTTCCTTCCCTCCCATTCTCTACTTTCTTTCTCTCTCTCTTTCCTTCCCTCTTTCTTCCTTCCCTCTCTCTTCCTTCCCTTTTTTCTGTATTGTCATTTAGCTTTTAATCATTTAGCTTTTTGGGGATTTTAAGTCCTTTGTTTCTCTACCTCTTTTCTTCCTTCCTTCCCTTTTCTTCTTTTCTTCTCTCCTTCCTTCCTTCTCTGCCTCTTTCCTTCCTCCCTTCCCTTTTCTTTTCCTTCTTCTTTCTCTACCTCTTTTTTCCTTCCTTTGCTTTTTGCTTCCATCCTTCTTTCTCTCTTTCCTTCTTTCCTTCCCTCCCTTTCTCTACTTTCTTTTTTTCTTTCTTTCTTTCTCCCCTTCCTTCCCTCTCTCTTCCCTTTTTTCTGTATTGTCATTTAGCTTTTCATCATGTAGCTTTTTTGGGTTTTTAAGTCCTTTGCACTGCTTTTGGAGGGGTTTTATGAGTGATGGTCACTTGTTGGTCCGTTCGGGGTATAGTGTCCAAATTTGATGTCAATTCGTCCAGTGGTTTTTGAGTTAAGTTAATCCCACAAACGAACATTACATTTTTATTTATATAGATGTGAGATAGATCATTTTTTCCCTCCTGGAAAACGGAGGGGAGGAATACACATAAAGAGCCGTTGCTTTGTGAACAGATAACCTTGTAGGCTCGAACTCTCAGACCCGGGGAAAAGAGGGCTGTATGCGTCTCTGTGTGTGCGACAATGTCTCTGCGAAATAATCTGTGCATAAGTGCAAACAGGTCAGCCTGTAATAGACAGCAGGGGGTGGAATCAAAAAGGGAGAGAGAGAGAGAAAAAAAAACTCATTTCATCACAGTTAATGGCAAGGAAAAGAAGGCAGGGAAGGACTTTCTTTGGAGTGGAGCTGTCGCAACAAAAGCCCTGGCCCTTGGTATGTCATGCCCCATTTGCTGTTGCACTAGCACTCTTTTCAAGAGCTGTGAAGCCATTATTGTAATGCGAAAAACTGGAAAGGAATACTCCCTCCTGGTCACTGGAAGGGCAAAGGAAGAGGTGCCGGGTGGTGTGTGTGTCTGTGTGTGATTTTTTTCCCCTATGCTGTTTGTTCAATGCACTTCATTCAGTCCCTGCGGTAAAAATCCACTGGGATCCAGGGAAAGATCACCGTGCCCTTATAAACAACGCTTCTTGGCAGTGTTTACCTTCTTTGGTGACTTTGCCGCCTGTGAAGGAGGACAAGGAGAGAGAACTCCAAGCCCATCCTCTCTCTTTTGTCTTTCCAGAGATGGTGACCTCAAAAATAGTAAAAGGGCCAGCTTGGAGATCTGGAAGAAGAGAGGTCAGAGCGGTTTAAGATTCAGGATGGCACAAAGTCCATAACAACGGTTCTGGGGTTTGAAGTTGCCAACCCCCACGGCTTGTGATGTGTGTGTGCGTGAGCGTGGAAATAAAGAATCATTTATTCAGCGACATAATGGGAAACTTGCCTTTGAACATTTCTAATTTGCAAACCCAAGTGCTTTGTAAATTATGGAAACCCAGTTATTACTTGGAGGCGGAATAAAAATGGGTCATGTAATAAGTGGAAAGATGAAAAATGGTGCCACAAATGTTGTTTAAACAGTGCGCTCTCTGTCTTTCGATCATCTCAAAACACACACACGCACACTCACCATCTTCCCTCCCAGGCACGCACGCAAATACCTTTCAAAAGAGCTTGTTCGTATGTATTTATGGGCCAAGCAAGAGCGTTGCCAACAGCCCTGCGCCGCAGTCTCAGGACTGCTTAAGTGTGAAGAGCAGGAGTGACATTCTAGTCTTCAATAAATCACTATGAAAATGTTTATGAACCCTGCAATTTACTGTCTTTTAAATGCAAATGGAGAGGAGGCATCATTGCCGGTGTAAAGGAGACCTGCCGTAGCCTCAAGGAAACTTGGGTGCCTTCACATGCACACACATACACACACACACACTCGCAACGAAATCATTTAAACCCCATAAGGGCAATTGTGTGACTTTGGACGGTTTCTTTTTTGAGAAGTAATTTCCTACATCTCTCTCGGTGTGACAGCCTTCTATGTTTTTTATTGAGATCTCCGGATTTGCCGCAAGATGGTGTGCATTTGATATTTCAGTTTTGCATCTTCATTGGGCTGAAAAGAAAATGATCCAGTGCCAGAAATGGAAATCCGTCTTCGTTGAAAAAGTTACACTCATTTTATGGCTTAGCAGAGACACAAGCATCTCTTTTTGGAGCCTCTTTTCACTTCTTCCTTGTTCCGTCTTCCAGGAGCTTGGTTTGCTTTGCCCTTTAGTTGCTTGAAATAGCACCCATTTGCTTTTTCCCCAGGGTTGCTACAGTCTCAGCAGCACCCTGAAAGTTAAACATTAACAGAGGCTGGAAGCCAGCCTGCAAGCCTTTTGCAGCTATTGGTTGAAAAAGTATCCTTTTGGTTTAGAGACTGCCCTTTTTCCTGGGGATGAGATCTCCATTTTGGAAAAGCTCTCCTGCTTTCTTTAGTATAGAAAAAGCCTCAGATGTGCTGGTAACCAAGCTAGGCAGCTTGGACAAGCCATAGAATCATAGAATCAAAGAGTTGGAAGAGACCTCGGGCCATCCAGTCCAACCCCCTGCCAAGAAGCAGAAATATTGCATTCAAATCACCCCTGACAGATGACCATTCAGCCTCTGTTTAAAAGCTTCCAAAGAAGGAGCCTCCACCACACTCCGGGGCAGAGAGTTCCACTGCTGAACGGCTCTCACAGTCAGGAAGTTCTTCCTCGTGTTCAGATGGAATCTCCTCTCTTGTAGTTTGAAGCCATTGTTCCACATCCTAGTCTCCAAAGAAGCAGAAAACAAGCTTGCTCCCTCCTCCCTGTGGCTTCCTCTCACATATTTATACATGGCTATCATATCTCCTCTCAGCCTTCTCTTCTTCAGGCTAAACATGCCCAGCTCCTTAAGCCACTCTTCATAGGGCTTGTTCTCCAGACCCTTGATCATTTTAGTCACCCTCCTCTGGACACATTCCAGCTTGTCAATATCTCTCTTGAATTGTGGTGCCCAGAATTGGACACTATATTCCAGGTGTGGTCTAACCAAAGCGGAATAGAGGGGTAGCATTACTTCCCTAGATCTAGACACTATGCTCCTATTGATGCAGGCCAAAATCCCATTCGCTTTTTTGCCGCCACATCACATTGTTGGCTCATGTTTAACTTGTTGTCCATGAGGACTCCAAGATCTTTTTCACACATACTGCTCTCAAGCCAGGCACCCCCCATTTTGTATCTTTGCATTTCGTTTTTCCTGCCAAAGTGGAGTATCTTGCATTTGTCACTGTTGAACTTCATTTTGTTAATTTTGGCCCATCTCTCTAATCTGTCAAGATCGTTTTGAATCCTGCTCCTGTCCTCTGGAGTATTGGCTATCCCTCCCAATTTGGTGTCATCTGCAAACTTGATGATCCTGCCTTCTAGCCCTTCATCACTGAAATCCAGGTACGCCACATCCACGGCATTCCCTGCATCTATCCAGCTTGTAACTCTATTGAAAAAAAGAGACCAGATTAGTCTGGCATGACTTGTTTTTGATAAATCCATGTTGACTATTAGCGATGACCACATTTGTTTCTAAGTGTTTGCATTGTGAGTACGATTGAGATTGAGGGTTGAGGTTAAGGTTAAAGTCACCCTCTCGCCTTAGAAACTGGCGCTGAGCTCAGTTAGAGAAAGACCTGCTCTTTCTAAAGGACAGTAGCTCAGTGTTGGGGTAGGGAATATCTCCGGATTTCTCTGTCATTGAGAAAGGCTCCATTACTTCATCTCCAAAACGAATCTTGAGCTTAGATAGGGGAAGACCTGCTCTTTCTGAAAGATAACAGCTCAGGGTTAGGGTAAAAGATCCCAGGATTTTTCTACCGTTGGGGAAAAGTTAACTCGGTAACTGAAGGAAAAAGGAAAGAAAGAACATCTGTATGGTTTCTCAAATTGACTGTTTTGTTTGTAACTTCATCAAGCTGTGCCAAGTCTGTCAAGGAAAAATAAATGTTCTGTTGATGTTCAAATCTGGACTGGTCTCAGTTGCTGAGAATCTTGAGCACCCGTGGTTCACCCAGATAAAGAGAGAAGCACATATTAGTTTTAACTTCACAGTGTCTGGGTGTGATGGCACATCCTTTGCTTTCTTTCACGTTTACCCCACACCAGACCCATTACGAAGCCTATCCCTATCACAAGGCAAAAATGATGCATCGGTTTCAGATAGCAGGTTTCCACTACTATTTAGGGATGTTATTCTTTAGTTCAATATTACTGTATTCTTTTGGTAGGGAGTGAGGAGAATCCAGGGCACAATGTCTTCCCTGTTTCAGAAACTGCGAGGGTCATTAAAACCCTGGCCATTACAATTTGGTGTCAAATCATACTGCAAAATTCTAACACTATTTTGAGTCATTTTTTCTGCTTTCTTGGTTATTTACAGATGAATTTTGACACCAGTGGTTTTTTGGAAGGTGACCACATTACTCCTCTGTTGCAACTTCCCCACTGGATACTAGTCCTTCTCTGCTAATGATTTATGAAGTCCTGTATGGCTCAAATTCAGGTTATACAAAAGACCCTATTATCCCAGTGAATCTCCTTATGTCTTAAGATATTCAGGAGAGGTCCCTTTCTCAGCCCTTTCAACTTCACTGGTATATCTCATGGGAACATGGGTGAGGGCTTTCTCAGGAGGCATCTACACTGTCGCACTCTACATGGTTGCATCTATTGTTGTTGTTCATTCGTTCAGTCGTCTCTGACTCTTCGTGACCTCATGGACGAGCCCACGCCAGAGCTCCATATCGGCCGTCACCATCCCCAGCTCCTTCAAGGTCAGTCCAGTCACTTCAAGGATGCCATCCATCCATCTTGCCCTTGGTCGGCCCCTCTTCCTTTTACCTTCTACTTTCCCCAGCATAATTGTCTTCTCTAGGCTTTGCTGTCTCCTCATGATGTGGCCAAAGTACTTCTACTTTGTCTCTAGTATCCTTCCCTCCAATGAGCAGTCGGGCTTTATTTCCTGGAGGATGGACTGGTTGGATCTTCTCGCAGTCCAAGGCACTCTCAGAACCTTCCTCCAACACCACAGTTCAAAAGCATCTCTCTTCCTTCGCTCAGCCTTCCCTAAGGTCCAGCTCTCACATCCTGGAATCCTGTGAGTTGTAGCTTCATGTCTTCTCTGTCACAATCCTGGTGATACACCAAACTAGAAATGGAGCCCCTGGTGGCACAGTGGGTTAAACCCCTGTGCTGGCAGGACTGAAGACCAACAAGTTGCAGGTTCAAATCTGGGGAGAGCGCGGATGAGCTCCCTCTTATCAGCTCTAGCTCCTCATGTGGGAACATGAGAGAAGCGTCCCACAAGGATGATAAAACATCAAAACATCTGGGTGTCCCCTGGGCAACGTCCTTGCAGACGGCCAATTCTCTCATAATCGAAGCGACTTGCAGTTCTTCAGGTCTCTCCTGACATGAGAAAAACAAAACAAAATGAAAAACAAACAAGAATATGGACATCTTCACATGTGCTGCTGGATTTGCCCAATAATGTTGCAGATCATGGTGATTCTGGTGGCGCCCACTCATGGGACATGGGAGCCTGTTGCCCCATGCTCCACATCATCCCAGCCTCCCCTCATCACATGGGGAAATTCTCAGTAAGTTCTCCCCAACCTCATCATATGTGACTGTTGACTGTTTGATTGTTTTTATATTGACTTATACTGGTTTATACTGGTTTATTGCTATATTGTCATTTAAATTGTATATTTATGTTTTGGTTGTGGGCACCATGGGGTGCCGGTTTGTTAGCCGCCTTGAGTCCCTCTGCAGAGGTCGAGATAGGACGGGGTACAAATGCCATAAATAAATAAATAAATAAAAGATGGGATGCCTCCCATCATGCACTGCTGGCAAGTTTTTTTGGCAGTGATGGTTTGTTTTTGGGGGGTTTTTTGTGGGGGGGGGGGGGAATGCACTTTCACCACACATCCACCTCAGAAGCATTTTTACTGTGTGTAATGGGAGCCAGAGGGCTCCGTGGTAAAAGTACCAATAACCCATCACTGCCACCAAATTTCAGGCTGTGTGAAGAGGTCCCAAGATAGATCATTCTGGTTTAATTCCATTGTATAAAATGTGCTTCTAAGATGGGGAAAACTGCATTATATTGTCAGTGCAGACTCATATAATGCTGTTAAATTGCATTATATGAGTCTGCACTAACCTTATAATGCAGTTTCAAACTACTATAAGGTAGTGTAGATTGGGCCTGATTCTTTGCTTCTCCAAGATTGACATGCCCACCCCATTACCTTGGTCTTTCCCCATTAAAACTTCATTTCCAGGCCTTTGACCATTTTGGATACTTTCTTATGCACACATTTCAGCTTGTTAACAGCTGTCTTGAACTGTGGTACCCAGAAAGGGAAAAAAGGAATTCATAGATGCTCATTCATAAGTACGAGTTGCAAAGTTCCATTTCTCGGGTTCTGCAATGCAACTGGAATTTGGTACTCTGATAACAGTTCAAATTTTCTACGTCACTCCAAACAAATTATGTTTGTTGTCATTCCTTTGGTGCATTTCTGAATCCCAACACGTGAATTTACCTTGTGAACATGGCATTTGGTGTCAAGCACATTATAAAGGCACACAGCTTCCCTTTTCAGCAATTATGTGATGTGCATTACATACAGCAGAGAAAATAAATTGGAGAACATTTTTTACACCCTCAGGAATTACTGTAGCTGTTGTGTTTATTTTTAACTAACGTTTGCCCCCTTATGCTCTAAGGTTGTAATAAATCACTTGTGTGATAAATTACAATATATTACACAAAATAAAACAAAAAAAAATCTCACCAAAAACAAAACAAAAGAGAAATGTCAAGTTGAACAAATGATAGTAGTATAGAAAGCCGACTATGACTTTGAAATGGTTTCCATAGACAAGATCCAACAGCTCTTTCCTCTCCACTTTCCACCTTATTTTGAACTGTTTTTGAGAGATTATTGGGGATCTGAAGAACACTTGTTAATATTGGCTTCCACACCTTTCAACTGTCCGGAATTGGAAGGGACAGTCAAAATTACTTCATTATCATCCCACTTTTTCAGCTGCTTTTTCTCTCATCTCACCACACTAAAACAGTGGATGTGGCTCTGAATTAGACATGCCGCAATATCACGGGGTGTCTACGCCCTACACCACTGGAGAAATTACACTGCTTAGCCGGTATCGCACCACCTGACATCTGCTGGGAAGTGGCAGCCAATAGTGAAAGGACCAAGGCAGTGACATCTCCAGCTCATCCCCTGTTTGGGTATCAGCCAGCATGTCAACGACTTAAATCCAGACATAGTTTTCTAAGATCTACAGAGACACTCGCTGGAATGCCTCAGCAAGCGAGAGTCCAAAAGTGGCAGGCTCAAACCCAGAACCTCAACCAATGGCTGATACCAAATGAGAGACTCCCCCCTGGGCACACAGAAGACTGGGCGACTTGGAAGGCACTGAACAGACTGCGCTCTGGCACCACGAGATGCAGAGCCAACCTTCAGAAATGGGGCTACAAGAGGAATCCTCGACTGGCGAGTGTGGAGAAGAGCAAACCACTGACCACCTGCTGCAATGCAACCTGAGCCCTGCCACATGGACAAGGGAGGACCTTCTTGCAGCAACACCAGAAGCACTCCAAGTGGCCAGATACTGGGCAAAGGACATTTAACCAACTACCAAACTCACACATTTTGTATTTTCTCTGTTTGTATGCTTTATTCTGTTAGAAATGTAATATAATTGACTGGCTGCCCTGACACGAGAAATAAATAAAAAGCTGCTTTTTAAATGTCCCAGTTTTTCCTCTCTATTCTTCCAATTTTTCACCTTTCTTCCCAGCTTATTTTGATTGAAGTTAAGTAGGTGATGACTATTGTCTTTGTCTGAAACCCAAAATCTTTAAAATTCCATTCTAACTTGATGTTAATACTGGAAGATGGGGACAGAATTCACACAAATAAATCAGAAAATTATTTTCTGCTGCCCTGGAGAACGGGGAACAATGGCTTCAAACTACAAGAGAGGAGATTCCATCTGAACATTAGGAAGAACTTCCTGACTGTGAGAGCCGTTCAGCAGTGGAACTCTCTGCCCAGGAGGGAGTGTGGTGAAAGCTACTTCTTTGGAAGCTTTTGAACAGAGGTTGGATGGCCATCTGTCGGGGGTGCTTTGAATGCAGTTTTCCTGTTTCTTGGCAGGGGGTTGGACTGGATGGCCTTTGAAGCCTCTTCCAACTCTATGATTCTGTTTTTTTTGGGGTTTTTTTGTCATGTCAGGAGCGTCCTGTTTTGAGAGAATTGGCCGTCTGCAAGGACGTTGCCCAGGGGACGCCCAGAAGATTTTTGATGTTTTATCATCCTTGTGGGTGGCTTCTCTCATGTCCCTGCATGAGGAGCTGGAGCTGATAGAGGGAGCTCATCCGCCTCTCCCTGGATTCGAACCTGCGACCTGTTGGTCTTCAGTCCTGCCGGCACAGGGCTTTAACCCACTGCGCCACCTGTGATTCTGTGATTCTAATACTAAAAACAATACAATGTACAATTTATTTATTTATTTATTTATTTGCTACGTTTGTGTACCACCCCACTCAGCCCGCAAGCGACTCGAGGTGGTTCACAAGGCAACAATCCATTGCCAACAACCTCATAAAAACATTAAAACATTAAAAAGCATTAACACAGCCATTAAAACCATGACAGTAGTAAAAACAATCATTTCATCTCCTAGATAAAAACAAAATACAATCTCATAGTCCAATTGTTCCATAATCCTATGTCTAATTACACTGCCTTTTCAAATGCCTGCTCGAACAGCCAAGTTTTGAATTTTTTTTGGAAAGCCAAAAGGGAGAGGGTTGATCTAATGTCCCTAGGAAGGGTGTTCCATAGCTGAGGGGCCACCACTAAGAAGGCCCTGTCTCTCGTCCCCGCCAAACGTATTTGTGACGCAGATGGGGTCATAAGCAGGGCCTCCCCAGATGATCTTAACACCCTAAGAGGAGATGCGTTCGGATATGTAAGTTATTTATTTTATTTATTTATTATTTAAACTTATATGCCGCCACTCCCCTGGGGCTCGGAGCAGCTTACAAGAATGGCTAAAATCTAACAAAATTTAAAAGCAATTTAAAACAATTTAAAAACAACAATATCAAACATTAAAAGCCTGTCGAAACAGGTATGTCTTACATGCCCTGCGGAAAGCTGGTAAGTCCCACAAGGCACGGACTTCAGGTGGCAGAGTATTCCAGAGTGATGGTGCCACTGCTGTGAAGGCTCTGCGTCTGGTTGCTGTTAGATGCAAGGTCTTGACACTGGGAATTTCCAATAGATCTTGGTCCTCAGAACGGAGGGATCTCTGGGGTTGGTAGGGGGTGAGGCAATCCCTCAGGTACATCGGCCCCAGACCATGCAAGGCCTTAAAGGTGAGTACCATCACCTTGAAAGTGATCCGGTGCTCAATTGGTAACCAGTGCAGCTGTAGTAAGTTGGGCCAGAACCATTTAGGGCTTTATACACTAAAGCCAGCACTTTGAATTGTGCCCGGTAGCAAACTGGCAGCCGGTGGAGCTGGCGCAGAAGAGGAGTCTGTTAGTAATCTGGCTGCCATCCGTTGGACCAGTTGAAGCTTCCGAACAGTCTTCAAAGGCAACCCCATGTAGAGAGCATTGCAGTAGTCTATAGGCATGTAACCAGAGCATGGACTACTGTGGCCAAGTCAGACTTCCCAAGGTACGGGTGCAGCTAGCACACAAATTTTAACTGTGCAAATGCATCCCCTGGTCACCGCCTACAAAATATAAATTCCAAAATACATAAGTCTATTAAAATACATAGCTAAACTGATAAAACCATTAGAACAGCTATTGACATTCATAAAACACTATGCTTTGGACTGTAGTATTGAAAGAGCAGCAGAGGGAGTCTCTCTGGCCAAGTTGGGATAGTTGAAAGGTGTGGGTGCCACCTCCAGTTGAGTACTGGGGAGCCATTGCAACATCTCTTGCCCTTGAAAATGCTAGCAATTTATTCTTTCTCTGAATCAATGCTTTTCCTTTCTGAATCAAAAAAGGCAGACATTTCCCCATACCCTTCACTCAAAACCAGAGACTAAAGCGGCACAAACTCAGAAACAAACGATGCCGCCAAGCATGTCTCTTGAAGCAGCAACTTAAGCGGCGAGTTTAATAAGCAGCAAGCAAGCTCCTTCGGCTTCCAGAATTCAAAAGTGTATTGTGAATTTAAGTCATTTAAAAATGAGTCAATACGGTTTCTGGCCCTTCAATGACTAATATTACATTTATGGATTTAAGTCCACTGGGAAATGTTAGTAAGTCTTGCTCCGGCTGATACGGGCAAAGGAGGTAGGGGACTGTTACGCTTGCAACTTGCCTTTCGCTACAGATTGCATTGTTATTATTTTCCGTCTGCATATAAATGTAGTCCCATGTGAAAATGCACAACTTTTCCGGGTGTATTGTGAGGTCGTCAAGGAGACCGTGAACCACATTTACATAGGCTCCTAACAATAAACAGCTTTATTCTGACTGTGAGTCCCATCTCCATCACTTTTTGGTACAATTCCCATTCATAATCATGAATTGACTATCTTCTGAATTAAAAACAAAATTAAAAGACCAGACCGTCCATATTAATAGTTGGGGTAGAGAAAAAAATGGTCATATCACCCCAAAGATAGCTTTAAAAAAAGAATTATCTGAAACAAAACAATCAAACTTAACCAACTTGATTCCTTCTGATTTGTTTCCTCTTGAGGTACATCTACAATGTGGAATTAATGCAGTTTGACACCACTTTGTGCCATGTTCAATGCTATTGAATCACTGGAGTGGTAGTTTCACAAAGTCTTTAGCATCATAGAATCATAGAATCAAAGAGTTGGGCCATCCAGTCCAACCCCCTGCCAAGAAGCAGGAATATTCATTCAAATCACCCCTGACAGATGGCCATCCAGCCTCTGTTTAAAAGCCTCCAAAGAAGGAGCCTCCACCACACTCCGGGGCAGAGAGTTCCACTGCTGAACAGCTCTTACAGTAAGGAAGTTCTTCCTTATGTTCAGATGGAATCTCCTCTCTTGTAGTTTGAAGCCATTGTTCCACATCCTAGTCTCCAAGGAAGCAGAAAACAAGCTTGCTCCCTCCTCCCTGTGGCTTCCTCTCACATATTTATCCATGGCTATCATATCTCCTCTCAGCCTTCTCTTCTTCAGGCTAAACATGCCGAACTCCTTAAGCCACTCCTCATAGGGCTTGAGTTTGAAGCCAGCTTGGGTCGGAGTGAGTTTCTGACAAATTTTGTGTAGCTTGCTGTCGACCTTTGCAGCCCAAAAAACAGTTTCATCTGTCAAGTGGGAAATTTAGGTACCGCTTATGTGGGGAGGCAAATTTAACTAATTTAAGAGGCCATAAAAATCTCCAGCAAGCATGCAAAGAATGAGGAAGTACTTCATCAGTGTCACAAATGGTCGGTGAAAGGACAGCTCCCCTGGTGGCCAAAATACCCTCAAGAAAAGCTGGAATATTAAATTGCCTCTGTGCCTGTCTATATGTTGTGTGTCTATGGCATTGAATGTTTGCCATGTATATGTACATTGTAATACTCCCTGAGTCCCCTGCAGGCTGAGAAGGGTGGAATATAAATACTATAAATAAATAAATAAATAAAAGCACTTCCCCTGTTCATGAAATGTCTCGGTTCTGTTCTATCCTCCGCTTGCCTGGGCTAAGGGCTTGATGGCTGTCCTTCCGGCTGCTCTGATCTCCTTATCCTGGATCAACTTCAGGTCAGTCATGGCGCTGTGTCTCTTGAGACAGCCAGGAGTCCTGGACCATGACAGGTATGATGCTGTAAAACCAGTGGTGTCCAACCTGTAGCCCTCCAGGTATTTCGGACTTCAGCTCCCATAATCCTTGCCATTGGACAAACTGGCCAGGGCTTCTGTGAGTTAAAGTCTCAAACATCTAGAGGACAAAAAGTTGGACACCACTGCAACTCACCTTAAAATATTTGCAGAAATCTGGGGTGTTGGTGAGTGGGTTCCTGAAGGACTGAAAAATCTAACCTGCCCCCTCATTTTCTGCTATACATATCTATCAGGCACTAGCTGTCCCCTGCCACGTGTTGCTGTGGCCCAGTCTGTTGATCTGAAAAATAAAGGGAATGAGAAAGTGTTGGTTTCTAATATATGTAATGTCTTGATGCTTGTGGGTAAACAGTATTTCTTGTTGTTTCTTTGTCAGTGCTGGTGTGGAGATTGTCTGGTTTGCCTACTCTGGAACATGGAATGTATTATTGTCCTTCTTTAAGGGTCCCTTTCAAATCTAGGATACTATATCTCTCTGTGTGTGAATCATATATCTCTATCTATTAGGGCTGGGCGATTTCGTTCGTTAATTTCGTAATTCGTTATTAATTCGTTATTTTTTTGATAACGAAGCGATATTGAACCATTCAGGAGCAACTAAAAATCGAAACGAATTTTTCAATTCGTTTCGTAATTGTTTCGAAATCGTTTCGAAATCGTTTCGAAATCGTTTCGTTATTATTTCCGCATGTCTGGTGCAAGTTTTAGGGTTGCTGTTTGTTTTATCAGTGAAAAAAATATATAATTATCACACCAACAGTCAGTCAATCTATCTATCTATCTATCTATCTATCTATCTATCTATCTATCTATATCTATGGCTGGATGGCTCTTTGTCAGGAGGACTTTGATTACGTTTTCTTGCCCTGATGAAGGGAGTTGGATTGGATGGCCTTAAGTATTTTCTGTTGGTCATGGGGGTTCTGTGTGGGAAGTTTGCCCCAATTCTGTCGTTCGTGGGGTTCACAATGCCCTTTGATTGTAGGTGAACTATAAATACCAGTGACTACAACTCCCAAATGTCAAGGTCTATTTCCCCCAAACTCCATCTGTGTTCATATTTGGGCATATGGAGTGCTTATGCCAAGTTTGGTCGAGTTCCATCATTGTTTGAGTCCACAGTGGTCTCTGGATGTAGGTGAACTACAACTCCCAAACTCAAGGTCAATGCCCACCAAACCCTTCCAGTATTTTCTGTTGGTCATGGGAGTTCTGTGTGCCAAGTTTGGTTCAATTCCATCGTTGATGGAGTTCTGAATGCTCTTTGATTATAGGTGAAATATAAATCCCTGCAACTACAACTCCCAAATGACAAAATCATAATTTTTTGAGTGATGGTCACTCCTTGTGTTGTGAGACATTTTGTTGCCAAATTTGGTGTGATTTCGTTCATTGGTTCTTTTGTTTTTAAGGAACTCATTATGCACAGAGCATTTTTATATATATAGATTGTTGTTGTTGTTGTTGTTGATATTGAGCTAACTTTTTATAGAACTTTACCTATATCTATTCTGCATTCTTCCTCCGCTGTATTAAGCTCAAAACTCTAAAACAAGTACCTAAAGACTCAGCTGGAGATTTTTCAGAGAGCTATTGGAAAGAGACATTAGGTAAGAATGCTGATATTGCTAAGTAATGGTAGTTATTTCTGTATTAATCCCAGAGCTTTATCTAAGCTTTTCTGAATTAGATTTTTACTAGTCAAAATTAATAAATGCCAATTAGATTTATTTTTTTGTAGATGTCAATAAATGTCATTTCCTCACATATATTTAAGCCAAAGGAATAATAGCATGTATTGATAACGCGTGCAATGGATTTAGAGGTAGTCTAATTAATGAATGGCATGGTAAACATATATTTATAGGCGGGGTTAAAAAAGGTATATGAACATTCCCAAAGCTAACAAGATTTACTTGTCCTTTTCACAATATTCAGTGTAAGTATAATAATTAAAATGCTTCAGAAGGTGGGGAGAATAATACCCCACTGCCACTTTGCTCTTTGGCATTAATTGTATTTCACTGCACATCTCCAAAAAAGGAAGGAAAAATTGTTGCTTTGCCTGTGTGACAGTACCTTAGATGTTTTCCATAGTTTCAAACAGGTATCTTTTCTATTATAGATGCCTGAAATTGAATCTCAGACTATTTGCATCCAACACATGTCATTGGCCACTAATCTAGGGCTCCTCCAATCATCATAGCCAAGCATGGATAACTTTTTTTTTGTCGTATCAGGAGTGACTTGAGAAACTGCAAGTCGCTTCTGGTGTGAGAGAACTGGCCGTCTGCAAGGACGTTGCCCAGGGGACGCCCGGATGTTTTGATGTTTTGACCATCCTTGTGGGAGGCTTCTCTCATGTCCCCGCGTGGGGAGCTGGAGCTGACAGAGGGAGCTCATCCGCGCTCCCCCCGGATTCGAACCTGCGACCTGTCGGTCTAACCCACTGCACCACTGGGGACTCCAGCATGGATAACTAACCCTAGCCCTTCCCCTGCCTCCACGAACTAACACACTAAAAGGCATGGCTGTGTAAAACAGGTAGTCAGGGTCGGCTCAACCCATTATGCAAAGAAAGCATTTGCAGTATAGTTGATTTTGCCCAAGGGCGCTCTTGAGGTGCTCTTGGGGGAAAACAGACCTTGACATATGCGAGTTGTAGTTACTGGGATGTATAGCTCACCTACAATCAAAGAGCATTCTGAACTCCACCAATGATGGAATTGAACCAAATATGGCACACAGAACTCCCACGACGAACAGAAAATATATATCAGTGATTGGTTGGGGGGGGGGGAGGGGCAAAATACTGCTTGCTTACCATTGAAAATTACTTAGGGCCGCCTCTGCAGATAGTATACACCTCTCTTGATATTGGGACATGGGCTTTCACATAAAGTCCCCCGTGAAGGCCACCAGGATAGCCAATGAAACGCAAAGACTTCAAGAAACTCCCTTCAAAGGTGATCCAGCGCATTCAAAAATATGCTGCATTCAGGCTGGGTGGATTTCCCTTTTGTCTCCAGTCATCAGAAGCAAGTGACATCTTGAATGCCTCAAGAAGATTAAATAGCAAAGCTCATTCGGAAACTCAGAAGAAGGGGGAGGAACTGATAACTGTTAAATGATAACCGTTAAACTGATAACTGATAAATGGATAACTGATGACGTATAACTTTTTTTGTTGTGTCAGGAGCGACTTGAGAAACTGCAAGTCTCTTCTGGTGTGAGAGAATTGGCCGTCTGCAAGGACGTTGCCCAGGGGAGGCCGGGATGATTTGATGTTATCATCTTTGTGGGAGGCTTCTCTCATGTCCCTGTATGGATGTATAACTGGGATATACTCAACTGCAATGTTGGGATATACTCAACTGCAAAGTATGACATCTGCTTTAGAGGAATGCAAGAATTGTTCCTGACATTTTTCAAAAACTAGCAATTCAAAACATAATAGGAAGTACACATCAAATAATAATAATAATAATAATAATAATAATAATAATAATAATGACGGACTACAAACAGAGGCACAGCTCTGTGGCCCAGATGATTCACTGGACCTTATGTTACAAGTACCACCTGCCATTAGTAAAGAATTGGTGGGATCATAAAGGTCGTGGAAAATGAACATGCAAAAATCCTGTGGGATTTTCGAATCCAGACTGACAAAGTTTTGGAACACAATACGCCAGACATCACGATTGTGGAAAAGAAAAAAGTCTGAATTATTGATGTTGCCATACCAGGTGACAGTCACACTGAGGAAAACCAACAGGAAAAACTCAGCCTCAAAAATCAAACTGCAAAGGCTCTGGCATAAACCAGTCCAGGTGGTCCCAGTGGTCATTGGCACACTGGATGCCATGCCAAAAGATCTCAGCCGGCATTTGGAAACAATAATCATCAACAAAATCACGATCTGTCAACTGCAAAAGGCCACCTGACTTGGATCTGCGTGCATCATTCAAAAATACATCACACAGTCCTAGACGCTTGGGAAGTGTTCGACTTGTGATTTTGTGATACGAAATGCTGCATATAGATCTCATTTGCTGTGACATACTGTGCTTTTGTGTCAATAATAGTAATAATAATAATAATAATAATGCCATCAAAGCCAGAATTGAAAAAGTTGACTACAAATTCCAAGTGTAGACTCTGCAAGGAAGCAGACGAAAGGATGGATCACATACTCAGCTGCTGCAAGAAGATCATGCAGATGGACTACAAGCAGAGACATAATACTATTGCTCAGATGATCCATTGAAACTTGTGCCACAAATATAATCTTCCTGTGACAAAAAGCTGGTGGGATTACAGGCCTGAAAAAGTTGTGGAAAATGAACATGTCAAACGACTCTGGGACTTCCGAATTCAGACCGACAGAGTTTTGGAGCACAATACTCCTGACCTCATGATCATGGGGAAAAAACAAAGTATGGATCGTTGATGTTGCTATCCCAGACAACAGCAGAATCAATGAGAAAAGCTTAGATGATACGAGAATTTAAAGATCAAACTGCAAAAACTCTGGCACAAGCCAATCAAGATGGTCCCAGTGGTAACCCATGGGTGCAGTGCCTAAAGACCTTGGCCAGCACTTAAAAACAATAGGCACGGAGTGTGGTGGAGGCTCCTTCTTTGGAAGCTTTTAAACAGAGGCTGCATGGCCATCTGTCAGGGATGATTTGAATGCAATATTCCTGCTTCTTGGCAAGGGGTTGGACTGGATGGCCCATGAGATCTCTTCCAACTCTTTGATTCTATGATTCTATAAGGTCATGTGGCCAGCATGACTGCATGGAGCGCCATTACCTTCCCACCTGAGCGGTACCTATTGATCGACTCACATTTGCCTGTTTTCGAACTGCTAGGTTGGCAGGAGCTAGGGCTGACAGCGGAAGCTCAGGCCGCTCCCCGGAATCGAACCTGCGACCTTCCGATCAACAAGCGCAGCAGCTCAGTGCTTTAACCCACTGCGCCACCGGGGGCTCATAAGATGGGGAAAACTGCATTATATTGTCAGTGTAGACTCATATAATGCAGTTACATAAAATGGGGTTACATATATAATGCAGTTACATAGAATGAGGAAGTACTTCATCAGTGACACAAATGGACAGTGAAGCGACAGCTCCCCTGGTGGCCAGAAGCTGGAATGTTAAATAGCCCCTGAGTGTCTGTCTATGTACCTGGAATATTGTGTCCAATTCTGGGCACCACAATTCAAGAGAGATATTGACAAGCTGGAATGTGTCCAGAGGAGGGCGACTAAAATGATCAAAGATCTGGAGAACAAGCCCTATGAGGAGCGGCTTAAGGAGCTGGGCATGTTTAGCCTGAAGAAGAGAAGGCTGAGAGGAAATATGATAGCCATGTATAAATATGTGAGATAAAGCCACAGGGAGTAGGGAGCAAGCTTGTTTTCTGCTTCCCTGGAAACTAGGATGCGGAACAATGGCTTCAAACTTCAAGAGAGGAGATTCCATCTGAACATGAGGAAGAACTTCCTGACTGTGAGAGCCGTTCAGCAGTGGAACTCTCTGCCTGGAGTGTGGTGGAGGGTCCTTCTTTGGAAGCTTTTAAACAGAGGCTGGGTGGTCATCTGTCAGGGGTGATTTGAATGCAATATTCCTGCTTCTTGGCAGGGGGTTGGACTGGATGGCCCATGAGGTCTCTTCCAACTCTTTGATTCTATGATTCTATGATTCATGACCTTTTGGTCAGTTGTGATCTTATAGGCTTATAACATAGGGCAAAAAAACATCCTAGCATGCCAGTTCACCCATGGAGTCCCACGCCACCCATCATATGATGAAGGGTGGCTTCAGGTGGGGTTACGTAAGTGAACTGGAAGGGCACTGCCACTCATGAGATGGGGAGGTGTCAGCTGCCAGCCGGGGTGCAGGAATTGCCCCACTGCTGCCCCGATGATGCCCAGATTTGCCACAGAGGTTGGCGATCACTGTGCTGTACCTCAACCATGTGATGAGGTCCTTAATCACAGACAACTGGCCACTATTTAGAAGACAGTTCTGGTCCTTGTTTCTGATTTCTGGCTCTGCATTTTATTGAATTGTGTTATTGAATAATAGTTGTAGTTTGGTAAGGTCCTTAACTTAGAGAATTAATACAGTTGGATTCCTCACTTTCACTGCCATAGTTCAACGTTATGGAATGATGGGAGTTGTAGTTGTAGTTAGACCTTGCCTAACTACAACTCCCATCATTCCATAACATTGAACTATGGCAGTGAAAGTGAAGAATCCAACTGTATTAATTCTCTAAGTTAAGGAACTTACCAAACTACAACTATTATTCAATAACACTGAACCATGGCAGTGAACGTGAGGATTCTAACTGTATTAATTCTCCAAGCTAAGGACCTTGTCTAACTCCCATCATTGTGCATTTTGGTTAAACCTTGATCCTTTTTTGGTGTCCCAAATTTCAGTGTGGCCTCCGATCCATTTTTGGCAGCTTCCAGAATTTGGCAAGGTGAGAATCTGTTTTCCCTTGTGGCAACTGAAAGGTCCATTTTCGATCTGGTCCATTGGCGACAATGGGGAACTTATGAGTGTGACGGCGCGAGTGGCGCCACCTATGTATAGAACTGTTAGTTGTAAGATTTAAACTGTTGTATCATGCTTAATCCGGCCCCTTTTTACACTGTTTATGTATAGTTGTATGGATTGGTTGCTTGTAGCTGTCAATCAGTACTGTTTGGCTCCACCTCTTCCAGCAAGAAGGGAGAGCTTCCTTTTTCTTCTTCATTCTGCCATCAGAGTTCGTACCAGATGGACGTGAGTAAAATACTTGATTCTAAATGACCCTGATTTAAGTTACCTCTTAGCACCAGTTCTGAGGTTTTTTACCCCTGGGACTCATGCTTTATGTCCAGATCATCCTGGACAATTATTGAGGAGACCCAGGCGCCTTCAAGCCGGTTCTTTTGGCACCAGAGGAAGATCCTGAATCTTCAAAACATAGGCCATCTGAACTGGGGTTGTGGTTTGCTCCGGCATTCACAGCCATTGAGGAAAGAGGAAACTTGGTGAGGCTTCTCAGCTTCAAACCCCTTGGACTCAGGACTAATTGAGACTGTAAAGTATGTTTTCCTTCACCCCTCTAAAGTTTTCCAGCTCATTGCTTTGAAGAAATGACTTTGTGATAAATAAAACTTATTTTGAGCTATTTACAGCGTTTTGGGTTTTTGGGAGTTCCAGTTTCCTATAGGAGGGCATGAAGCAATCCCCTGGGGGGAAAATGCCACGTCCATCCCTCCTTTATTGAGAATAATAGCCCCCAGGCATGATGGCATAATGAGGCTCCCCTTCTTGTCATTTTTAGGGAAAGGGTTTAAGAAACCTTGCTTCTGGTGACTCTTTCCCTTCTTTCTTTCAAGGAGACCTGGGTTTAAGGAAAGAGTTTAAGAAATCTCCCTTTCTGTGATCATTTCCCTCTGTCTTTAGAGGAGACCTGGGTTTCAGACAACAGGCTTAAAAATCATTAGCAATGTGCAAAATAATTTTTGGATCATATACTTTGTTAATGCTGTTTCTACTCCGGATGAGACAGGAGCTGTGGGTGTACACAACTCTCTTGCTGCAGGAAGCGGTTTTCCAAGACATTTTAAGAAACCTTTCCAGAGAAGGAAGAGGGATCGATCTGGAGGTATCTAACCCAGGGCTTCCTTAAAAAAGCCCTCCCTTCTCTCTTGATTTGGAGGTGCCAGAAAGGAGAACTGGTGCCTTGCTTAGAATGAACTATTTCATTAGATGTATTGTCGAAGGCTTTCATGGCTGGAATCAATAGGTTCTTGTGGGTTTTTTTCGGGCTATATGGCCATGTTCTAGAGGCATTTTCTCCTGACGTTTCGCCTGCATCTATGGCAAGCATCCTCAGAGGTAGAGAGGTCATTAGATGTGATCCCCTCCAATGTTTTCAGAGCTTTGGGCAAGAAAGAGAGCATCGTCTGGGGAGGAAAAACATGGTGGCTTTTAAGAAGAAATGCCTTCGACTGCCAACACTTTAGATACTTTTAATGCTTGTTTCTTCAAATGCTCCCAACATGTTATGCTTTGGCATCCATAGCAAAACCCATTAGCTGTGACAGGTTAAGATGTTTCCTCAGAATTCACCACAGAGGAGTTGAATGCATGCCAACTATCCCCCCCCCCCAACCCGTCTGCTTTGTCTTATGCCATATCACAGAGGAGGAAGGGCAAATTTATAACCCTTCTTTTAGGTTCTGCGACCTATTTGGGATCCTGGGTAGCATTTTGTGATTTGGGCATCCAGTGGAGCTGTACCTATGAAATTTTAGGAGTTTAGAGAGTACTTATGCAAACACTGAATGTTGGTTAAATTAAAAATGCATTGATTACAGAAACTCACAACCAGTGCAACCCAGGGTGTACTTTCTATAGCTCCAAAAAACAAAGCAACGTGATAATAAATGCCACTTCCTTGGCGGTGTAGTACATGCTGCAGACGTTTCATTGGAGTCTTGATGAGATCATGGTGAGTTTTATCTCAAAATATGCTCCATCTAGAGTCAGATTTGCACTGTGCCTTTCAGAAAATGAAATCATATAGGTTATCAATGTGTCCTAGTATTGCAGCTGAGCCACAGGTACAAGTACAAGGAGCCAAAAGTTAAGCTAAGGCACACTTCTGCAACTTGGTGTCTTCCAGTTGCTTTTTGATGACAATTCTCATCAACGCTGCCCAGAATTGCTAGCAGACATTACAGTGAAACACATATACCCTCACAAATAATCTGCTCTTATCTCACCCTGAGTTTTTAGTATTTTATCTTGCACATGTAGCCCGCTCATTGTCATTGTGAATGATTTTGTATTGTATTTTTACATTGCTTACTGTACTCTTATGTTTTATGTATTTTATTGTGTTGTTGTTTGTGCTTGGTTTTTATTTTATTGTAATATGCTGTTGGGCTTGGCCTCATGTAAGTTGCCCCGAGTCCCTGCTGGGAAGATGGTAGTGGGGTATAAATAAAGATGATGATGATGATGATGATTATTATTATTATTATTCAAAACACAACAAGATGAGTCCACAGCAGACACTCCACTGGCTGTTGTATTGGATCACACGTCGGGCACTTCCCAAGTGTCTAGGACTGTGTGATGTATCGGTGAATAATGGTGGTCCCAGTAGTGATCGGCACACTGTGTGCAGTGCCTAAAGACCTTGGCCTGCACTTAAACACAATCGGCGCTGACAAGATTACCATCTGCCAGCTCCCAGATCCCAGTAAGGTGGCCTTCTGCAGCTGGCAGATGGTAATCTTGTCAGTGCCGATTGTGTTTAAGTGCAGGCCAAGGTCTTTAGGCACTGCACACAGTGTGCTGATCACTACTGGGACCACCTTGACTGGCTTGTGGAAGAGTCTTTCCAGTTCAATCTTTAAATCCTCATATCATGTCAGCTTTTCCACTTGTTTCTCTTCAATCCTGCTGTCGCCTGAGATTGCAACATCAACACTCCATGCTTTGTTTTTTAACACGATTGTGAGGTCAGGAGTATTGTGTTCTAAAACTCTGTCTGTCTGAATCCAGAAGTCCCAGAGTAGCTTGACGTGCTCATTTTCTGTAACTTTTTCTGGCTTATGGTCCTACCAGTTCTTTGTTGCAGGAAGATGGTATTTGTGGCACAAGTTCCAGTGAATCATCTGAGCAATGGTGTTATGCCTCTGCTTGTAGTCTTTGTCTTTTGCACTTGAAGCAGTTTACTACTATTGACTTCCCTCAATGTTGGTTCTTGACTGCCTTTCACATAATCTGCCAGGTCGTGTTTCTCTTCTTCTACCGTTTGTTTCACTTGCAGAAACCCTTTGCCTCCTGATTTTCTGGGCAGGTAAAATCTATTATTATTATTAGTATTAGTATTAGTATTACTATCCAGCTTTCGGTGGGGACCCTGATCCATTTTTTCGCTTTGAAGTGCTGAAAGATCTGTTTTCAATTGGTCCATTTTTGGGAAGTCATCCCCCCCCCCCTCCCCATAATGGGCCAGATAGAAAACCAATCTTTTGGCTTCTCAGAGCAAAAACAGATTACCACCCTCCCGAATTCAGGAGGGTCCCAAAAATGGATTGGGACCCCCACCGAAATCTGGTACACTGAAACAGATTGTGGTTTACCTGGATTACACAAGCCTAGTCTTGCACTGGCTTTTTTGGTTGCCACATCAATAATAACATAATATAATAATAATACCTTATTTATATTCCACCCTTCTCACTCCGAAGGGGACTCAGCGTGGATCACAGTACACATACACAGCAAACATTCAATGTCGCTTTGTATAGACAATACACAGACAGACAGAACAGAAGGAGGTGCTAAGAAAGGTTGGGCTTGAGTCCAGGGGGTGCTGTTGCTCTTTCCTCTGTGACGAAGAGCCGTCAGGACTTTCTCCCTCCTTTTGGTCACACAGCATTTTCTGATCTTTTTTCTTTATGGCGTCATCATTCTCCTCCTCATCATCATATTTAATTACTTATTAATCCATAAGGCAGGGGCAGAAATAGAAAAAGCCCTGCGTCTGGTCCTTTCCAAGTGCACTTCTTTAGGACCCGGTATATAGAGTAAGTCGCGTTGGGCTGGTTGTTGCGGCCTCCGATGATGGGAGAAGGAGAGGCGGTCCCTAAGGTACGATGGACCCTGGCTGTAAAGAATTTTAAAGGTCAGAACTAACATCTTATACAGACCGCGGTAATCAGTTGGAAGCCAATGTAAGTGCTGCAGCACTGGTGTTATATGGCATTTCATGGGCGTTCTTGTGAGTAACCTGGTTGCCACATTCTGAACGATACGGAGCTTTCGGATCATAGACATCAGAAGGCCAACATACAGGGCATTGCAATAGTCTAGCCTAGACGTGACCGTGGCATGGATGACTGTTGCCAGAGCCACATCAGATAGGTAGGGTGCCAATTGCCTCACTTGTCATAGATGGAAAAAGGCCTATTTGGCAGCAGCAACCTGAGCTTCCATTGTCAGCTGCGACACCTAAGCTCTTAACAGTGGATGATGGAGATAGGGCGGCACCATCGAAGGTGGGTAGTGGATGAGTCAGACCTGTTGGGCGACCATGCCAGAGAATCTCAGTCTTTGCCGGGTTCACCTTCAGTCTACTAGCACGTAGCCAGTTCGACAGAGCTTCCAGACATAAGGTGAAATTGTCTGGTATTGATGTTGCTCCCGGCTCCAAGCGCAGAAGGAGTTGGGTATCGTCCGCATATTGGTAGCAGTCCAGGCCGAAACTCCGGACCAAACTAGCAAGGGGTCTAACGTAGATGTTAAAGAGAAGAGGGGACAGAATTGCACCCTGGGGGACCCCACATAGGAGGGGGTCATAAAACACGCTATTTAGCGGTACCTAATTTTTCTAATCACAGCTAAAGCTGTTTTCGAATTGCTTAGGTAAACAATGAGCTAGGCTGACAGTTGCCAGGTCATGCCAACCCAGGGCTTCGATCTGCAACCTTTTGATTGATAGATCAAACTGCTGATGATTTACCAGCTGTGCTAAACCTCCAGACCATCAACAAGCAAACTCAGTTTAAGTAGTTGACTGAAAAAACATGGATCCATTTCACATTTGACTGCCTTCAAGTACTTAATTAATTTATTTTTTTCATTCTCCATCTCCCCAAATAAGTGTAATATCTTACATTTGTCTGTGTTGACATTCACTTCTGTTAATTTTGGCCCAGCTTTCCAATCTGCTAATTCATTTCTTAATCATGAGTCTGTCCTCTGTGGTAATAGTTGCATCTCCTAATATGATACCATCCTGTGTTTATTTAATTTATATATCTCCTTGGTCCCAGCATGGCATCCAAGTCATGTATAAAAATGTTTAAACACTTGGATCAGAACAGAACAGCACTGATCACTTCTCTCCTGGATGAGCAGTCTTTGAGTTTGGCCCATCAACCAAGCACATTCTTTTTATTTGTCTCCTTTTGCATCATCTCCTCTTTTCTTTCTTCTTCAAAGAGTAAAATTCATTGCAATTCTGGGTAACCCTAGCCATTTAAATGCCAGCCTTCGTCTTTTAAAATGCAAGTTATTTCCATTGTAGGATGCTTGAGATATGTCACATTTTGTTTTCTTTCTGGCATGTGTATCTCACAAATAACAAAGGAAAGCTAATGAACATGAAACAGCAAATGAATTGCAGTCTCTGCCCTGTTTGCGGATGCCCAGCCCTCTTTAATATTCCTCCCCGCGTCCAACCAGCACAATAAATTCCGATTAGATATTGAAACATCCAGCTGCAAAATTTTACTCTCCTTTTAGTCTTGCATTACTTATGTTTTGACATATCATGTGATTGTCTGATAGCGTATGCCACCCCAGAGCTTTCGGCAGTGAAATACAGTGAATTTCAATTCTGACATCTCTGCAAACTCCAGAATGTTGGTCCTTATACAGTGGTCCCTATGCCTTTTTGCAGAAAGGGATGTTTTAATTATCTGTCCTAGAAATATAATTAACGACCTTCTCAACTCTAATTCCAACACCCTTGCATCACTAAAGATCCAGTTAATTTTAATTCCATTTTTCAATTCTAATAGCACTATGTTACCTGCCATAAAGGGATTATTTAGCAGCATTAACATTATACTGCTCGTATTAGCTTTCTGGATATGATCCTTTTTCCTCCCCCTTGGTTTTTAAGGATCGGCAAGCCAAGCTTCAATTCATTAGTGTACAAAGCTCTTCCAATTAAACCTGAGCCAAGTTGCCCTAACAAATTTGTGAACATCCTGCAGCTCTTCCATGATGACATGATGGCAACAGTCTTGGACAGCAATGACTCCCAAAGTGACCCATTTAAGGTGGAATCAGGTGTCAAACAGGGATGTGTTATTTCCCCCAACTTTATTCTCCATCTTCATCGCTATGATACTTCCTCTTGTTGATGGGAAGCTTCCCACCAGAGTGGAAATCATCTATCGGACAGATGGCAAGTTATATTTAACCTCAACAGAGTGAAAGCCAAAACCAAGGTTACAACAACATCTGTTATAGAACTCCAGTATGCTGATGACAACGTTGTCTGTGCTCATTCAGAAGAAGATCTACAAGCCACTCTAAACACCTTCGCAGAAGCATGTTTCAATGTGATGTGGCGGCAAAAAAAGCCAATGGGATTTTGGCCTGCATCAATAGGAGCATAGTGTCTAGATCTAAGGAAGTAATGCTACCCCTCTATTCTGCTTTGGTTAGACCACATCTGGAATATTGTGTCCAATTCTGGGCACCACAATTCAAGAGAGATATTGACAAGCTGGAATGTGTCCAGAGGAGGGCGACTAAAATGATCAAGGGTCTGGAGAACAAGCCCTATGAAGAGCGGCTTAAGGAGCTGGGCATGTTTAGCCTGAAGAAGAGAAGGCTGAGAGGAGATATGATAGCCATGTATAAATATGTGAGAGGAAGCCACAGGGAGGAGGGAGCAAGCTTGTTTTCTGCTTCCTTGGAGACCAGGACGCGGAGCAATGGCTTCAAACTACAAGAGAGGAGATTCCATCTGAACATTAGGAAGAACTTCCTGACTGTGAGAGCCGTTCAGCAGTGGAACTCTCTGCCCCGGAGTGTGGTGGAGGCTCCATCTTTGGAAGCTTTTAAGCAGAGGCTGGATGGCCATTTGTCAGGGGTGATTTGAATGCAATATTCCTGCTTCTTGGCAGGGGGTTGGACTGGATGGCCCATGAGGTCTCTTCCAACTCTTTGATTCTATGATTCTATACGAGAAGCTCGGCCTGTCATTGAACATCGAGAAAACCAAAGTGCTGTTCCAGCAGTCACCAGCCAACCCCTCTCCAATGCCAGTGATACAGCTTAATGGTGTAACATTAGAAAATGTTGACCATTTCCGCTACCTTGGCAGCCACCTCTCCACCAAAGCCAACATCGACACTGAAATACAACACTGCCCGAGCTGTGGCGGTACTATGGTGCAAACCGGGCGCTACTTTAACAACCCAAGAAGGGAGAGATTCTGCGTCTGGGGAGAACAATCAGTGGAAGACATTGAACATTTCTTAATTGACTGTCCAGCATATACTGAACTGCGAGACAGATATTTACATCCAATATTATCCAACTACAGGTCCCCCAACAGAAATGATATTCTGACATCCCTCTTGCAAGGGCAGGAAAGATCCAGCATCATCAGAGTAAGCCTTTTTATTCTAAAAGCTATTAAGAAAAGAGCAGATTTCCTGAAAGATCAACCAGGAAAATAAGATTCTGACGATAAATAGAAGGTCGGCTGCTGTCTTCACCTTGTTGCCTTGTTTTTTTACTCGTGTTCTATTTTGAAATGGTCATATGACTGATCAAATAAATAAATATTATTATTATTAACACCGCCCAAGCTGTGCGAGTGCAGCATTTTTCCGAATGAAGCAGAGAGTGTTTGAGGACCGGGACATCCGTAGGTAGACAAAGGTGCTTGCTTATAAAATAATCGTCCTCCCAAGCCTGCTATACACCTGTGAGACGTGGACTGTCTACCGACGTCACATGCAACTCCTGGAACGATTCCATCAGCATTGCCTCCGGAAAATCCTGCAAATCTCTTGGGAAGACAGGTGGACAAACATCAGTGTGCTGGAAGAA